>NC_056745.1:587785472-587960472 GCF_019279795.1 Protopterus annectens | reverse complement strand
GGTGTCATAAATGCTTTGAACTTGCACCAAATTTTAGGGTGCGAGGATGGCATAGTGGTTAAGATGTTTACCTTACAAATACAAGATGCAGGGATTGATTTTCTTATATGCTAATTGGCTAGGCTTAAAATGGCCCACAAGGGCAGTTACCCTAGTACTAATCTCTTAACCTATAAATCCATATATCTTATTTCAGGATGTACATGTTATTTATTTATTTATTTACATCTAATGTGCATCATTAACACATATCTCCTTGTCATGCTTTTGATTAAAGGTAAATGTGTAGTTACCCATCTTTCATTTTATCCAAAGTAGAATACATTAATATATTAGTCAAGATTATTAATATAGTGTGGATAACATAGAAGACAAATTAAAATATTTTACAAGGAGCAGGCAGACGTCTATACAGAATCTAGCTCTGTTGGGTAGTCCACTGATCATAAATAAAAAAGTCAAATATAGAAAAAGTAGTGCATATCAAAAACAGAACATAAAGCATATTTATATTTACAGCAGCAATTAATACATGTAGCGAACATATGAGATAAATGTTAATTTTAACATTATTATTTTTCAAGCTTAAATCATGACTAAAATGCCAGGGGTTAATGAGAGTCAGGGCAGGGGAAGATGAGTTATGAAGTGTTTATAGTTGATTGACAATAAAACTACAGACTGAGGTCATTCAAGACATAGAACCTGTGATTGTATCATATATTGAGATGAATTTTCTAAAGTAATGAAGGCAGCTAAAAAGTACAAATACACTTCACAATGCTGCTATTCTCAATGTGCACAGAAACTAAATGTTAGAGTATAAGTGATTGCGGAATTATGTTACAAAATAGGCTTCCTAACTTGAGAGGAAAGCACCTTACTTTGACAGCATTCCACTCAAACAGCATTGAATATGCATTGTGACAACTGCCTAAAATAATGAAAACAATAAAAGCGGTGCATTCAAACACAGAAGGAAAGAACGAAGATGAAGTTGAGAAATGGAGCAAGACTGTAACAGCTGTTAGCAAGCCTAGAGGTGGTTAGCTATAATGCTAGCTCAAGTCTAACAGTAGACCTTTTTTTTGCTTTGAGTTCAGTCCCTTCCCCTTCCAGTTGGATATTATGATTGCAGTTTATTTATGTATTTATGTATTTATTTATTTATCTATCTTATTTATTTAGATTATATAGTTAAAATATTTAGTTAGAGGTTTAGGATTTGGATTATGTAGTTAGTTTTGGAGTTTACTGCTACTGCATTTTTTTCACCTTCCTCCAAGTTTGAAATATCTACAACACACAGCTTCTCTTGCCAAATCAAGCCTGCCTAACTGTTTCTCACACACTCACCAAATGGATGGTCAATGCTGTCTGAACGATGAATAGCAGATCAAAGTAAGGTGCTCTGATTTAAAGACCATGAAATATCCTTTGTGCTAGGTACTGGATAAAAATAAATAATGTTAAACCAAATATAACTATTTTGACTACTACCTGAATTAAGAAATGTTACTGTGAGGTGTATGCTTTGTGTACATCTCATGCTAGCAATTTCCAGTTCATTGACAGCCCTATCATTGTGCTGCACCATAAAGAGTCTCTGCATCCCACCAAAAATATTAATGAGGATTAATAATTAATCTGTGGGAGCAGTCTATGCTAAATACCCATGTGATCTTCTGCCAGAAATAATGAATATGGCCAAATGCTTGTGTTCACCCATTCATGTTAGATGTAAGTGCTGCAGATTTTAGTCGGCAGGTAGTTTTGGCGGAGTGTTATGTACATGTGACTGCATGTATGAGTGCATACATAGGTATGAGCTATGTTAGGTGAGAGTGTGTATAAATAAGTACGTCTGGGTGGGAGGTTGCAACAGGGAGGTTACTTAAGGGATAGTTAGTGTAGGTATGTGTGTGTGTGTTTGTTTGTGTGTGTGTGTGTGTGTGTGTGTGTGTGTGTGTGTGTGTGTGTGTGTGTGTGTGTGTGTGTGTGTGTGTGTGTCTGTGTCTGTGTGTGTCTGTGTGTGTGTGTGTGTGTGTGTGTGTGTGTGTGTGTGTGTGTGTGTGTGTGTCTGTGTGTGTGTGTGTGTCTGTGTGTGTGTGTGTCTGTGTGTGTGTGTGTGTGTGTGTGTGTGTGTGTGTGTGTGTGTGTGTGTCTGTGTGTCTGTGTGTCTGTGTGTGTGTGTGTGTGTGTGTGTGTGTGTGTGTCTGTGTGTGTGTGTGTGTGTGTGTGTGTGTGTGTGTGTGTGTGTGTGTGTGTGTGTGTGTGTGTGTGTGTGTGTGTGTGTGTGTGTGTGTGTGTCTGTGTGTCTGTGTGTCTGTGTGTCTGTGTGTGTGTGTGTGTGTGTGTATGTGTGTGTGTGTGTGTGTGTGTGTGTGTGTGTGTGCGTGCGCATGTGTATGTTTATAACAGAGTGAAGCATGAGCCGTTTGTGTTGATTTGTTCTCTTGATAGTTAAGCCCTGCTCTGAAACATGCTAATTAAGCAGTAATGAGTTTTCTCCTCATTGTGGCTACCATGTGTCCAAACTGCAGTTTCCAGCATCACAGAAGCAGTCCCTTTTCACTGAGGTTCTGACTAATGGCAGTGGATTTGTTTCTGAATCCCAAGAAAAGTGTTTGACAAAGACTTTGGTAAAAATAAGCCGATTTGAAGAAAGCTTAACTTACCTTTGATGTGCTTTGAGTGGAAGATAAATGTATCATTTCCAGAATGAGTGGGACCACTTACACAATAACTGGAAGCTATTCTGCCATCTATGAGATCTAGGCTTGTACATGTTGCCTCTAGCTGCACACATCAGCTACTTCTGAGAATTAGCACAGAGGATTGCATTTTAGTTTATACTAATGACACTTCTGAAATGATCTGACATGGAAGTAAATGAGTAGCCCACTCACCCAGCTGGAGGAATGGGTCAGTCATTCAAATTACCTGTCTTGTAACTGGAGGAATACTGCAGCATTCATCAAATGTGTCATGTGAACAAAGAATGCAGTGACTCAACTCCTTGCCCACCAAAGAACCTTTCCAGCAAGAGCCGAAATAGTAGTTTCTCTTGACAATCCTGCTCTTTTAGACAAAGCCTTTACTTCCCATTATATAAGCATGCAGATCTACAAATAGCAATATGCGAACCTCCCATGCACTCTAATCCAAAATCCTTTGTGAGTACTGTCATTCAACATGTGCAAACTTGTGAGTCATTTCTGCGCTCCCTCTCCCTCTCTCTCTCTCTCTCTCTCTCTCTCTCTCTCTTTTTTTTTTTTTGCTTTGCTTAGGCAAAAGCTTTAGTTGTCTTCATAGGACTTCAGTAAATGAATTTCTGAGCAGAAAGAAACACACAAGTGCAGAGTAGCTACTAATCCAGTGCAATACTGAAGAGAATACTAATTGGCCAACTTCAGTGATGAACTATGCAACCTCACACGTAATAGTCTTCTGTCATGGTGAATATTTAATATGATAATTTACTGTACACAGTGTTGCATCTTAGAATTTTCATTCAAGCTAAAAGGAAGTAAATAACTGTGATTACATTTTTAACCATAGTGCTACTTACTCCACTTTAGTAATGCACACACACACACACACACACACACACACACACACACACACACACACACACACACACACACGCACACACATGCACACACGCACACACGCACACACACACACACACATGCATGCATGCATACGTGCATGCGCAAACACACACACACACACACACACACACACACACACACACACACACACACACACACACACACACACACATCAAGCGCACCATTATACATTTCTACTTTAACACAAGTTTGTTTGCAGAAGTTTGTATTAATATCTAATTAGGAAGGGCTAATTTATTTTAATTACTTAGTGGTTTGAATATTCTAGAAAGAGAGGTATACTGAAATATATATACAGAAAAGTGAATCAGAAAGATGTAGATATTGTTTGAAGGGAAAACAAAAATGCTTCATAGATAATAGATAAATTTGGGAAAGAGCTCAAGAAAATAGGCAAATAAACTAAGGATAAATCACAAAGGGAAGGGTGGGAGGTTCAGGTCAGGAGATTCTGTGTAACACATATACTTGGTCAGCATCAAATGAACTAATAGCACTGATATTTTGGAATATTTTGTGACATACTGCAGAATATTTTTCTTAAAGCAGGTGTAGTCTACAGTATTCCATAGATGCTGTCTAAGCTGGCTTCATATAAATTCTCTTTGGAAGAGAAGGCCCCTTCACCCGTAAAAATGATAGTTCCTGGTTTCTAAGTACAAAACTGTTTTGTTACTTTGGGATCTAATACAACAATTACAAGGAGTAATTTTAATCTTCTTGCTGAATGGGGGGTAGAGACACTGGCAAAAAAAAAAAACATTTATTAAAGCATCTAATAACATGACTAACTCCTACAGAATGAAAGTCAGTTTGTATTGCCATGAGATATGAAGCGATATTCCATTATTTCCACAATGAGGTCCTGTGTCAAATTTTCCAAAGTGTCATTTGAAGGCAATTACTGTTATTAATTAGTCATAGAGTGAACAGCTCCAGGACACATTCAAACTGAGAAAGTAGATATGTATATGTTTGTGTGTGTATATGCATGTGTGTGTGTTTGTGTGTGTGTGTGGGTGTGTGGGTGTGTGGGTGTGTGGGTGTGTGTGTGTGTGTGTGTGTGTGTGTGTGTGTGTGTGTGTGTGTGTGTGTGTGTGTGTGTGTGTGTGTGTGTGTGTGTGTGTGTGTGTGTGTGTGTGTGTGTGTGTGTGTGTGTGTGTGAGTATATATATATATATATATATATATATATATATATATATATATATTTATATATATATATATATATATATATATATATATATATATATATATATACACACTCACACACACACACACACACCCACACACACACACACACACACACACACAAATACACACGCACACATATGACTTGCCCAGTACTGAGAAAAATTTTACTTCTGTCAACCTTACTTTGTTTGACATATACAGATGGTTGACAGATGTCTGAAATCAACAGTCCAGGAGTAGGGATATGGTCTTTCCATGGGGATTGTGCAATCAAGAAGTTAGTACATTTAATTAGCAGAAGGTGAGGGGGGCACAGCTCCTCATATGGGGTATGAAAACACTTTCCTTTCTAAAGTATGATCTGAGGATTAGCCTTGGAGCATATCATGTTGGGTGTTGATGTGTTTATGTCAATGTGTCTCAATAATAACCATGTCAATGTTTCTGTGAAATATATATATATATATATATATATATATATATATATATATATATATATATATATATATACATACGTGTGTGTGTGTGTGTGTGTGTGTATTTATATAGATAGATATAGATATAAATATATATACATATATATATAGATAGATAGTTCCAAGGTATATCTAGTATCACCTGCAACATGCAATAGTGGACACAATTATGAGTTGTCTGTCACCTATTTACATGGGACTGGAATATTGTGGAAACTTTGGTCAGCTGCATGAGAAGCTACCAGATAAATGACCATATAGAATGTCACCCAGAGCAAAATACTAGTATTGGTCACACATATGCCAGATGTGTGAAATATGGGAACCACCTGAATGGTGCACAGGCACTCTGTATATAATATCCTCTGTACTACACACCACCTGGCAGATGATGTAGAGGAAGCTATTCTGCTTGGTATGGTGCATACAGTGTGGAGCAGATGGAGACTTAATCACAGTAAAGGAGCAGGTAGTGGTTCCCAGGACCTCAAGGAAATAGACTTTGTTGTAGAGAGTTCTGACCACTGCTGTTCAATGAAATATACCTATGAAAGTCGTAATGTATTCTCTTTCAAATGTTGAAATGTCCCTGCAATCAGGACAGTTAATGCTACAAAAGGCTCCATGCCTACTGGGATTGGCAGACCATGTATACCCTTTGATTTCAAGTAAGCACCTGCCTACTAGCTCTGATATGATGCCTCTTTTTATACAGTACAGGTAGATTAACTCCTTGTCATGGAGGTGTACGTATTCACAGGTGAAATGCAGATTACTGCGGCTCATCAAGCTAAGTTTATACATTTCTGAGACATGCGTCCATGTTTCATTTTTGTCATTTATTTACAGAATGGCCAACACTAGCATAGTGAAACTCAGTATATGGATATGCTGTCCTTTGAATGCAGTAGAATACCATGCAATCTTCTCTCCAGCAAGATCATGCAAACTGTTTTTCTGTATCGTACCTCCTTGCATGTCAGCACTCACAATACTATTTTACTAAATGCAATGTACTATTTGTTTCTGAATTTTTCCATGGTCTTAAGTTACCGTATTTCTTGGTAAGAGGTCCATTGCCATTTCATGTCTTATTAAAAACATAAATAAGAATCTAGGGTTCTGATGAAATAAAAAAAATCAGATTACACATATTACAGAGTCAGTCGTAACTGTGTTGAATTCTGTTGCCATATGCCAGGCATTCCTTGAAATAAAACAATCAGTCATTTTGATAAAAGTGAAAACATTTGCAGTCAGAAATCTGTGATATTCCTTAATAAAACTATAACATGTTGGTTGCTGAAAGGAAATGCTATCTGGATAAGAAAATATAGCACCTTCTACTGTTTAAGAAAGTAACTGTATTATAAGAATACTGTTTTGCATTGACATTTTACCATGTTAACTCAGCATTATATTTATTCACTAGAAGCACATGTTCTGTAGTTTTATATCCCATATTAAGAACTTCTAGTTCTGCAAACAAAGGGCAGGATTCACGAAGCCTCCATGTAAGAGTTATTACTCTTACACGGAGGCTGCAGTTAAACGGAGTGATGTCAGCATGCTTTGCATATGCATGAGAGCATGCTGAATCACACCTAAGGCTAACACAGTCCATGTAAGACAGTAGGGGGCGTGTCCGTAGGCCGAGCCCTGTAAGCGGACACGCCCCCAGAAGCTTAAAAGTGTCCAAAGTAAACACCCATGACAGAGTCCACGGAAATGTGAATAAACACAACACAACACATGCCCCCACAGACTATGAACAGAAAATATATAAATAAACATGTTATATATTTTTTTTAAATTGTAAAAATGTTTAACCGTGAGTGTGCTCATTTGCGCGGGCGTACCCGTAGCGCAGCTACAGTTAGCAGTCAGTGGGAAAGCATATAAAAACTAAATATGCAAAGTAAGCCAAAAAGCAATAGCGTAGTAGTAGAGATGTTGGCTGAAGAGCAGGCATTCATGGTTCGAGCCCCCACAACACCTATTTTTATTTTTAGCAAAATAAGCACGAAGCAAGTCCATGACAAATATGTACACATAAAACCACATTTTATGTAAAATGTAATGAAATAGCCCATTTATATTGAAGAAATGTGAGGTAACAAAAGAATAAAAAATGCCAGATGTGCCCATAGCTGAGCTACAGTTTAACAGGGTGAGTGCATCTGCCCGTATGTGAGCAGTGGTTTAACTGGTGCAAAATGAGTGCCCGTAGCTGAGCAGTGGTTTAACATGCTGAATGTAAGTGCCCCTAGCTGAGCTGAGCGTAATATGCGTGCTGATAGCCAAATGAGGCTTAAACCAGCGTACCCCATTTGCACGGAGCTGCGCACCGCGCAAACAAGCTAACCGACGGGCAACGTTGAGCAAGCCGTATTAAAACTGCCTTTACACAGACACACCCCTCAGCATGTCTAGACAGTCATGAAAAATAAAAAATAGTGGCCAGGTTAGAACCCAGGATACTATACACCATAGTCAAGGTACCAAACCACTAAGCCATGACAGCAGTACCTATACATGCAATAATAGCTAATATATAGGAATGAATACAAACTGGAGCTTGACAATGCAGGTTTACTGAAGTTGATACAATTCCAATCACAGATATGTGCGGGAAAAACGGACTATATAAGCCCCATAGGCAGGAATACACAACATAAAAGATTGTAGAACTGAACTGCAGGCAGAATGACAGGAGTAGGTAGTTGCTTTCGAGCACAGAGGTGGGGTGTTGAGGAGTCCAGGTACATGGTCTGGCTCCTAGTCCACAATCATGAGGCCCAACTCATGCAGGGCCAGGTCCTCTGGGGAGCATACAGAGCTGAGGCGTGGGACCGGTTGGCTCATGATCTCACCAGTGCCACAGGGATTCCAAGGACTGGTGAGCAGGTCCGTCACCACCATGCGGACCTGAAGAGACACAAGCAGGACCAACTGAACCTTTGGATCCAGGAGGCCCGGCAAATGCCCAACGCCCCACTACTGAGTAAGTTACATTTAATTATGTATGTAAGAAATTAAACTAGCTGATATTATGGAGATGTGTATTCCAATATTACTTCATTTATATTACAGCTGCAGGTGTCCATTCTGTGAACCGCAGAGCCTATGGCAATAGGCTGGTGCGGTTGCGCCACCAGGCAGGTCAGTAATCCACTACCAGTAACCGTAAAGAAATATAAAAGTATGACAGTCAGCAAAAGAGTGCAGTGTAGTCACTAAGGAATAAAATGTGCAAGTAACAGTGTGAAAGTGTCTGCAAGTATTGCTTGATTACAAAAGTGTGTTTCAGCCTGTAAGCCCAACAGAAAAATGAAAATGTCTGACATAATTTCTGAAATAAAAATGCCCCACCTGTAAGAAAATAGTACACAACCTGCAGCAGGCTGAAAAGTATAGCTGCAGAAGATGATGAAATCACATATGTGAAATATATCCCTGTTGAAATACTGAAACATGACAGAAGTGAGACTGCAGGAAAGGATTGTAAAAACTACAGGTAAAACATGTCAATAAAGTCTAGAAGTAAGTATCATCCTGAATAGTAAAATGAAAGCAAGTGAGGGAGTGTGAGAAAGTGTCATGAATCCAGCAATACAGTAGTAATAACCCCTGAATAAAGTATACTGCAGTCAAGACAGAATGAAATGCATGTGAGAATCCAAACCAAACAGCAAAATCTGTTCAAAGTGTTGCTGCATCTTGAATGTGTATCCCAAAATCTGGATATGTTGCTCTCAGTCTGCAATACGCAGATAGTATGATTGTCTGATATATCAAACATCCACACTTGTCTACAGCTATATAAAGCAAATGTAGCAGGATGATGTAGCTGAACAAAGCTAGATATGAAAAGTGCATGAAGAACAATAAAATGTATATTGATGTTGCAGTAACAGTCCTATCACCAAGTTGAAATAGTTATCATATAGGAAACTGTAGTTAGAACAGTAGTGTGTATATATCTGTAGTTATTAGAACTGTACAGCATATGTATTGGTATTTGAAGGTGTTAATATTATTTTCTTCACCCCACCCTATAACCACATATAACCCATTCCACGTGAAAATGGTATGTGCAATCACAATTAACACCCCGGGATGTTTGTCCTGTTGGGCCATATATATTTGCATGTCCGTTGATGCATCTGCCCTGTTCATACATCCAAACCTAATGGCCTGTTGCCATCAATTAACCCTGCATGTTGTTGGACTGTGTATTGCTGTCCAAATTATGCATGTGTTATGCACGCTGTCCAATGGTGTTTATATCTGGGTGTTTGGTTAATGGGAATACTAATGCATGCTGTTACAACTAATTGTGAATGGTATTATATGTCACTAACCCAAACTGTCATGACATAATGCAAAACATAGGACGACAGGGAAGGCGGGTTCCAGCGGACCCACCTCTCCCACCTCAGCTGGCGAGTGCACCTGGCACTAGTGCCGAGTCTGGACCCTCCTCCGGTGGCCCTGTGCCACCTGCGGGTGGAAGCGCTGCAGGGGATGGGGCTCGCCCCCCCTCTGCAAGTGTGGCCGGAGGAGAACCACCACTCAACCTCCATAGCGTCCGGACTGTGGTGCGTAGGGAGATTCGGGACTCTGTTCTTGAGCCCCTAGGTGGCACAACTTACGGGCATGCCTGTTGTCCGGCCTACACTGCCCCCAGCACAGCCCCATCCTGGGCAGTGAAGGAACAGTGGCAACTGCCTATGGGTGGGGATATCAGTTCCACTGTTGCCATCTGTGGGCTCATGGGCTCTGGATAACCAAAAAAAAAGGGCACTCTGTACCCACAAAAAAATTACGCCCCATACATAGCTGCCCATTCCGCACATATGTCTACCAGACATGGAAACTATCAATTACAATTGGCTGTACAACAAGTATTACTGTTGTCCTTACACCTCTCTCAGGGGTGGAAGGTATCAAATGTCACACCAAATTACAAACATATGCACAGCTGTTGCTGATGAAGAAATGGGCAGCTATGGGCCTTACCTACATCCCTCCTGCAAAACCCAAGCTTGTTTCCCTACTGTCTTACCCTCATTGTGACCCCTTTTTCACCACTTTCCTGTCTCCCCATTTTCATTTCTTTCAAAGAAAATAGAGCGGGTGTGCGCAAGAGTAAGCACGTTTAAGCGGTTGTAAGCAGGTGTGCGCTTGTGTGCGCGGAGCTAAACGCCAGTGCGCATGTGTGAGCTCCGTGCAAACCAGCGCTAACCCGGTTACAACTGCTTAAAAGTGCCTTTGTCACTTTGATTGACAGGTCTTGTAGTCAGTTCAGAAGCAAAATAAAATCCCACTGGCAGTCCCGAACCCAGGACCTTGGAAACAGTAGTCTGCATGACTTACCACTAAGCCATGACTCTTATACAAGAGCATTGTGCTAAAATAAATATATCATGTAATAGTAGGAATGAATGTAAAGGGAATATAGATGTGTAGTACACAAAGCATGTCATTTAGAATTACTATCAAAACTAGTGGATTTCCATAATAGTAGTGTGTGAACAGAAACAGCCATGCTAGTTGGTAGCTAGTAGGTAATAATGTCACTATAGCACCTTGCAAGCCACACACATACTCACAGCAGGATAATCACTGCCCATACCCCACAACCTCTTACAGGAACACATCCGGACCAAGTAATAAAATATGTGGAGCAAAGGCGCAAAACCAGGGACACATTACAAATAATGTTACAACAAACGCAGACAGTTCAGAGAGTAACAGGGTCTGCATTTTGTGGGATGTTTGGAAGGGTATGAAGTCTGAAACTTGAATGTTTGTCACTATATTCTGACTTGAGCCCAGAGTGATTTGCCAGAAAAAGCTGTGCATGAGATATTGACCAAAATATGAGGCAAAAATGTGGACAACCTGCAAATATTTGTACACATGACAGGTCTGACACCACCATATTTGAATAGTTAAGAGCCTAGACATAGCAACAGTGACTGACTTACAATGATACCCCACAGACTCCATGTGAAATGTACAAACAGTAGGCAGAAAGGTGTAACAACACATGCAATGGTAACTATGGAGTCCTGAAAGTATTCACCACTTGCATGGCAGAATAAGTGTAGTAATACATATGCTCATGCTAACCCACAGTCCCAACTGCAACATACCAGACAATTTAATGGGTGTACCCCACTGATATGTACCATTCCATGAGGCAGATAACAGATGAACCCAAAAGTCTCTGGGCCCTGCTCAGCAGCATACTCAAATACCCTAATAGATGTCAAGGCCCACACCATGGCCAGACCACACTGCATGCTGTAACACCCTAGCAGATATAGCAAGCATTCCAAGGTGCGAATGTACATGGAAAATATGAAAGCTACAGCAGCACACTACAGTCAGGACACCTAGCAGGCATACAAGTAGTGACTGTAAAGGGCAAATATTGAAGCCTTAGCAACAAAGTGCAAGCAAAAGTGAAAGGAAAGCACACACACATTAACAGTAGTAGTAGTTGTAGGTATCAGTGTACATACACAGTTAGTACAGGAAACATGAATGGAGGAATGTTAATCTACAACACAGCTGGAAATATGAGAGAGATACCAACCTTTACACTCACAGAACATTGTCCACAGCATAACAGCATGGTCCCTGCCCTTAAAATCTGAAAGGGCTACGTCTATCACACATACCTTTTTATAGCATTGTTCTGAAATCACAGTGAAAACTGCAATCAGTACACAACTGGCTGCATGCAATTAGCAAATGCTGGCTAACAATTGGTGCAGAGGCCATCACATGGGCATATGCAGATACCTACAAAAGTATGCTGTACTCCCAGTCCACACATACAGTACTTTCACTGCACAATGAGGAGGACGTGAGAGACAGACAGAGAGAGAGAGAGAGAGAGATAGAGAAAATTGAAATTAAGCAGACACAAACAAATTGTTCAGCAACAGCCACCTGAAAGCTGACAACTGGGAAGTGGAGCAGCAGGACAGAGAACCAGACGGCAACACAAGCAGCTGTGACAAAGCCAGGTAATGTAAAGTAATACTATAAAGGTCTACATACTGTGAACCCTCCATATGTGTCATTGGTCTGTATCCATATGTATATGAAGATGTGTAAAGGGCAGGGGACATACAGCAACTATCAGTGAAGGCTGTATATACATTTGTATGTGAGAGTATCTATGTGCACATATCAATGTTGGTTGACTGTAGGTTGTAGAGCAATGTACAAAGTAGGATTCACAGTTATGTATGTTTAGCAGTATGTTAGTGTGTGTATACAGTATGGTAGACAAACATGTTGATATACCTGTCTATCATATGGATACGTATGTATGTCAACATATGTATGTGTATATATATATATATATATATATATATATATATATATATATATATATATATATATATATACATATACATATATGTATACATACATAGAGAGAGATGTAGGAATACATAGACAGATGTCGATAGATAGAATATGTACAAACATATATATATGTAATGCACACATACAGATATAGATATATGTAGATACATATACATAGACAGACTGATCTAACTATCTACAGGTATGACTGTATATGACGACCTCAACACACCCTGTCCCACCCCCTCTGTCACTCTCACCCCCTCTGTGTCCCCCCTCTCCCCATCTATAGCAATATATGTACATCAATATATATATATATGTGTGTATATGTATACAGACATATATATATATATATATATATATATATACATATAGATATATCTATATACATATACATACATATATATATATATATATATATATATATATATATATATATATATATATATATATATATATATATATATATATATATATATATATATATATATATATATATATAGAGAGAGAGAGATGTATATAAATTCTGAGTGAGGCACATGTGTACAGATGTATTGCAACAGGTGCCTGGTGACAAAGGCATGGAGTGAACACCAGTGTCAAAATCGGAGTACCATACCACATTTCAAATCACCTACACCAGTAACCACCAGATATGTGATTGGCTGCCCACCACTGCATGTGTCAGGGGTGAACAGGGTCATAAATGTGTACAATAGTGGCCCCAATGATATTCACAGTGGCACACTATTCCTGGAATACCTGCACATGGTATGTGTCAGCAGACATAGTGTGTCAGCTATGGACATGTATGTCGGTGTACCCCTCCACACCACATAATGGATGCCATGGTATGGACCTCACATGACAGCTACAGATATGGAGAAGAGCACAGTGACATGTACAACACTGTGACAATGCACTAAAACACATTACCGATGCACAGTGACTGACAACACCACAGAGTACACATATACTACCCACATAGAGGTTACCACTCCCGGATTTACATACATAAGTCACACCCATGACAGATGTCCAACAACCATAGTAACACCTCACACCATCCACAACCTAAATGACTGCTATGTGTCGTCCATGCCACTGGAATAGAGAGCACATGTGGAGGTAAAAGTTCCTACCCACAGATAAGACATACCCTGCAATAAACCACACAGTGGTAAGAAGCAAGACTCCCCATGAGTACATGTCACACATACCCCTGCTGAATGTTAGTCAGATAGGTAATATGCCATATGAGTCACCCTGTGTAACTATGTGACAGCAGCAGGTACCATCACACCACATGTGTCACAATGGTCAGGGTAGCAGAACAGTATGCTGCTGTAGTCCCAGGGGCAATAGCATATTGTATAGTATTGTATTGTAATGTAATGTATTGTGTTGTGTTGTATTGGTATGTTGAGGTGCCTTCTTCATGGAGTGGAACCACTGCTGCTGTGCGCCAGTGTACAGGTATATATCCTGTAGTCAGGCTAGTGTTACATAGCACTTCTATATGTGTGTTTAGCTCCTGTCAGAGTTTATGTAGCATGCAACTGGGGATACCATCAGGTCCCATTCATGTTGTGTATTCTGCTTTCCTGAGGGCGGCTCTCACCTGGACAGCTGTGATGACGGGGAGGTTACAGTCAGCTGGGATAACTATGTCTTATTTTGGGGGAGAGGGCGGGGTGACACCTGCACTGAACCTGTCTGCCACAATGTTGTCAATATCTGTGGTGTCAGTGAAATATTTGTTGTTGTGTACTAACTATGGGCATAGAGGATGGATTCTGACCAGGTTGCTAACATAACTGAAGAAGGCCTTCTGGTTATCTGTAGTGTCCCTCTTGATTTCCCTCTCAAAGTTGCCCATGGATGTTTGTATGATGGAAAACAGATCCTTACTAGTGCTGCTCAGACATGCCCTCCCTTTATGGAATTATGCTCTGTCTTGCAGTAGCTTCCATCTTCTGTAATACAATCTGTCTATGGCTGAGGTCCACCAGACAGGATGCTGTCCCTTTGTGGAGAGTGTCTTGGTCATATATGGGATTGCATGATCCATGCATTCTCGGAGATGTCTGTAGAAAGCAATTGTGTAGGGGTCAGCATTGTGGGTTGTATCTGCCACTGGCCCAGTGGGCTGAAAGGATACCATGTCACTGTTACAAAGTGTAAAGTTTGCATCTGTAATGTTATTCACTATAGTCATTTGTGCTGGTGGTGGAGGTGGGATATGTATATCCAGGGCAATCAGTGTGTGGTCAGCTCACAGTAGTTGATGATGTAGGCCATACAGTACCTAGATACAAACCCCCAGAGTGAGGAGGTGCTATTGACCTGAATCAGTGTTCTGACTGCTGGGGTTTGGTAGTATGTCGTATGGAGTGTGCCAGGTACTGTTGCACAGTTGCTGGCTGAGCACTGATACCTGGCCATTTACATGTGTATCCACCAATAGACAGACAGATGCTATATATGTGAGATATGTTGCATCATAACAGTCGAGTAGCATGCGTAGTATGTGTGCCAAATTCTGCTGACATATATTGCTGATATTGGGTTATTTTCTTTCTCAGGTACATGGCTCACCCGCGGAATCCCACTTACTCCACAGCTGAGGATGAGGAGATACACCAGAGCCTGGTGTGGGATTATGCAATACTCTTTTCCCACACCAGCTAGAATCAGCAGGAGATGGCTGCACTGTGGCAAGACCTGGTCCGTCGGGTAAATGACATAGGCATGCATAATAGGACATATGAGCAGGTACGACATCACTGCAGTGATTTAATCAGACATGTCCATCAGCGTGCGTCGGATATCCACAGGCAACAGGTCCCCACAGGTGGTGGGGTGGCTACACATCCCCCACTCACCAGACTGGAGGGACTACTCATGAGTGTAGTGGCTCCAGTCCTTCAGCAACAACAACAGCAGCAGACATGCATTATGATGGAGGCTGGAGCCACGCAGCAGCAAGACAGTGAACGTGCAGGTAATATGCCATATGTATAGTTGACTGTTGTGTACACTGGAAGTTAATGCATGTGTGAGGTGTGTCCTTGGTTTGTAGCTGTCACCATAGTATTTAATGTGCAAGTGTGATATCCTCAATATTAGCAGCTGACCTTTGAAAGGCGACTGTTGTACTACTGACCTGTATCATACTCAGTAACAATGGCACAGCTGTTCCCACTGACATTAGTTTCTTCACGTCTGCAGGTCCCTCTGGTGTAACAACAATGCAGCCTTTCCATGCTGGTGAGTGTGTATTAACAATTCCTGTAATAGTCTTGATAGTAATAGTAATATTTGGCTCACTTAGTAGTGCTCTTTGTATGCATGTAGGTGTGTCTGTGTCTGTGTGTTGACATCACGCATACTGAGTACTGTACAATTGTGTGAAACTGTGGGCATGTGTGCATGTGTGCATGTGCGCATGTGTGCATGTGTGCATGTGTGCATGTGCGCATGTGTGCATGTGTGCACCTGTGCATGTGTGCACCTGTGCATGTGTGCATGTGTGCACCTGTGCATGTGTGCATGTGTGCATGTGTGCACCTGTGCATGTGTGCATGTGCATGTGCGCACCTGTGCATGTGCATGTGTGCATGTGTGCACCTGTGCATGTGTGCATGTGTGCATGTGTGTACCTGTGCATGTGTGCATGTGTGCACCTGTGCATGTGTGCATGTGTGCATGTGTGCATGTGTGCACCTGTGCATGTGTGCATGTGTGCATGTGTGCACCTGTGCATGTGTGCATGTGTGCACCTGTGCATGTGTGCATGTGTGCACATGTGCATGTGTGCATGTGTGCATGTGTGCATCACTGGTAATGTGTAGCATTGTAAACTGTGTTTCCTGTTTCCCTCCCACAGGTTCTGGTGCTGCTCTGGTGTCATGTAGCAGGGAACCTGAATCAGGTGCCATGGGTACTGATAATGATGACATCTGTGTAATGGCACAGGAAGGTATGCCAGGGTCTGCCATTGGTCAGCCGATTGACAGTACACAGCTGTCGACCCCATCAATGCGCACAGTTATCCTGCCAATACACCCTTTGTCACCAATGTCCCTAGGTGATGGACAGCATACAGTGGGCATTGACCAGGGTAATGTGGTATCTGTGGCACATGCCTCCCCACACAGCAGCCATGGACATGGCCCAGAGATGGTACCACACAGACAGATGTCCAGGGGTTCTCGTAGGAGCATCCATGGGCATACTGCCCCTGTCAGACGTGCCCACAGAGGTCTTACAACCTCAGCTATGTTTCGGGCTGTCATGCAGGCACAGTCATGTATGGAACAATACACCAGACAGGGTCTGAGGGAGCTGACAGCATGTCGCACAGCCATGACTGACAGTATGCGTGACATTGCGGCTGCCATCTGTGATTTCACCAATGTCATAGACAGACGTTGTGGGGACATATTAGACTGGTTCCACAACTACATGTCCATGAGCCAGGTCGATGGTGGGCAGTTGAGGCATTGACGTGGCCGTATGCCAGCAACAGCAGCAGCTGGCAGTGGGCCACGGCTGCCCCCGTAGTGCCAGCAGCAGCCCCAGCAATGCTGGGTCTGTGCTGTCATCAGACCGCCCCAGGAGACCACGTGCACGTGGCTCTGGCCAGGCCCGACAGGGATCTGTGTCCAGTCAATCAACACCTGCTTCTGATGACAGTACCCAGTCTGGGTTGGTACCAGATACGGTCCGTAGCACCCCTGCAAGGCACAGATACCATGTCTGTGGCCAGAGACACTGATCTGTATGACCTGGCAGGTACAGTCTGTGGCTGTCCACAAACACCAGTATATGGCAGCCATGAGGTGGAACTGTGTGCATCCATACACACATGCGAATTGACAACACCTAGGGCTACTGCATACATGCACACACTGCATCAACATTGCCCCACCTTCTACTGCTGTCCTTCACCAACACACATACACAAACATGTCGATCGGTGGTATCGGTGGCTGACTCAAGCATACCAAGTTCACACCCTGTGCATATGATGAAACTGTGCCACCTCCTGCAATCTGCAACAACTGTGCAGGTACAGGTTAACATGTTGCTGATGCACAGGGTGACCACATAGATGTGTAGTAATAGTATCATGTTGTTAACAGTACTGTGTGCTGAATTAATTGTGGGTATATCACAGCATGCCTGATGCAGTAAGGGTGTGATTGTCATGTACTGTTGTCTACTCCCATGGTAAGTATCATAGTGTATCATCTGCACATGTTGGCATACTGGTGGTAATGATGTCAACAGAAGGCTACATACATAGGTAGCACAGGGGATAAGGTAATGAATGTAGTAATACGCAATGATGGACATGTAAACTGCAAGTGGCATGTTGCCCACACTTGACTCTGCAATGCGAATGTTTGAGGATGTTGATATGTGTGCAGTACTACACAACTGGTACAGGACACACAGGAGCACCCTAGCACTGCAAGCTCACATCTCATACCATGCTAGACAACCCCAACACACAAAACTAACTGTCACAGGAGGGAGAGTCCCCATATATGTCAGGGATACTTTGGTGGCAGGCCAGGTAGCATACATCCTACTAAGTATGGAACCACTGAGTGAAGGCTCAGTGTCTGTTATTTGACATGTGTATTACTGCAGGTATGAGCACATGGGTTTCCATCCAGTTATTGTACATCCTGACAGTACATGGTCTGTACACTTGTGTGTGCTGAGACTGGACCCTAGCCATCTGACCCGTGTATTTCCATGTACATGTGCATAGTGCCTGCATATTTGCAGTGTTACCTACTGGAAGTGGTACAGCTTGTTTGTTGTACAATGGACTACATGCAGCCCTGTTTACTGTAGCTTTGTTTGCATGCATGTTTGCTTGCAATTACCCTGGAATACTGATCACACCTGCAATGCATAGTTATAGAGCTTCTGTGGACTCCTAGTGCCATCTGCATAGCTTACTATATGTATGTCCATGTCTCACTTGACAGAATGTCATTGTTTGTCCTGTTCACATGTACATTGCCTGTGACACAGTGCATATGACTTACCTGGCATGTGTCCACGTGAGCAGTCATATATGCTACTGCTAACTAATCACAGGCACTACACCTTCACATATTCATCTTCTGTTGAACCACCTGCTTCGCTAGGGACGGCCTGCACCTGTCACCCTTAGGCTTTCAGATATTGGCAAAGGCTCTTGCTACCCCCATAGTGCCTATGTTAGGCAAGGCTCAAATGACAAACCCACCTTCATAGTTATCACAAGGGATAAGAAACTAAGAGTAATGCTACCCAACGCCAGAAGTCTAAACCTCAAGATGCATGCACCCGAAAGTCTCCTTGGCATGGAGAACATCGATATCTGTGCAGTAACAGATGCCTGGTTCAGGGCTACCGAGAGCACACCAGCACTACCAGGTTTAACCTCATACCATGCTTTTCAGCCCCAAAACATGGAATGAACCACAAATGGAGGTGGAGTATTGATATTCATCAAAGATACCCACACCTCCAGGTTGGTGGCAAAGCACCAAGCATCAAAGACTATCCATGTGCAACTAACAATGGGTGAAACTGCCTTCCAGGTTATAGCCTGCTACAGACCACCCTCCCAAACCCAAGAACTGCACACGGCCATCCTGTGAACAGTGGAAATATGAAGGTCTCTCCAAACACCATTATATTGGGCGACGTCAACTACCCAAACATGGACTGGGAGCATGACTCTAGCTCCAACACCCTAGGCCAAAGATTCCTAGAATATATGAGCTCAAATGCTATGGAACAACTTGTTACCACTCACATAAGAAGGGGAAACATACTGGACCTGATCATCACCAACATGGGGACTCTATGCTCCAGACCAGAAGTGTATCCCTCACTGGTAAGATCGGACCATAAACTAATCTCACTGGATATTCACATCCCGACCCCACCCCCTGCCCAGAACACCACAGTGAACAACTTCTCTAAAGCAAATTCACACTCCTCAAAACAGAGGTGGAAACCTTCAAAGCCCCCGGGCCTGTGGAAACTACAGACCAGACCGCAGGTTCCTCTATAAACGCATTCTATGGACGCCTTCAGGAATGCATGGATCATGTAATCCCGAATAAAACCAAGACCCAATCCTCCAAAGGCAGACGTCCTGTCTGGTGGACCCCAGCCATAAACAAACTACACAATAGAAGGAGGAAGCTACCAAATGATACAGCAAATTCACAAATAGGGAAGGCATCACTGATCAGTATTAGCAAATAACTACAGGCACTCATAAGATTGTCTAAGGCCAGCTTCGACAGAAATTGCACAGGACACTAAGGATAATCACAAGGCTTTCTTTAGTTATGTTAGGAACCTGGGTGGTAATTCCCAGATATGCTCAGAGGTAGTCCAAAATATCAATAGAAACACCAAACCCACAGACATTGCCAACATTCTAGCTGACAGGTTCAGTGCAAACTTCTCACCCCCCTCCACACTGAAAGAGCAAATATGTATCCCAGCAGAGTGCTGCCCCCCTGACATCTCAGATGCTCAGGTAAGAGCCGCCCTCTCCAAAGCAATACACACTGCATCAATGGGACGAGACAGTGTCCTGGGCTGTGTCCTACATGACCACCAAGACGTGCTACTACCAAACATAAACCTACTGTTCAATCCCAGCCTTACTACAGGATATGTGTCCAAAGTGTGGCGTACAGCAACAGTGGTCCCTCTACAGAAAGGTGGTGCCTCAACGGATCCTGGACACTATCACCCCATAAGCCACACTAGCTTGGTCTGCAGAGCTATGGAAAGGATCATCATGGACCACATAGATATAGATATTGCGGACCTACAGACACTGGTTCATACCCAGTTTGGCTTTGTTAAGGGCAGATCCTGCCTCTCAAACCTGGTTGATTTCTTTGAAACAGTCACCAAGGCCATTGACGAGGGGAAGGTAGTTCACACAGCCTACCTGGACCTCGCAAAAGCCTTCAAAACAATACCCCACTCGGGCATTCTAGAGAAGCTCACCAGCTTAAATATAAGCCCCTATGTCACTAGATGGATTTCACACTGGCTCAAGGATAGAACCCACATGGTTAGAATTGCTGGAGCCATGCCAGACTCCAAACCAGTTACGAGTTGTGTCCCACAAGGCTCAGTCCTGGGACCTCTCTTGTTTGGTATATATTTATCAGAGGTACAGGCCAACACGGAAGGACTGTGGCTGACCAAATATGCAGATGACTGCAAACTGGCCGCCATAATCGACTCTCCAGCCGACACAAGCATCTTCCAAAGGGGCATCATAGAAACAGACAACTTGTGCCAGAGCCATGGCATCCAGCTGAATGCAAAAGTGTGTATAGTCATCCCCTTTGGCAAAAACAAAGTGCCCACAAAGTACCACATAGGTGGTACTCCATTATGTACAGAAGAAGTAATTAGGGACCTGGGGACCCAAGTTGATAGCAATCTCTCATTTGACAACCACGTGGCCAAAGTGGTTAGAAAGACATTGTATATAGCCCACCCCATCATGAAGGGATTCACATCTACATCAGGGGAGGACATCGCGCCTCTTTACTCATCCCTCATCAGGCCCATAATTGAGTACAATCCCCCTGTCGGGATGTACCTTACCAGACACCTGCAGCAACTGGAAAGACCCCACAAGTACCTCACCAAGAGGATCAAAGGGCTCAAACAGATGCCATATGCTGACCTGTTAAATAAACCCCAGCTCTACTCAGTGGCATACCGTCTGTTCAGAGGCGATCTGTGCCTAATGTATAACACCATGTCGAACCCGGAATTAATGGGCATGCTGCACCTGAGAATATCCAAATCCCATCGGGATACACGCTTGAGAGACCTGAGCCTCAGCACTGAAATAAATAGGACATGCTGGAGGGACAGATTCATAACCCAGAGGCTCACTTCACTCTGGAATAAAATCCCAGTCCAGGTTAGGAAGAGTCCCTCATTGACTCTCTTCAAGAGGAATCTTGATGAGTGGATGGGGCATTGTAGGTTTACCCCGGGTATCACTTCTGTGTCACTGTTAGACAGAGGCAGAGTATACTAACCTCGGAAAAGGGCATGGCAAGATATATTTACATTGGATGGCGACAGCCAAACACATTCTGGCTAGGTTCTTAAATGCCCTAGGGCAGATTGCCTAGTATGACGCTATGAACCTATGAACCTATGTACCTTGTTCCCCATTAGCCCTATGTGCTGTTAATCACCATGGCAATCACAATACTATGGTAGCATGTTCAAAAGTCAGTTGTCAGTCACCTCTATGCTACAGTTGTGGAATATGTGGGTCATGTGGCAATGTCACAGCTGCCACATGTACACAGTCAACCCTCCCCCCTACACATGGACGTACAACACATGTATGAGATGGAACCACATAGCCAAACTGGGGACTAAGCACTCTGAACCCAGTACTGGCATAACCTGTCAGGTGGCATGCAATACTACAGTGACTACAATACCAGTCTGATGTAAACCTACACTGACAGCAATACAAGCACGTGAACACACTGGGCCATTCGTGGAGCCTTAGAATAGCATCCTGCCAGAGCAGCACACACCTCTGCAGCTGGCACACAGGCATACGTTATGCCTGAACACATCACACATAACACATAGCACACAAATCCTGTGTGCCACTCACAGCCTGTACGGCTAGACAACACACCTGCCACAGTTGTGTTAGCTACCTTTATTTTCCAGTAGAGTATGGTCACGCTCACCAGGCTGGACAAGGTGAAGGTCACAGTGATATGCCTGTGGGGCACTATGGTCCACCACATAAAACAAGCATACAGGTCGGTCAGAGGCATGGACACATATGACTCAGTCATTTTCCATGCCACATACCTTCTCCTGCTGTATTTCTAGGGTGCTGACATCATCAGTGTTTAGAAAGGGGAATGTGCATCCTGTAGTCTGTTCTCCTAGTTGCCAAAAGGGACATTTCCCTCACACACACTAACCCCCCTCAGCCAAAAACACACACTTGCCATTTGCAGGATTCAAACCCCTATCTGACTATATTAGAACACGCGAGACAGACGCATTAGCAGAGCACGCTACTCACATTACTGGGAGGTTTCTCTTCTCTTGCTGTACTTATAGGGTGCTGACATCATCAGTGTTTAGAAAGGGGAATGTGCATCCTGTAGTCTGTTCCCCTAGTTGCCAAAAGGGACATTTTCCTCACACACACTAACCCCACTCAGCCATAAACAAACACTTGCAGGATTCAAACCCCTATCTGACTATGTTATGAGACTCGAGACGGACACCTTAGCAGAGTGTGCTATTCACATTACTAGGAGGTTTTCCTTCTCTTGCTATACTTATAGGGTGCTGACATCATCAGTGTTTAGAAAGGGGAATGTGCATCCTTGTAGTCTGTTCTCCTAGTTGCCAAAAGGGACATTTCCCTCACACACTAACCCCCCTCAGCCAAACACACACACACTCGCAGGATTCAAACCCCCACTTAGCTATGTTATGACACTTGAGACAAACACATTAACAGAGCACACTATTCACATTACTGGGAGGTTTTCCTTCTCCTGCTATACTTATAGAGTGCTGACATCATCAGTGTTTAGAAAGGGGAATGTGCATCCTGTAGTCTGTTCTCCTAGTTGCCAAAAGGGACATTTTCCTCACATACACACACTAAACCCCCTCACCCAAGCACACACACTTGTTATTCGCAGGATTCAAACCCCTATCTAAGTTATGACACTTGAGATGGACGCATTAGCGGAGCACGCTATTCACATTACTGGGAGGTTTCCCTTCTCCTGCTATAGTTATAGAGTGCTGACATCATCAGTGTTTAGAAAGGGGAATGTGCATCCTGTAGTCTGTTCTCCTAGTTGCCAAAAGGGACATTTTTCTCACACACAACAACCCCCCTCAGCCAAACAACACACTTGCCATTTGCAGGATTCAAACCCCTACCTAACTATGTTATGACACTTGAGTCGGATGCATTAGCAGAGCGCGCGCTATTCGCATTACTGGGAGGTTTCTTTTCTCCTGCTATGCTTATAGAGTGCTGACATCATCTGTGTTTAGAAAGGGGAATGTGCATCCTGTAGTGTGTTTTCCCAGTTGCCAAAAGGGACATTCCTCTCCCACAGACTTGCACACACACTGAGCATTTGCAGGATTCAAACCCCTACCAACCTATGCTATCACACTTGAGATGGACACATTAGCAGAGCACGCTATTCGCATTACTGGGAGGTTTCTTTTCTCCTGCTGTACTTATAGGGTGCTGACATCATCTGTGTTTAGAAAGGGGAATGTGCATCCTGTGGGGAGGCAGACGCCAAGCACACTCTGGCTAAGCTGTCATTCCCTAGGGCAAACAGCCTAGTGTTGACCTCTACACCCATATGTTTAATTGTCAAATGCACATTATTTGTTGCTGATAGACTGTTTGCACGTCTTTATTGCCATAGCATTCACTGTTTGTATGAACAACTTGTGCATCTGTGGAAGATGTTTGCATATGGGAGGGATCCACTATATCACGTATGTCTCTGTAGTCATTTAACTGTGTGCACTGGGCAGACTGCTGTAATGTGGTTGGTTCCTGAAATAACACATAAAAATACCAGATATGTGTGGCCAACTGCTAAACTGAGATTTGGCCTAAGTGTGTGAGCATGCCCAGTTCAGCCTTCCCATAGCATGTTGTCTGACATATGTCTCATTTATCAAAGTGTGTGAGCATGCCCAGTGTGAGCATTCCATATGTTGAACTCTGCAGCCCACCACATTTGTGGATGAGTGTGAACTTCAACAAATATCACCCTTTTATGGTTGTGTGTCATGTTGTGTAGTTACTGTACAACTGCTTTGTGTGTGAACACAACAGGATTATACTGTGCCTGCAGGGTTTGCATGGGATACTTTGCATACAGTTGTCAACATCCTTTCACACTGACCTAACACTGTAGTACTGAATAGTGTACTGGTTCAGTACTTTGACTGTGGTGGACAGTATCCTGGGCTTTAGTGCTATCACTGCTTTACATTTCGATAGTGAGCACAACAGCCTGGTTAGGGGCCAGTTGTGTACATCTGACCATGTTGCATTCTGTTCAGATATGAACTACTTAAACCAGGCTTGTCCAACATTGGTAGTGTATTCCACAACATAGGTGTACATTTGCAAACACTAGCGATGTGCCCTAGTCCATTTCTAATGCTAGTCGGAGAGTGTGTTTGTCCTTGACACACATTGTAAGTGGAGTTTGCCATGACATATGTCATGGTTAGTATACTGTGCCTCTGTCTACCTGTGACATGACAGTGATACCCAGGATAAAGCTACCATCTCCCATCCACTCATCAAGATTCCTATTGAGGAAAATCGATAAGTGACTCTATGGGTAGCCTGTACTGGGAGTTTACTCATGGGTGGGGTGGCTTCTGTGTTATGGATCATGCAGTACAGCTTGTCCTATGTAAGTCAGTGCTGGGGTTCAGGTCTCTCATGTGCATAGCTTACTGCCATTCAGATTGTACAAGGTGCAGCATGTTTATTGATACCAGCAACACAGGCAACACATGGCATCTGTGCAAGCTCTTTGATACTCCTGGTGAGGTACTGTTGGGGACTTTACGGTTGATGGAGGTGTCTGCTGAGGTACATCCCACAGGGGCTATTGTAGTCAATTGTAACGCTGATGAAGGATGACTGCAGAGCCACAATGACCTCCCCTTATCTAGATCTGACAACCTTCATGATTAGGTGGGTATATGGTATGTTTCTGTAAACACTACAGCACATGTTTGTCCAATGCAGGATATCTATCACCTTGTGTCCCCAGGTCTCTCATTACATATTAAGTACGTAATGGGTTAACACCTATGTGGTAATTGGTGGGCACTTACTGTATATCCACGGGGGTTGACTATACACTTTTCTGCAATTAGCTTGCTGACATGGCTATGGCACCAGTTGTCTGTTTCTATGTGGCCCTTTTGTGGGATGCTTGTGTCAGCTGGTGGATCATATATGGTGAGCAGTTTGTAGTCCTCTGCAAACATGTTCAGACACAGTCCTTCCATGTTGGCCTGTACCTATGGGACATATATACCAGACGAGGGAGATCCCAGAACCAAGCCTTGTGGGATGCCAGTTATATCTGGTTTGTAGTCTGACATGGCTGCAGCATGTCTGAACATGTCTGTTCTGTCCTTGGTCTGGTTTGCAACCCCTCTACTGACATAGGGGTTTATATTTAAGCTGGTGAGCTTATCTATAATGAACATGTAGGGTATTGTATAGAAGCCTTTGCAAGGTCCAGCTACGCTGTGTGGACCACAATGCCCTCATCAATGACCTTGATGACTGTTTCAATTGAGTCAAACATGTTTAGGGGCAGGATCTGCACTTAAGAAAGCCACACTGGGTAGGGTCTGGTGTCAGTAGGTCCCCAATATCTTTATGTCTGCGGTACATGCTGATCCTTTCCATAGCTGTGCAGACCGAGCTTCTCAGGATTCTGGGGTGGTAGTTTTCAGTATCTATTCAGGCAACACCTTTGTTGAGAAGGACCACTGTTGTTGTACACTGCTCTTTGGGTACATATCCTGTGGTAAGGCTGACATTGAGCAGTAGTGTGATTTGGCATTCCATTCGTCTTTGAGTCCATGTTGGACTCAGCCCAGGACACCATCTCATACCATTGCTGCTGTGTGTTTTGCTTTGTAGATACTGGCTGTTACCTCAGCATCTGCAATGTCAGGGGGCCAGCAGTCTGCTGGGATAGATATTTTGCATTCTGGGGGTTTGCACTGCACCTGTCAGGATGTATGTTGGCAATATGTGTGTGTGTTTGGTATGTTGTTTGTGATATTTGTGTGATTCAGAGCATATCTGTGAATTCCCAACACGGTTCCTACCATCAGTTGTGAAAGCCTTGGGATTATCCTTAGTGTCCTGTACAATTTGTATCTTTATAGGTTCATAGGTTCATACTAGGCTATCCACCCTAGGGCATTTGTTAGCCTAGCCAGAGTGTGTGTGGCTTTTGCCACCCCTTGCTATGTGAATATTATGGCCATTTATGATTTGCTTTGCTGTGCCTCTGTCTGGACATGACACAGTGAAGACCCCCAGTGTAACTCTACAATCATCCATCCACTTGGCAAGATTCCTGTTGAAGAGTGTCAGTGAGGGGCTCTGCCTAACATGGAGCGGGATTCTGGTCCAGGGTGTGGGGAGCCTCTGGATTATGTATCTGTCCCTCCAGCACATCCTATTTCATTATTTGTTGAGGTTGTAAACTCTCACTCTCACAGCTCCAATGGCTTTGAGTTTTCTGGGGTGGAGCATGTCCATTACTCCTGTGTTGGGCATGGCCTTGTACAACAGGCATGCAATGCCTCTGTGTAGGCAGTATGTGACTGCATTCAGCTGGGGTGTCTACAGCCAGGCAGCATATGACATATATTTGAGACCCTTTATCCTCTTGGTGAGGTACCTTTGAGGTCTTTCTAACTGCTGCAGGTGTCAGGTAAGGTACATCCCATATGAGGCATTGCACTAGATTATGGGTGTGATAAGAGAACAGTATAGGGGCACAATGACCTCTGTTGACATAGATGTGAATCCTTTCATGATACGGTGTCCAATGTAGACAGTCTTCCTAGCCACATTGGCAATGTGAGTGTCACATAACAGGTTACTGTCCACTTGTGCCCCTAGGTCCCTGATTACTCCTTCCATACATAATGGTTTACCACCTATGTGGTAATTTGTGGTACCTTGTTTGGTATTTGGTGGGACATTCATACTGTCCAGTGTCTTCAGGATGGCTGGGTGGGGTTCCTGTGTGTGAGAGTGTGGTCTGTAGCATGCTACAGACTGTACATCAGTCTTGCCTACAGTTAGTTGCACATGGGTGGACTCCAATGCCTTGTGCATTGTCAGTTACCTGGACGTATGGGTGTCTGTGCTGAATATGGATACTCACCCTCCTTTTATGTTTTGTTCCAGGTTTTGGGGCCATGACACATGATATGTGGTATAACCTGGTAGTGCTGGTGTGCTGTCAGGAGGCTTGCAGCAGGTTTCTGTCACTGCACAGACATCAATGTTCTCCATACTGGGGATGGCCTTGGGAGCATGCATATTAGGGTTTACACATCTGGCATTGGTCAGCATTACCCTTATGTTTCTTTGCACTTATGTTTTCTAGGGTGGTGGGTTAGTCTTTCCAGCCTTGCCTACAAAAGGCTCTATGGAGGTGGCAAAGGCCTTATCCAATATCCAGATGCCCAGGGGTAAAAGGTGCAAGCCATCCCAGGAACAGCTGCGTGGCTTGTCAAGCATGACATCCTAAGCAGACAGACATTGGATCCCCTTGGAATGACACCAGTAAGTGTGCCACTTGCTATGACTGATCATTCCGTGTTTGTACTGTGGCATTATTCTTGGTAAGGGTAGGATGCTGCAAACGGTGAGTGTCATACCGGCCTGGACTACATAATCAGAGAGCTCATCTATGTCTCTTTTCATGTAGTCTAGGGAGGTACATCTCAGGTCATTCACACCAGCATGGACTATGACTGCATCATATTTATACTTGCTTTGGAGTGACCTGCATACTTGTGTTATGTGGCGTATTGTGGCAGCCTACAAACAGCTTACTGTACCCTTTCCCTTGTTCAGTCTGGTGTGCGGCACAGCAGTGTGTCTCACTATGGAGTCACCTATTACAACTGTATCAGGCATGTTGTATCTCCTTCTGGCCTGTGACTGTTTGGCACACCAGCTTTGTGTACTATGTGTTGCATGTGCTATGTTTGGAGGTTGTTTGATTGGGTGTCTGCTTTAGAGGCCTCTGTTGGTGTGCTGTGTTTGTAATTTGTGCCTCTGGGAATGTTTTTCTGTGTTTATGTCTTTGTTTTGCAGTTGTGATAGGTCTATGTGGGACTGTGTTTGTGGTGTGTGTGTGGTTACCTTCTCCTCCTGACTAGTTGTGGGAGTACCGAGATGAGGGAGCTCAGCCTCCAGTTTGGATAGATGGTTGCATCTCTCACATATATTTGTATTTCTTGGGGAGAGTTGGGGGTTGTCTGTGTACTTGGGGCAGGTGTAACATTGCCTCAGGATTCACAGATTCAACTTGTTGTGGCTGGCCTTAGTGGATTGTATGTGTGGACATATTTTATTGCCATACTACTGATCAGTGATTACTTCATTGTTTATGTTTGCTCTATCATGTAGTAGCTTCCTCATTCTCTTGCATGGTTTGGTTATGGCTGGTGTCCACCATGCCAGATGCCTGCGTGTATGGCATTTGTGTCTTGTTTTAATTTAGGATTGCATAATCCAAGCATTCCTGGCAGTGTTCATGGAATGGCTGTATTACAGGTTCTGAGGTGTGGCCCATATTTTGCACCTGCACAGGACCTTTAATGGATTCCACATCAGTTTGGAGGAGTGCAAATATTGCTTTACACATGTTTTCCACTGTGGTTTTCTAGCCAGGGACTGTGGTCAGGATTTGTATATCCAGTGTGATGACTCTATGGTCTGGTTTTACCAGTGAGCAATACACTTCTCGTCTTGCCATCCAGTACCCATGTTGCTGATTATCACATCCAGTATGCTTACCCCTCTTGTGGGAGTGGTATGTTGTTCCTGGGCATTTTGGTTTATGGATTCTATGAACTTTTGTCCTACAGTGTTGGAGCTAGTATAATGCTCCCAGTCTATGTCTGGGTATTTTCGGTCACCCAATATAATGTGGTTTGGAGGACTTGATATATTCATGTATTCCAGCATAGGCCAGGTGCAGTTCCTGGTGTTGGGACAGTAGTCTGTAGCAGGCTATAAACTGGGGGGCAGTTTTAGCCACTGTTACTTGACCATGGCTAGTCCATGCTGCTTCTTGTTGTGGTCCCAACATGGGGGTGTGGTTATCCTTGACAATTATTGCTAGTCACCCTCCTTTTGTAGCTTGTTCCATGTTTTGAGGCTGTACAGCACAGTATGAGGTGTAACCTGGTAGTGTTAGGGTGCTGTTGTGAGCCTTGACTCAGTTTTCTGTTACAGCACAGATATCAACATTCTCCATACTGGGTGAGTTTAGACTGCATGCATCTTGCTGTTTCGACTTATCCCTTATCTTATTCTTATCCCTTCTGATACCTATGGAGGTAGGTTTGTGTTTTGAGCCTTACCTATTCAGGGCACACTGCGGGTAACAACAGCCTTTGCCAGTATCCATACGGCCTGCACTGATAGGTCCACGCCAGTCCTAGCAGGTGGAGCATCATGTCATGCTCAGCATGTCATCCCAGGCTGGCACACATTGGATCCCCTTTGACTAACTGCGATACTTCAGTCAGTTATTGCACTTGATCATCTCATTGTCATATTGTGGCATGATGCTTGGTGAGGGTAGGATGCTAGTCAGGGTTCTCAGGTGTGCATATAGTACATGGTGTTACATTACTTAACACATGGCATTCATGCCTCAGGTGGTGCTGGGCTGCCTCTGTCGGATGCACATATTACACTCCCTGTACATGTTTGTGAGCAGGTCATGTCATTTTAGGCATCCCTATTATTATCTGAGTGAGTCAGAGGGGGTATCATTCCTAGGGTTCCTACTGAGCCAGTGTATGTGCTATGCGTTGCCTCTTTGCCAAGGCCAGGGCATACTGGGCACGCCTCCTTCTGCCTACTGGGGCAGGCTCAGGTTGTTCCTCCTCCAAGTCACGCTCTGCCTGTGATGGCCTTGGCAATGGTGGGGGGCTGTTTGGCCCGGCCCTATGCTGGTCCTGCTGCAGCTGTTTTCACAAGATCATATTATGTAGCATAGCACATACCATGCCAATTTGGGTACATGTAGTTGGTGTGTACTGCAAGGCTCCACCAGATGTGTCCAGACACCGGACCCGTGACTTGAGCAGCCCAAACACACGCTCTATTACATTACGTGTTTGTGCGTGTGCCTCATTATGGCATTGCTGTTCAGGTGTGTGTGCGTTTCTGATGGGTGTCATCAGCCACGGCTCCAGTGCATAACCTGCATCCCCCACTAGGTGTCCATGCGGCATGTCCCCATTGGCAAATGTCTGGTACAGCTGTGTCAAATGCCAGATGTAGGAATCATGGTAGCTCCCAGGACAGCCAGCACACACATTCATTACTATGCCCTGGGCATCACACATGACCTGGCAGTTGATGGAGGGGAAGCCCTTGTGGTTGATGTATGACCTACCCCGCTCACCGGCTGGTGCTTTGATGCGTATGTGCGTGCAGTCTATTGCACCCACTACCTCAGGGTATTCCGCTATTTGCTGGAAGAGACGCATATTGCTGGCCAATACCTCACGGGCATTGGGGAAATATACATGATCACCCACATGTGCTGACATGGCATCCAGGAACCGATGCAGTACCCTGGAGGCTGATGCCTGTGATATCCCCATCATATCACCAGTTGGTCTCTGGAAAGTACCTGTTGCTAGTATTCTTAGGCCAACACATACCTTGGTTTCCACTGGGATTGGTTCCCTTCTGTTGGTTCTGTGTGTGAGGCGTGGCCTGCACAGCTCCACTATTTGCTGCAGGAGGTCTCTGTCCACTCTTTAGCGCTCTACTATCTCCAGCTCATGTAACCCATGGTAGGTGACCCTGGGCCTGTACACTCTTCTCCGTCTCCTCACTGTGGGTTGTCTGGCACCATCTGCATTGTCACCACCCTCAGCAAGTCGCCTATATCTCATTATGACAGCTATGGCAGCCCCTAACATTTCTGCTCTGAGTTCAGCTTTTTCAGTTTTCACTTCTAATAGCTTACACCTGTCTTGCAGTGTCTCTTGAGAGAAACATCTTGCACTGCTGTTTGCAGATTTTTAAGTGTTGGGCTGAGCTACTCTTCTGCTTGTGTAATTGCCTGCTTCTAATTGTTTTCACCTGCTAGCTCCAGCAGTATTGCCTGCTAGCTTCCTACTAATTATGTTGCTTTCTTTTTCCTTTCTGTTTCCTCAGGGGGGAGCAGCGTGTATACCAGCAGAAACATGCTCACAGTGGCTTACAAGCGCGCACACATGCTTACACGGCTCAGAATCGTCTTATTCGGGTTAAAACGCGTGCACACCTACTCAAGCAGTGTTACAGCTCTGCCAACAGGCTTCTACATGCTAAGTCTGCCCTACACACGCGCACACCCGCGCAGACAGTGTTAAACATCTCCCAACAGGCTCCCACATGCTCAGTCTGCCTTACACGCATGCACACTGTCTTACTTGCGCTTCATGGCGTGCACACGTGCGCATGCACGCCCAGCAAGAAACTTTGGTGTAGGCAACAGTGTACACCTTCCATTTCTTGACTTTCTCATGCTTATCTAGTGGCACACCTCTTTCCATGATATCTTTCTGACATCTGTCATGTAACTCTGACCTCCAATGAACTGCATTTCTTTCTACCATTCCCCCCTGTGATGTCACCTATCTCCTACTCTGTTCCTTCCCCTTCTGTAACTCTTACACTACTCAGAATGTGCTCATTTGCTATGTGACAGTGGAATTCAGTATCCTAACACTCATTTGCATCAGATTGCCTACTAATGCTTAGTTACATCTCTTAGACTCAGCTTCCCCCCTTAGCAACCACTACACGGTGGCCATGTTGTTTTTGGTCTGCTGGTCCCTGCATTGAAATTTCATGTATTGCATAAAACCCCTTCGTTTTTATGTTTTATACAGCGCAGCCCATTTGCGCGGGGCTGCGCTGGGTTTAAACATTGGCGATCGCCGAAAAAAAAATTATATTTTTAATATATTTGCATCAGGTTACCTTGCCAATGGCCACATATTTGGCCATTGGCATGCTGCCTGACACATATGCACCCTTTATTTGGAGCTGACATGGCTCCATTGCGGTTTTTGCAGAAACGTACTCAGTTGTCAACTGAGTACATTTCTGCAGCTAAAACGGCTCTTACACGGGCTGTTCTGGGCTTCCTAGATCGCTAATCATCCTCATTTGCATGCTATTCGGCTGCAAGTGAGGTGATTAGCTTATCCACTCCCACTCCGTGTAAGAGACTTTTTAGCTTGTCTCTTACACGGACTTTGGGCTGTTCCTGGATCGCGAAGGCTGCATGGAGTCTTACACTACTCTTAGACTCCGTGCAAGCCTTCGTGAATCCTGCCCTTTATGTTTCTTTAGAAATTGTCATATCCTAGTAACAAAACATAAATGGTGTTTGCGTTATTACACTTCATCTTCTACAATAAATATAAATGTAACAGTGGGATTAAAACTGAAGTTTAATCTTTCAGAAAATTGTATTCTTTTTTATATATGTAGGATCTTATTATATTAAAGTCCAGAAGCTAACAACATAATATCAACAAAGGAAATAATGCAAAGCAGTATTAGCTGTCTGTGGCTGGATTACCAGAGACTTGGGAGGAATGTGAAGTTTTTCTGGATGTAACTGCTGTTGCAATTCATCCAGAAATGCAAGCATAGGCATATTGTTGAGTCAGGGGAACATGTAATGTAATGTAATGACAAAGCAACAAAACATCACTATTTTGAAGTATTTATCTGCATCTCTTACCTAGAATGTGAATCAGTAGCATTTCCCGTTAGGTGATAACAAATCACCTTATGTATGTCTGGCACATGCAGCTAAGGGGAAATTGTTAAGTGGAACACCCAAAGTGTAAAGTACTGTATTATGACTGCTGGGCATGTAAAGTGAGCAGTATAGCATACAAAATGTGTGCACTGAGCAGTGTGGCATATAAAACAGTGGGGAGGAGGGATATAGTGAACTTTTTCATATGGAGTTGTGGGAATACAAAAGGTGTGTGGGAGGGGATGTTATACACACCAGTTATGATAATGACAATATGCACTATAGTGGAGAAAAAGCTGTTTTCTTAGTACTGGATGAAGTTTGAGCTCTTGAGCTTTGACTGCCCATGCTTCAACTTACCTATGATCAGAATTTTTCCATAAGAAATCTGTGTTTGTCAGTTGTACTGAAAGTGATTGCCTTTTAGGGGAACTCCTCCCTTCATTGTGTTGGTGTGAATTTGGAGTTGGTATAAATATATATATATATATATATATATATATATATATATATATATATATATATAGGGATTTAAAATCATAAAATGCTTGCATCATTTTATCTGCAAGCATTTTATGATTTAAAACATGATTTTTTACATTGGTGCTATAGTGAAAGTGAGATTGATAGTGTATGTAAAGAGGTATTGGAACATAGAAATGATAATAAAGCCACTGCCTTAAATAATCTTAGAATGAGTGTAACAGATTTTAGTGATGTACATTTGGTATGGGAAATTATAGAAACGAATTGATCTATTTTAATGATGGACAATAGATATAAGGCACTCCTGGGAGATGTGTCGTGTTTTTGTTTTAAGAACAATTACTCTTTAAAAAGGAAACTTTGTTATAATACTTGTAGTAAAGATACATTAGAATCAGTTTGTTATGGTGCCTTTATGTGTAGAGCTTGCAATATGTGTAAATATATTAGCAGTGACTTGATTTTTGTGCATCCATCTATGAAAAGTGTTTACAATTTTAATTTTTATGCGCATTATAAAAGTGTCAATCTTGTTTATCTAGCTTCGTGTAAAATATGTAAGAGTTTTTATGTAGGCAAGACAAATTATATACTTAGAAATCATATTAGGGAGCACCTATATGATGTTAGAAAAAGTGATTTAAATAATGCACTTTCAAAGCATGTGCGTATTTCTGGCAGTAATCACTCTTTTGAATTTTTGGTGCTACAAATGTATAAAATTAATTGTAGGGGGGATGATATTAAAAATCGTACTGAATGCATGGAACTTAACTAGATTTTGGACCTGCAGGCTGATAAGGGTTTTTGTCTCAATGAGGCTGTCCCTTTAAAGACAATTTTAAAATCACGTGCTTTAGTTCGCTAAATGTTGACATTTTGTATATAATGATTCATTGTTTTAACTGATTATGGTCTGATGTAGTGCCCTAGTGTGGCTTGAAAGCACTTACCCTTGTTCTTGCTTAATAAATTGGACTGTGGTTCTTACTGACATATTTAGCTGTTCCATTTTATTCTTGCTGTTTTCATATTCAACCAGCGTTTACTCTATGCATTCTACTTCATTATATATACTAAAAAATGAATTTGCAATTGTAATTAAATATGATACCAATGCATGTAACCTGTATGAACTGCAGAAGAAGGTAATTTTGGTTACATAGCAGATCCTACAAAGAGCACTCTTGACTAATATCAAAGATTGAAATATTAATTACACCATAATTTAGGGATGGGCTCTATACTGTATTAGAAACCCCCAAAACATATGGAAAAATTAAAAAAAAAAAACATGAAATAAAAACCTAAAACAAGTACTATGACATACCTAACTATTCTGTTGCTTATCAGTACACGCATTGCAGTAATACTTATAAGAGTAATAGCATTAAAATTCTGGTATGTTCTATAAGACTAATGCTGAAATAAATGTCTGTTAGATGTTACATTGTGTAAGGATCTAGAAAAATTTTAATTACATGGTATGAACAAGTAAACATACGCTTCTGTACAATGAGCAAATTTAAATATTCAACAACCCTGTGCCAAGAAGATTCTGACCTTCACTACATTTCACATGACTAGGGTTAATAAGTCTTCTGAATGGGGAAAAGATGTCCTTGGTAATGTGAATGAGTGACAAGTAACAACTCACCTATGTTGGAGTTATGGCATTGTTACAGTTCTGTTGCAAAGTCTCTATACCAGGGAAATCTGAGAGTACAACATTTGCATTTGGGACACAGTGGCTTTTAGATGGGCAAGGAGTGAATTGCATTCTATATGTATTTCATGGCTGTGCTGGTATACACATTCACATTGGACATGACATTGCCAGCAGTACATGCAGGCCAGAAGAAGAAGAAGGGGTTAACTGCATGCAGTAAAAGTCTCAGAGGGAAGCAATTATAATGGTGTGCCAAGGACAGCCATGTCTTCATACCCTGGTCAGCTTCAGTGACAGGATCCCACCTGGGCAGCACCCACTGGTGGCTTCAGTCCAGGCAGAAAATCATTTATGCTTTCCAAAGGAGGGGTGAGCATACCTCTGCACCACTTAGCTCAAGACTTCTGTTCAAAGCTATAAATAATGGGAGGACAAAGGCTCAAAATAAGGGTCAGTTTTTCAATATTGCTTTTATAAACTTAGAAAGTTACTAGAATATCAGCTTTTGCATTACCATGCATTTTCAGAAAGCTATGATGTCTGAAAGTCAAATTTCTATCTTTGCTAGAAAACTACAGATTTTATGAGACAAAAAAATCAAAACACTTCTGTGAAATGATGGACAGCTGAGATATATGGGAGTGATACTGGTCACAGATGTAGGCTGATGTTCAGAGCACCACATGGAGCAAAAATTATGATTACAATGTAGATGGAAACATATGCTAATGCTGACATATTGAAATGATATGCTACACCAAGTGTATGTGTTAAAATATCTTGTTAAGAATGTGGTTGGAATTAATGAAGTACTTACATGAGGAGAAAAGGAGACTGCACCTTGAAGAAGTACCCTAATTGATCTTAAAATGATTTTCACAAAGTGAGATCTTATCATTGAACGAATTTTGCAAATATCCCATCTGCAAAGTTTATCTGACTGCTCCGTATGCTGCATGAAGACATCAGAAGTCACATGTGAGGGGCTGGTGGAATTAAATAAGGACAAAGAATACTGCAAGTACTGCTGACCCACAGAGAAGTTTACCAATTCCAGCCTCAGATTAGGGACCCTCGGAATACAGGAAGTCCATGAGGTGTTACTGGTATTGTCATGCTGATGTCATCACGATGTGAAACCTGCTACTCAATGTGATCCTCTGTGCTACTCCATAAAGAAAGTACAATCAGCGTTACTCATGTGTACATGATGGTTATACCATGCAGCGTCCCTATTCTAACATGGTAACATGTCGGAGAGCAGCATAAGTGGTTACTTGTATGAACTGCCACATTCCATTGTGCCTTGCATAGCCCAGTAATTAATTTTTCACAAAAGCCTTTGTGTTTGTCTGGCGACAGCACATTTAGATGCTTGTATGGCTTACACCCTTTGATACATGAAAAAGCCAATGAAAATAACCCTTCAGTGTAGTAGAAGCTATTATTAGTTCACCAGACAATTTTGCTTGAAACAGCTTTTGATCCATGGAGTGACCACTGCTTGGGCCATACAGTACAACCTTTGGCTATGCCACTAAGGCTATATGATAATTTAGGTTAGCAGTAATATGAGGAACGTAGCTTTGCAGATGCATTCCACATAGCACTGACTTCCACTGCACAACTATATTGAAATTTATGAATTTCTGCTCAAGCAAGCTTCATTTCCTGCATGCTCATAATCTGTTTACCTGCATGAAACAATAACTATGCATGTGGTATGGAACTCAAAAGGAAACATGTCTATAAGGAAAAGAAAAAAATGATTGCTCAGATGCTGAAGCTTAACAAAGGATTTTGTTGCTAAACATCCTGTAAATAGCTATAAATAACACACACATGCACAATGCATTAAAAATGTGCAGTTTATGCAATTTCTGGCCAGAACCATAGATAATTATTCAGGAAATGGGGATTAACACGGAGATTGAGAGGGTGCAATGTAAGTGAATAACTCATGACATATTTGTAAAGGACTGCACAGAGACAGTACCAAGATTTATTCTTTTTAAGAGAGAAACAGATGAATGGAATACCCTTCTTGAAGAAAGAGTTAACTCAAACATACAGGTTCTGAAATAGTCTATATATTAATGTATAAAATCAGTTCTAGGAGGATAACTATGATTGAAAACATGTTCAATAAACTGTGAAAAAGAAGATTAAAATGACCAGGCATTCTCTTCTGCTACCAGAATCTGTGTATCTGGTTTTATTAACCTTGCCTACCAAAATCATAAACATATCGGGTGGTACTCATAATCCGGGGCTTTGCATATTCCTAGTGGTGATTCAAGAAGAGCAATGCTATGAGGTTAGCAAATCCCTGACTGCCAGGATGAACATGGAAATGTAGAAGACTTTTTTGTGATCACGCCCCCCCCCCATTAGAAATGAGTACCCTGGGTTAAATGTTTTATTTCAGTGTTTGTGCATATCTGGACATATTAGTGAAGGGGTCACCTGGGTGAAATATTTTATTTTAGTGCTTGTGCCTACCATGGCATGTTATTAAAGGGGTCACTTGGGTGCAATGTTTATTTTAGTGTCTGTGCATACCTGGAGATATTACGGAAGAGGTTGCTTGAGTGAAATGTTTACTTCAGTGCGTGTGCATACCTGGAGATATTACGGAAGAGGTTGCTTGAGTGAAATGTTTATTTCAGTGCATGTGCATACCTGGAGATATTACTGAAGGAGATACTTAGGTGAAATATTTATTTTGTGCTTGCCTGGAAATATTATTAAAGTGGTCATTCGGGTGATGCTTCGTTTTTTTTTTTGCTTTTGCATACTAGGAAACATTACTGAAAGGGATGCTGGCGGAGATAATTCATTTGTGTGTCAGGGAAGTGCTAGTGTGCACTTGGACAAACAAGTTCATGTATTGCAACTCCAATATCAAAGGCGATTTACCACATTTAACAATGGATGTGTGTATCACTGTATGTTGGACTATGAACTTCAAAACCACCTCATTAGCAGCAACACTTCTCATTTGCATCTCATTATTTTTTAGGTCTTGCTCATTAAAGTGAATGGCATATGTCAATCACGCCTTTGCTACACTTACTTGTAAGCATCAACAATATCCATATTTAATATGCATAAGCGACTATGAATACCACCAATTGCATTCAAATATCTGCATTTTTCATGGTCATATGCTAAAGGGTCTATATGTGTAAAAATACCTACTCAGGCAAATTATGCAATGGGAAAAGAGAATGAAGTTAAGATACTAGGACATAACATTTTTCTCTTAATGTGTTTGGAATGGAATGTATTTAACGTTCAGAAAATTAACCATTTCTTGTTATGCTACAGTATAAATAAAAGATACCGCCATATTCAACACTGACATTTTAAGATAATTAGATAAAATGCAGTTTGCTAAACCATTTTACATTGATCTCTGGTATGCAGTTTTTTGTGGAACACAACAAACAAGGAATGATGTGTTAACTCATTTATGTTAGAAACAGTATTTGATCTCATCTAGTAAACATTTAGGCAAATTCACTTTGCAGAAATGGAATGTTCATAGTTGTGTTTCTCAGAATGAATCCATTTATGAAAACAACTCAGTCACCCACTCTTGGGAAATAAGCCTCCCTGAAACACAATTCAAGGATTCATACTTTGATAAAGAGTTATTTCACTAACATTTTTGATGGGGCACTAAATATTAAATACAAACATACATTCATAGGTTCATACTAGGCTATCTGCCCTACGGCATTTATAAGCCTAGATAGGTTCATAGGTTCATACTAGGCTATCTGCCCTAGGGCATTTATAAGCCTAGGGAGTGTGTTTGGCTTTCACCACCCATTTTAAATAAATTTTGCTATGCCCTTTTTCGAGGTTAGTATACTGTGCCTCTGTCTAACAGTGACGCAGAAGTGATACCCGGGGTAAACCTATGATCTCCCATCCACTCATCAAGATTCCTCTTGAAGAGAGTCAATGAGGGACTCTGCCTAACCTGGACTGGGATTTTATTCCAGAGTGAAGGGAGCCTCTGGGTTATGAATCTGTCCCTCCAGCATGTCCTATTTATTTCAGTGCTAAGGTTCAAGTCTCTCGAACGCGTAGCTCGATGGGATTTGGATTTTCTGAGGTGCAGCATGTCCATTAATTCCGGGTTGGACATGGCTTTATACGTCAGGCACAGATTGCCTCTGAGCAGGCGGTATGACACTGAGTAGAGCTGGAGTTTCTTTAACCGGGCAGCATATGGCATCTATTTGAGCCCTTTGATCCTCTTGGTGAGGTACTTTTGGGGTCTTTCCAGTTGCTGCAGGTGTCTGGTAAGGTACATCCCAAAAGGGGCATTGTACTCAATTATGGGCCTGATGAGGGATGAGTAAAGAGGCACGATGACCTCCCCTGATCTAGATGTGAATCCCTTCATGATTAGGTGGGCTATATAAAATGTTTTTCTAACCACTTTGGCCACGTGGTTGTCAAATGAGAGATTGCTATCAACTTGGGTACCCAGGTCCCTAATTATTTCTTCTGTACTTAATGGATTACCACCTATGTGGTAATTTGTGGGCACTTTGTTTTTGCCAAAGGGGATGACTATGCACTTTTTGGCATTTAGATTGAGGCCATGGCTCTGGCACCAGTTGTCTGTTTCTATGAGGCCCTTTTGGAGGATGTTTATGTCGGCTGGAGAGTCGATTATAGCGCCCAATTTGCAGTCATCTGCGAACTTGGTCAGCCACAGTCCTTCCGTGTTTGCCTGTACCTCCGAGAAATATATACCGAACAAGAGATGTCCCAGGACTGAGCCTTTTAGGATGCCACTTGTAACTGGTTTGGAGTTTGACATGGCTCCAGCAATTCTAACCATGTGGGTTCTGTCCTTGACCCAGTTTGCAACCCATCTATTGACACAGGGGTTTATATTTAAGCTGGTGAGCTTATCTATAATGCCCGAGTGGGGTATTGTATCGAAGGCTTTTGCGAGGTCCATGAAGGCTATGTGGACCACCTTCCCCTCGTCAATGGCCTTGTTGACTGTTTCAAAGAAATCAACCAGGTTTAAGAGGCAGGATCTGCCCTTAACAAAGCCAAACTGGGTAGGATCCAGTGTCTGTAGGTCCCCAATATCTTTATTTATGAGGTCCATGATGATCCTTTCCATAGCTTTGCAGACCAAGCTAGTCAGGCTTATGGGGCGATAGTTTCCAGGATCCGTTGAGGCACCACCTTTGTGGAGAGGGACCACTGTTGCTGTACGCCACTCTTTGGGTACATATCCTGTAGTAAGGCTGAGATTGAACAGTAGTTTTATGTTTGGGTTTAGCTCTTCTTGGAGTTCATGTAGGACGCAGCCCGGGACACTGTCTGATCCCATTGATGCTGTGTTTTTTGCATTGGAGAGGGCGGCTCTTACCTGAGTATCTGAGATGTCAGGGGGGCAGCACTCTGCTGGGATAGGTATTCGCCCTTTTGGTGGGGGGGGGGGGAGTTTGTGCTGAACCTGTCAGCTAGGATGTTGGCAATGTCTGTGGGTTCGGTGTATTTTTTGTCATATTGGACTAATTCTGAGCATATCTGGGAATTCCCACCCAGGTTCCTAACATAACTAAAGAAAGCCTTGTGATTATCCTTAGTGTCCTATGCAATTTTTCTCTCGAAGCTGGCCTTAGACGATTTTATGAGTGCCCGTAGTTTTTTGCTAATACTGATCAGAGATGCCTTCCCTTTTTGGGATTTTGCTCTATCATGTAATAGCTTCCTCCTTCTATTGTATAGTTTGTTTATGGCTGGGGTCCACCAGACAGGATGTCTGCCTTTGGAGGATTGGGTCTTGGTTTTATTTGGGATTGCATGATCCATGCATTCCTGAAGGTGTTCATAGAATGTGTTTATAAAAGATTCTGCGGTCTGGGCCGTATTTTCCACAGGCCCGGGGGCTTTGAAGGATTCCACCTCAGTTTTGAGGAGTGTGAAATTTGCTTTAGAGAAGTTTTTCACTGTGGTTTTCTGGGCAGGGGGTGGGGTCGGGATGTGAATATCCAGTGAGATTAGTTTATGGTCTGATCTTACCAGTGAGGGATACACTTCTGGTCTGGAGCATAGAGTCCCCATGTTGGTGATGATCAGGTCCAGTATGTTTTCCCCTCTTGTGGGAGTGGTAACAAGTTGTTCCATAGCATTAGAGTTTATAAATTCTAGGAACCTTTGGCCTAGGGTGTTGGAGCTAGAGTAATGCTCCCAGTCTATGTTTGGGTAGTTGAAGTCGCCCAATATAATGTGTTTGGAGAGACCTTCATATTTTCCAGTGTTCTCAGGAAGGCCGAGTGGGGTTCCTGGGTTTGGGAGGGTGGTCTGTAGCAGGCTATAAACTGGAAGGCAGTTTTACCGACTGTTAGTTGCACATGGATAGTCTCTGATGCTTCGTGCTGTGCCACCAACCTGGAGGTGTGGCTATCTTTGACGAATATTGATACTCCCCCTCCTTTTGTGGTTCGGTCCAAGTTTTGGGGCCAAAAAGCATGGTATGAGGTATAAACTGGTAGTGCTGGGGTGCTCTCGGGAGCCTTGAACCAAATTTCTGTTACTGCACAGATATCGATGTTCTCCATGCTAAGGAGAGTTTTGAGTGTGTGCATCTTGAGGTTTAGACTTCTGGCATTGAGTAGCATTACTCTTAGTTTCTTATCCATTGTGATAACTATGGAGGTGGGTTTGTCTTTTGAGCCTTGCCTAAAAAAGGCACTATGGGGGTAGCAAGAGCCTTTGCCAATATCCAAAAGCCCAGGGGTGACAGGTGCAAGCCGTCCCTAGCGAAGCATCGTGGCTTGTCGAGCATGTCATCCCAGGCTGACAGGCATTGGATCCCCTTTGAATGACACCAATACTTAAGCCAATTGTTGAAATTGCTCATCTTGTCTTCATATTGTGGCATCATTCTTGATGAGGGTAAGATGCTACTCAAGGTCAGGGTCATACCGGCCTGGGCTACATGCTCAGAGAGCTCCTCTATGTCTCTTTTCATGTAGTCCAGGGAGGTACGTCTTCACACCAGCATGGACAATGACTGAGTCATATTTGTACTTTCCTTGGAGTGACCTGAGTGCGTGTGTTATGTGGCGGATCCTAGCGCCCGATAGGCAGCTCACCGTGACCTTCTCCTTGTTCAGCCTGGTGAGCGGGACTTCAGTATGCCTGACGATAGAGTCACCTATTACAAGTGTATCAGGTGTGTTGTTTAGCCTTAAGGGCTGCGATTGTTCGGCACACTGGCTTTGTGAGCTATGTGTTGCACGTGTTTTGTTTTGGGGTAGCGGTTGCTTGGGTGTCTGCTTTGGAGGTCTCTGCTGCTTAGGCAGATTTTTATTTAGAGCCTCCGAGTATATTTTTGTGTGTTTATGTGTTTGGTTAGCTGTCGTGGTAGGTCTATGTGAGACTGGAATTGTAGTAAGTGTGGTTTGCTACTCCTCCTGACTGGTTATGCCAGTACTGAGTTGAGAGAACTAAGCCTCCAGTTTGGCTATATGGTTGCATCTCTCACATGTGTTGGAATTTGTTGGGAGGAGGAGAGGGTTGTCTGTGTACATGAGGCAGTTGTAACATTGCCTCAAGATTCCCAGATTCACCAGCTGGACCGGAGAGGAGATTGACAACTGACCTTTGGACATGCTAGAATAGTATTGGGAATTCCTTTATAATTGAAAAAAAGGGCCAATGGGGAACAAGGTACTCAAGGGGAGTTTGTGAGGGTGTAGTGCTTTTAATTTTTTAGTGCTGACTTAGTGAGCAAGTGCCAGGTAACTTAAATGCAATGTGTTACAGGTAACTTTAATGCAAAAACGACAAACAGTAACTTTCTTTCAAGTGAAACAAGGAAATAGGTACAGTAAGCAATGCAGATATCACTAGGGATCCACAGAAGCGCTGAAAAGCCATGTTTTTGGTGGAATTAGCATTTCAGGGAAATAACAAGCAAACAAACAACAAGCATACAAACAAAGCTAGATTCAGCAGGCCTGGATCTAGTCTATGCTACAGCAAACAAGGTGTACCAATTTCAGTAAGAAACAGTTAAAATATGCAGGCACTATAAGCCTTTAACCAGAAATTATCAGCTCAGAAGGGCAGAGTCCAGCCTCTCCTTCCACAAGAGTGTAGACCAGGAACCCTCTTAATGTAAAATAACTGTCCTGAAGCTCAAGTGCTTAAACCAGAATTAATACACTTTTAGAATAACAGACACTGAACCCTCAATCAGCAGTTCCCAACTTAGAAGGATGTAAGCTACCTGTTCTGCCACTACAGTGCAGACCACAAACCTTCTTAATGTAAAACAACTGGTCTGAAGCCCAAGTGCTTAAACTAAAAGGCTTAGAATGAGTTACACCAAGCAGTAATAAATACAACTGAGTACTTTTAAGATGACGCAAAAGCAAAATAAAAATCTTTAAATCAGTCCTGAAGGGTATTAACATTATTATTATTATTAATATTATTATTTTGTTGATATTTTGTATCTTTTATCTTTGTGCACATATGTCTTTTTATTTCTTCAAAACGTGCAATGTCAACCAACTTTCGCAAAACGAATGCAAAATATGTTAATTACTGTGGGAGCAATAATCTAGAAGTTGTTTATTTTGTCCCATATGCTTGCATCCAACTGAATAGCAAAAAAATAGTTGTGATGTGACTGTGGTTGTTTTTGCTATAATTCATGTTTAAGACTTCCCTGTCTGATCAATTTCCCTACTACATCTGGAGCAGTACTATTTACTCACCAGTAGGGGGTTACTGATAAAAGTGCCATTTTGTGAAAGAGAGGAACTAGGGAAGTTACTCAGTGCAAAAATGTGCAGTTCTTATGCCATAAAGAAATTGTGCAGACAAAAATCAAGGCAAATACAGCATCTCTGCAGTGATACTTGTAATTGCTACATGTAGCAAGTATTTTCATAATTTATCATTGTGCAGTTAAAGTAAATATTTGTTAATGACATCATTACTTCAATTTCCAGATTTAGACAAAATAGCATGAAATGCATTTTTAATAATTTTTATTTTTAACTGGGTAGGTGAGATGATCTAAGGTTGCATTTCAACCATGACATAGACAATAGACGGTGAATTCACACAAATAAAGACATTTTACATTAGAGTACAATTAGTAAGTAAGGCATTTCATATCATTAATATGCTTCCACTATATGTAGATGAAAATGAATGCAACAAAGACTGGAATTCCCAAACAGTCTTTACCAAAACAATCTGCAGAAAAACACTTTTTAGGCTGTTTTTTTGCACTGAGGTATGCCCCAGTACACCCCCCAGATGTGAGGGGCAAGCTCCCCATAATCCCTAAACTCATATATACCAACTCCATGGTCACACCAACTAGAAAAAAGGGATATTCCCCCAAAAGGGGCATCATTGCTGGTACAACTAAGTGACAGTGATTTCCTATAGGGGAACTTTGATTGTCGATGGGTTGAATCTCAGGCAATTGAAGCTGGAGCATTCAGTCTTCTTCCACCAGTAGGTTACCCATTAATACAGATTGATTGTCTGTTTACAGAATAAAGCACATGAAATGATTAAATGCTATGGCTTATGATAATATTAAAAGTATTAGGTTCTTAAAGTGGAAAGTATTTCGATAGGTTCCAAAAGGAACAATTATGCATATGACTTTGTGTTTGGATAACATACAAGTTGTTTTTTTAGACAGCTTGAAGCACATTACATGGTATTTTACACAGATATCTAAATAAATGTAGAAATGGCATTATCTCATTGAATACAAAAGCTATACAAAGTGTCCTGCTCATACCTTATATAAGTGTCTTGTTTGCATAATGGGTGATAATGGTTTAAAATAATAGTAGGTAAACTTGAGTCATTCATACTAGAGAAAGAAATTATGGCCAGTAATAAAATAAAATTAAATGCAGGAAGAAAAGGTTAGTAAGTGACCGAAAAAATGAGTAACTAACAGGTTTACTAAAAGAAAAGCTAACAGAGGTAACTGCCAAATCGAGGAGCTTTTGAAGGAAGAAGAAGACCAACATGGACTGGGTGATGTAATGTATACAATGGCAGATGATAATGTCGACACTCTTAGGAAGTTTGGTAGTCAATAGCCATTAGTAAAGGAATGATCATAAGGTGACAGAGTAATATAATACAAAATGTGTAATGAGGCTAATTATAAGGGGAGTGGGTTCATTCATGTAAGAAACATTAGATAACCTGTATGATGCATTGTATAGATGCTGTGGTGTTACAATAAAGTATTTTTGTACAGCTCTCAGAAATGCAAAGTTCACATTTGTGTGGTGATTCAACAGAATATACTTGCTGTAAAACTGCATTTATATTCAAGAGACAGAACAGCCTCTTTGTAGAGGTGACATCTACATGTTCTGGTAAAATGACTTGCTCAGCTCCTCATGGCTGGTGTATACAGACTACGAATGAAATGTGGGAGGTCACAATGAATGTTGTTGGTCCAAATCCTCTGCTCCAAATCATCATATATTTTTACATTTTGGGGTGAAAATATAAAGGAATAGCACATAATTAGACAATGTTCAGCACGTAACTTGCATGTTAATAAGAATGGTGACTTGCAATATTTTTGAAATATTTTTTATATATCATCTCATAGACAAAGGAATAAATATGCTAGCTTTCTGTATCATGAGGACTCCGTTGGCAGGTAATAAAAATTTACAAGAGAATACTTTATCAGTAATGTATGTGTAGGAAGTTACCAGGAGGATTATAGTGCACTGCTTACTCCTAATGTCATTTAATTCATTTCACCAAGTAAATGGGTGACTGCTAAAGTGATCAGACATCTTTATATTGCCTGTCTCTCAAGTGCTCTGTCCAGTTTACAAAACCTGACAGGGTACTAATGGCCATACCTCTTTTATTCGTCTCCCTCAGTGTCTAGCTCCTCCAGTGCCCATCAACACTATTTAGCTGCAGATGACAAAAGTCTTTGACATTATTCCCCAAACAGAGGATTAATGAAGAGCTCACATAACCTGACATTAATCCATATGTTTTCTACTCTGTACTTGATGGTTTGACCATTAGGACTTATACAGTTAAGGTTGGTGGTGCATTTTGTATAAAAAAATGTAAATTATGATGCCCCACAGGGCTCAGCCCTGGCCCCTTCCTCGTTGGCATCTACTTAATTGGCACGAAAGTACATATTAAAGGGTTACAGTCAAGTTTGTTGATGAATGTCTGGTACTGAGAACTCCTCTACTGGCATTCATATGCCCCATATATTCCAAGACCATACAGTTACTTATATAATGACTACCAGTTTTATCTCAGTGTCAGAAAATGTACTTTGTTTTTATTTAGGAATGAAAGCATCCCTATTGTCACTTTTGTGTTAGTACACGAATAAACGAGTCTTTCTGGGTTCTGTTCAAACAACTTTATTTCATACAAACACATTGCTATTGTTGACTATTGACTGTAACTTAAGCAACTTATATGCAAACTAACAACTGCAATCATGCATGCTCACTCTGGCTGCTTCTATAAAATGGCACTAGAGATTGCATGTGTCTGGAATTTATACATGCATGTGCAGCCTTGCATGCTTCTTAAAGATATAGCACACACACTTTACACTCTGATCTACATCCTCCCTCTTTGAGAAACAGACCATACAATTGTTATGAGACTGTTTAGCATGCAGAAATCACAGGTAATCCATAGACATGCATTATACAATACTAAATTCACACACACACACACACACACACACACATATATATATATATATATATATATATATATATATATAGGTTCCCTAAGTTAGAATGACAACTCAAAAGATCGACACTCAAATCACTGACGCCAAAAGAATGAAACCTCAAAAACATGAAAGTTCACATGCCTGACAAACCACAATCCCAACACTTAACAAAACAAAAAGTTCACTGTTACACACAACACAAGCACACCAACAACCTAAAAATCTACACTGCACCTTACACAAAGCTATCTTCTTCAGAGTAAAGTGCCTAAAAAAACTGAATTGTTTTGAAAAATTACTCCTTAAAAATACTAGAATATCTATAAAGGAAAAGTATTTTCATTGCTATCAGCACGATGTTTGAAGAATCATTCAAAAAGTACATTTTTTAAAAACCAAAAGAAAAATCTAGCAAGGCTAAACTTTTCACTGTGTGACTCCTTAAAGCTCTTGTATTTGAGACAACATGGGATGAATGCAAATAACCCTATAAAAACTTCAGGCATTTCAATTACATAGCAATTCTGAATGTCCATGATTTTTTTTTGTCTTTTTAAGTTAATTTATGGAAAAATTCAGACAATAAAGCCAAACCCCACTAACTCTGGTCATGCATATTTCAACCTTTTTATAGCATTAACACAACATAAGTAGAATATTTTTCTAATGCTCGGAAACACAGGGTTGGTGTACCAGCAGATATCCATAGCTATTAGGGTGTTTGCAAAATATCACAACCAACAAACTAAAACAATGAGTAAAAAGGTCACAAAGAGAAACCAATCAGTAAAAAACAAAAGAAAAATCTAGCAAGCCTAAATCATTCCACTGTGTGTGATTCCTTAAACCTCTTGTATTAGTGGCAATATGGGAGATATGCAAATGACCTTTTTAAGGACAGCAGGGGTTTCAGCTATATGGCATTTCTGAATGTCCATGCCTTTTTTCTTTTTGTCTATTTATGCTGAAACACCTGATGTACTTAGAGGGTCATTTGCATATGCCCCATGTTGCCTCTAATACAGGAGGTTTAAGGAATAACACGGGGAAAGTCTAGCCTTGCTAGACTTCTCTTTTGTTTTTTACTGATTGGTTTGTCTGTGTGACCATTTTACTCATTGTTTTAGTTTGTTGGTTGGGCTATTTTGCAAACACCCTAATGGTTATAGATACCATCTGGGTACCTATTGTCTAGGATAAAATCCCAGACTTAATAATATGCTTTATAATCTGGTTAAATAAGAGGTACCACATCATTATACGTTTTATTTAAAGCATATAAGGGTTATATTATCATGATAGTTACTAAGTAGGGCAGGACCAGCTTGAATGTCACAGTGAGTTCAGTTACTAATTAACTGCCTTCTTAAGTGGATGTTTGTTGAACTAATTAAGTACCATGTGATCAGATGCTTAAGTATTTAAACTTTTCAGTCACACTACTTTTTATCTTGAGAAAGCCAAGTATTTGCCTGGCGAAAGCGCTTGATTTATTGACCTGTTTGTTGTTCAATAAAGCTGCACTTTGTGCTTTTTGGTTTGGTTCTTCCTGTCTGTGGATTATCTTTTATCTTATTTGCCTTGGTTTCTTGGAAGTTATTTCTCAATATCAACAGCACAGACATCAGCCACCACACCAATACCAAAGCCCGCAGCAGTACCAGAACAAGAACGGCGACCAACACCAAAGCCCCAGAGCTTGTCCCTCTTACCAGGTTCCCCCATACCACAGCCACAGTGAGGAATACTACTACAACCAACCGAGATTCCAGAATGCAGAGGAGGAATTCCAGAGGTCTCATACTCTATCCACAAACTCCCAGGAAGACAGGAGAACCAAACAGTGGACAGGGGTGAAGAAAATACAATACCTGGGCAATCCAGACTGGAACTCAGACTACAACCCAGGTCCCAGGCTCAGACGGAGGAACCAGCCAAAATAACATGTACAATAACAACAATAACAGGTGCCACAATAACAGGTGCTACAACTATCTGAAACCACTCTGTTAAAGCACTAACTGGAGAGGAAAAAAGTGTGTTGTCCAAAGGACTTACTTTTGTAGCAAGCTGCAGGAGTGAGGTTGCTCAGGTACTGATAGACATTAAGATGTTTGTGAGGAAGCTCAAGCTCAACGTAAGGGTACAGTTTCATGGCAAAAGTTATGACGTTGAAAATAAGCCTATTGATGAAACTATAAAAAGGCCTGGCAGCCATTGTCCACTGCTACATCAAACACTAGCTGCTTTTGAAGTGAAATCTGAGATGGATATCAGGAAACTGTTAAAAAACCTCCTAAGAAAAAACTTTATAACAACACAGGGAGAAAGAAAAGCATTGATTGAGCTAGGCAATGATAAATCCAGGCATGTAATGAAGGCAGACAAGGGAAGAGGTATACTTCTGACTGATACCAGTAGCTACAACCATAATATAGAGAACATGCTGGAAGATTACAGATTTTATGAGTTATTTACCATGGATGACATAAAAAGAGCATATGATTTATGGAACACTAATCTCACCACATTATGGGAAGAAAAACATCACTGAAAATCTTTATAATTATTTATGGAGCCTGTGCCCATGTTTACCTTACTTTTTTGGAATACCAAAGCCACACAAGAATAGAGAAGACCCACCTTATAGACCTGCGGTAGCAAGTGGAGGTTCCCTTAATAAAGCCACAGTCATTTACCTTGATTACTTGCTGAAACCTCTAGCAGAAAAGAATACGTCATACATAAGAGATTCAATGGATTTTTTTGAGGAAAATAAAAAACATTACAGTGGAAGCTGACAGTATTTTATTAACTATTGATGTGGAATCCTTGTACACAGTGCTCCCTCACAATTACTGTATAACAGCGGCTATGGAGTCTTTTACGAAACATAATCAGGGTACACAGGCACAACTGCAAAAGTTAAGCAAGCTCATTAATCTTGTACTGGACTTCAATTTCTTTACTTTCAATGGCAATCACCACAAACAAAAAACTGGTACAGCAATGGGGGCTGCCATGGCTCCCAGCATAGCTAACATAGCCCTGGGCAAATGGGAGGAGGACTTTGTGTTAAACAACACAGACTACATGCAGTTATCACATGCTATTAACATTTTATTGATGACATCTTTATTGTGTGGGAAGGTGACACCTTGCAGCTTAGAGATTTTATCACTTACCTCAATCAAACAACTGCCTTCCTGAAGTTTACCTCTTCCCATCACTATACTTCAACCACTTTCTTAGATATGCAGATTTCCAGGGACACCAACAATAACAGAAAAAACACTGATCTATTCAGAAAACCAATGAGGGTTAACTTATTACTCCACAGTAAAAGTCTACATCCTACAAAAACCAAGTATAATGTAGTGATGTCCCGAGGCTATAGGTTAGCTAGAATTACCACAGAGATGGAACCATTTTTGAGAAACCTGAACAACTTAGAGAATGATTTTTTAATGAGAGGTTATGAAAGTCAGATGTTAAAAAACATCCTGGAACCCATTATAGAACTGAAAAGGACTGAAGCACCTTCACTCAACCTCCCAAGTAGAAGAATGTTAAGTAATTCTACAGAGAATAATAAATGCAAAAATAGCTGCATCCTGACATACACTTTGGATTATCACAGTATCAAAAATGTTATTGAAGAAAACTGGGACATTGTCACAGGAAACCCTTTTCTGATTAACATCTTAGGTGAAGCCCCATCATTTGTTTATAGGAAGGCCAGGGACATTAGACTTTTTTTTTAATTTAAACTTAGACGATATGAGAAAAGGGGTCTATATCAGAACATCAAAGTATTAAAACTTTGAATGTTCTGATATCGAACACTATTCAGTGAACGCTAAGAATAGCAAAGCTACAGAACAGCAAATTATTTCCTCGGGAAAGAATTCAGTTGGCCATTTCTGTGGCTTCACTATTCCTAGCACTGTGGTGGAAAGTTACAGGTTGGGTTCAGGTAAGTGTGCGATTATTTGTACATTAGGGTTAAGGGAGGGTTAAGTGAGTTAGGGTGAGGGCGCAGGTTAGGCTTGTGTGCGATAGTGACAGACTTTAGGGTTAGGGGCAGTTTAAGTGAGTTAGGCTTAGGGCATGAGTTAGGTGAGTGTGTGATAGTGACGGATCTAAGGATTAGGGTTTGGGTTAAGGTGAGTGGGTAGATAGTAGTATATGTTTAGTTTAGTGTAGCGTTAGATGTAGGAGTTTAAGTGTATGTGTGTGGTTGCTGTTTGTTTGATGTGCTTGTGTTGTGTGTGTGTGTGTTTCGGAGCAGCAAATTTTGCTGCTGTTCTGAATGTTCGATATTTTCATGTTTAGATGTTTTGGGGCCGATGAAATAGCATTCACTATTTTCACCTTTCGATAACGTGATATAAACACTGAGAAAAGCACTAAAAGATGTGAAACTAATTGTACATTTTGTATATTTATACAGCAAGGTGATACTGCGGTGGTGGTGCTGTGGTAGCATTGTCGCCTCACAGTAAGATGTTGTCCTGTTCGAATCTCAGCTAGAGCGTCTTCTGTGTGGAGACATGCGTGAATGGGCGTACCTTCATTGAAGGTTGTGCATTAGGGCCGGCAACTCGGCATGTAAAAATCTACTGCCAATCATTAGTGGACCGGAGTTCCGCTGTGGCAACCCCTAACCGGGAAAAGCCAAAAGACACAACATACAGCAAGGTGATAGTTTTCATTGCCCTTATTTAAAGAAAATCATTAAAACCAGTACGGGGCTGACTGTAACACTACAAAGGTAATTTACAGGGCACAGTCCAATGAATATGATGCATTCTATGTGGGCAAGACTGTAAATAAACTCAAGTGTAGGATTTCATGTCATCTGTCAGAAATCTGCTCTGGATGTAAAAACAATGCATTAGCCAAACACCTTTCTTTTCATAAAAGACACACAGGTTTTACGTTCCAGATCCTGGATCGCATAGACATGGGTGATCTTGAAGGAGACATCCCGAATATTCTGGAGAAACATGAACTCGTGGCAATTAAAGCTGAACTCTTTTAGGAAGCCTGGACTAAACTACTACTGTTCAATTAGAAGTGCACTAAAACTTAGAAAATTGCCACGTTGTTTACATGACTAATTATATTTTATTTTATTTTATTCTACCAGTTGGTTTTAAATACCATTTTAAATCAGTTGTAATTTAAGTGTATATTTTGTTTCCATTATCATACATACATTTTTTTTTGGTTCTTTTTTCCACTTTATTCAAAATGATGTGTAATAACAATACTAACTAATTATATAATTATATATATTTTTATAGATAGTTTTTAGGGTTCTTGTACACAGTCCTGAAGAAGTCTAGGACGAAAGCGATCTTTGTTAGCAATGGGTTATGAAAATAGAAATTAATTTTTACATGCAAAATTTATATGTATATATATATATATATATGTATATATATATATATATATATATATATATATATATGGATCACCTTTAAAACCTCGAAACCGTATTTGCCCGAAACACTAACGACCGAAACGAAAAGACCGAAAACATAAAACGCCGACAACGCAAAACACCGAAAACCATTACACCAACACAGTACACTACATAACATATGCACTATCCCTAACCCAAACCCTAACCCTAAGTTCCGACACTACCGCACACTTACCCTACCTGCACCCTAACCCTAACTCACTTAACCCACCCCTAACCCACAGTCCCTCACCATCGCACACACACCCTACCTGCACCCTAACCCTAACTCACTTAACCCACCTAACCCACAGTCCCTCACTATCGCACACTTACCTGTCCGCTCCTAACACTAAATCCCTCACTCGATCGCACACTTACCGAGTCCCTAACCCACAGTCCCTCACCATTGCACACACACCCTACCTGCACCCTAACCCTAACTCACTTAACCCACCCCTAACCCACAGTCCCTCACTATCGCACACTTACCTGTCCGCTCCCTAACACTAAATCCCTCACTCGATCGCACACTTACCGAGTCCCTAACCCACAGTCCCTCACCATCGCACACACACCCTACCTGCACCCTAACCCTAACTCACTTAACCCACCCCTAACCCACAGTCCCTCACTATCGCACACTTACCTGTCCGCTCCCTAACACTAAATCCCTCACTCGATCGCACACTTACCGAGTCCGTCCTTTTCGGTCATCTGCGTTTTCGGTATTCTCGTCCCGTCGGATTCCGTTTCGGGAAAATGCGATTTCGAGATTTTAAAGGTGACCCATATATATATATATATATATATATATATATATATATATATATATATATATTTTTTTTTTTTTTTTTTTTGATTGCCAAATGAACTAAGGTTGATATATTTCCAGCCATGTACTATATTGTCTTGGATAAAATCACAGACTTAATAATCTACTTAATAATCTGGTTAAATAAGAGGTACCACATCATTATAAATTTTATTTAAAGTGCATAAGGGTTATATTATTATGACAGCTAGTAAGTAGGGCAGGACTAACTCAAGTGTCACACTGATGGGGGAAGGGATGTGAATTTAACATGTGTACCAATAACACTTTGTTTTACAGCACAATAAACCACTGCCATGCCTGATAAAAAGTATATATATACATTTAGAAAGCTTGTGATGAAATTATTACTCTATTTTTGTTTTACTTGGATCGCTTGTCTATGTACTTAATAAAGGATTTTTGACTGGAAACAGACTGCCTGCCTTGCTTGGATTACTTTTGAATACTTAGTAATGCTGTACAATTATATATTTTCTATTATTATTTTTGTTTTGTTTTGACTTGACGAGTTTAAGTTCGCTACTTCTACTACTATTGTCTGATCTGATTAATATACAGTGATTAACTAGAGATATATGGACTGAAAATCTTCCACACAAAAAAGTTTCTTACACTGTTTTAAATATTAGACACACATTCCATATATGCTATGCTGATGATACTATATGAAAGCTGAAACATACTTGCCTACATCTGGTTGGGTTTGACTTTATTAACCTGAATTTGGCTATAAAGAGACTTGAGAAGGAAAAACATTCAAAATTGCTATATAGCTGAAATAATTAATGTCTTTCAAGGGTCATTTGCATATATCCCATTTTGTCTTTAATACAAGAGGTTTAAGGAATCACACAGTAGAAAGCTTAGTATTGCTGGATTTTTCTTTTGGTTTTTACTGATTGTTTTTTCAATGTGACCTTTTTACTCAATGTTTTAGTTTGTTACTTGGGATATTTTACAAGAATTGAATTCCACACTGAAAAACTAGTAACCAAAAAGCAAACCCTCAGCCAGAGCGATATGCCAAACCCATTTTGTCTTTAATACAAGAGGTTTAAGGAATCACACAGTAGAAAGCTTAGTATTGCTGGATTTTTCTTTTGGTTTTTACTGATTGTTTTTTCAATGTGACCTTTTTACTCAATGTTTTAGTTTGTTACTTTGGATATTTTACAAGAATTGAATTCCACACTGAAAAACTAGTAACCAAAAAGCAAACCCTCAGCCAGAGTGATATGCCAAACCACTTTATTAAATCTCTAACTCAGGTAAAATCTCTACAATGTTCCAATAAATAGTCCAGATAAAAACTCCACAACACTGCAGTTCAATGTTGAATACAGAATATTCAAGCTCAATTGTTTAGAGCTTTCATCCCAGAATACACAGGACTTCTTCAGAACAAAGAAAATAAAATAAAAAGTTGACCAATGCATTAAACAGACATATTAACAGTAACTAGGGTCATGTTTTTGAATTTCTTGTTGTGCAACAGATATTGAAAGACCAACAGGGAATTGTGCTTGATGAATATTTGAATATCAGTGAACTTAAGTGGCAGTTAAGGCTTAATACCACAAAATTTCCTGGTATTAATGAATGTATTAGTATCAACAGTGTGTTAAAAATGAAAAACATTTTAGGATAGGATGCATTACTTTATGTTGCATATCTTTTTTAAGATGTAAAATACAGGTTATTTATGCACACATATTTTGCATTTTAGTATTTTAATTGGGTTCAGTTAGCCAATTAACATGGGTATATTAGGTTGGGGTCATTTTCTTTTCTTTGTTCTGAAGAGGTCCTGTGTAATTTGGGATGAAAGCACTAAACCATTGAGCTGGAATATTGTGGAATTTTATTCTGTATTCAACATTGAACTGCAGTGTTGTGGTGTTTTTATCTGGACTATTTATTCCAACATTGTGGGGTTTTACTTGAGTTAGAGTTTTAATAAAGTGGATTGGTATATTGCTCTGGCTGAGGGTTTGCTTTTTTGTTTACTATTTTACAAGGATGATTTTGTCATTAACTGCACAGGCCTATCAAGTGAATGAGCCTTCTTCATAGGTTCATAGTGTCATAGAAGGTTACTAGGTTAATGGCCTAAGAGCCCTAACAAGCCCAGCCATACTTAATCAACACATAGGTGGTTAGGTGGTTAGGTCTATGGTAGTTAGTGATTTCCTCTGTCCAGGAGGGACATGGGTTCCACCGCAGGAGTGAATTTGCTGTCACCCATCCATTGATCTAGGTTACGTTTGAAGATGGTCAGGGAGGGGCTCTGTTTTCCCATGAATTGGAAGATTATTACAGAGAAGTGGGAGTCTCTGGGAGATGTATCTATCTCTCTAGAATGACCTGCTCACATCAGAGGCTAGGTTAAGATCCCTGGAGTGAGTGACCCTCTTGCAGTTTGATTTATGAACATGTAACAGTTCGATCGGAGTCAAGTCTGAGACTGCCCTATAAGCCAGGCACAGGTCACCCCTTAGTAACAAGCAGGAGGCAGAATACAATGACAGAGCTTTCAGCATTTCCATGTAAGACTTGTTTTGTGTACCCTGTAATTTCTTGGTGAAAAACCTTTGTGGTCTCTCCAGTTGTTGCAAATATCTGGTGAGGTGCATGCAAAAGGGAGCATTGTACTCAATTACGGGTCTGATGATTGCCAAATATAATGGGATTATAACATCATTAGATCTAGATGTGATGCCTTTACTTATAAGATGTGTAACATAGAAGGATTTCCTTACCACTGTGGATACACAGTGGTCAAAGTTCAGGTTGCTGTCAACCTGAGTACTCAGATCATGTACCACTGGGTCTACACTTAGGGCTGTTCTGTCTATAATGCAATTAGCAGAGAATTCAGATTTCCCAAATGGAATAATAATGCATTTTATATATTTAGCTTTAATCCATGGCTTTGACACTAATAATTTGTCTGAGTTAACCATGTCTGCGGTATATTAACATCATTGGAGGACACAGTGATTGCTCCCAATTTGCAATTGTCAGCAAACATGGTCAGCCACAGGCTGTTCAAGTTTGCCTGGACTTCTGAGAAATAAATTCTGAACAGTAAGGGACCCAGTGCAGAACCCTGTGGTATTCCACTGGTGACTGGTCTTTTGCTAGAGGTGACGTCACCTACTTTGACAGTATGTCTCCTGTCGGTGAGCCAGTTGGCTACCCATGTAGTATTGTAGGGGTTAATTTTCAATTGGGAGAGCTTCTCTATAGTATCTGAGTGGGGGGATGTGTCAAATGCCTTGGCTAGGTTAAGGTAGGTGGTATACACTGTCTTTCCCTCATCCAGAGCTTTGGTGACTTTCTCAAAGAAGTCAACCATGCTTAACAGGCATGATCTACCTTTATCAAATCCGATCTGAGTCTGGTCCAGAGTTTGGAGATTACCTATATCCTTGTTAATAAGGTCTATAATGATTTTTTCCATGGCTTTGCAGATGAGGCTAGTCAAGCTTATAGGCCTATAATTCCTAGGGTCAGTAGATATTTCCCCTCTGTGCAGAGGGATTATTGTTGCCGGCCTGCATTTCACCAAAGCATAGCCACTTTGGAGGTTGTGGTTAAACAGGGGTCCAAGAGGGTCTACTAGGTCATGTTTCAAGCTGTTTAAAAGGCAACCTAGGATGTTGTTTGGTCACACTGACACAATTTTTTGGTATTGGAGAGGGCTGAGAAGATCTTGTCTCTTGAGAATATAAGTGAGGAATGATGGCAGGTATACTTCGGGAGAATGACTGGAGGGGACATGGGGGTGAAGTTTGCTTCATATCTATCAGCTAGAGGGTTGGCTATTACCTCTGGTTGAGTATGGGTGGTGCCATCCACAATTAGTTCTTTGCATAGCTGGGTATTCCCTTTTAGATTTTGGACATAGTTAAAGAATGCCCTATGATTATCCTTAGCTAGGGTGTCTATTTATGCTTCATAATTAACTTTTGAGGACTTGACAAGATCTCTAATGTGTTTGCTTAAGCTAGAGAATAATTTCTTCCTCTGGTGAGTCAGTTCCCTTTTGTTCTTGGACATTAGTTTCTTTCTCTTGTTGTACAGCCTGTTTATACTAGGGGTCCACCAAGGTGGCTTGTTTTTTGGCAAGACCTGATTTTAATCCAGTCAGCTAGAGCCAATGCTATGCAACTGCTTAAGTGGTTATACAGGTCATTGGTGTATACCTCTGCAGAGCAGTCCATGCTATCTGTGTTCAAGAGGGTTTGAAACTTATTATACCATCACTTAGTAGGAGGTAGTTCATCTTTGAAAAATTCTTAAGCTTGATTGGGTGTCTGGTCTGGTCTGATAATTACATTGAATGAGACTGATTTATGGTCCGATCTTACCAGGGAGGACATCACATGGAGGGGGTGCAATGCTCTCCCATAATAGTGAGTACTACATCCAGGACATCTCAGCCTCTTGTTGGTGTACTGACTAGCTGTTCCACAGCATTTACATTGACAAAGTCCAAGAGCCGCTGAGCCAGCATGTTTGTGGTCATATATGTTTCCCAGTCTATAGTAGGATAATTAAAATCACCCATAAGTAAGGTGTTGGGCTGTATGGCAAGTGACTCCATTAAGTCCAGGTATGCAATATGCTTTTCCTGTTCCATGGTGGGGGATCTATAGCAAGCTATAATGTGGTGGGGGTGGGGTTCCTATAGTTAATTTGTCATGGAGTAGCTCAAGCAAGTCATATTGTTTGACCAGTCTCAAAGTGTAGTTATCCTTAATGAACATGGATACACCTCCTCCTTTGGATCTTTCACAGTTAGTTTATCATCTGAATGTATGGAAGGCATTGTAGTCCTGTATGGCCGGGGTGCTATCTGCACATTTGAATCATGTATTTGTGAATGCAAAGATGTCAGCATCTTCCAAGTTGATGAGTGCTTCCAGGGAGTGCAATTTTTTGTTTATACTCCTTGCTTAAGTGGTAGTACCTTGAGTTTATCTAGAGAGGATTTTATTATGTTGGCAGGTTGGTTATTTTGACACTGCCTAAAAAAGGCACAACAGGTATGGCTAGTGCCTTTGCCAGTATCCAAAAGCCTAGAGGAGACAGGTGCAGACCATCTCTGACAAAGCAGAGTGGCCTGTTGACCATGTCTTCCCAGGTGACAGATATTAGATTTCCGCTGGTCTAACAGCAGAAGCTAAGCCAATTGTTAAAGTTAATCATTTTTTGCTTGTATTGTGGCATCATCCTTGGAGAAGGTAGAATGCTGCTTAAGGCTAGACTTATACCTACCCGTGATGCATAATGTGAGAAGTCAGTCATGTCTCTCTTCATATAGTCCAGTGAGGTACATCTGAAGTCATTTGCCTCCACATGGACTATGACAGAGTCATACCAGTACTTGTAGTTGAGTGACATGAGTGCTTGAGTGACTTGACAGTTCCTGACACCTGACAGGCAGATGACTGTAACCTGCTCCTTATCCAGCCTGGTGAGGGCAACACCCCAGTGTCTCACAATGGAGTCACCTATAACCAATGCATTAGGTTTCATGGTGTTATGCCTGATGGGCTTATTTGTTGAGACACTGGCGTGTGTTATTATGTGTTGTGGTTGTTTTTTGCATTGTTATGTGTGTAAGTGGTTTCTATATGGGAGGCCTCTGATCTTTTGGTAAGTTACTAAAGGCTTAAAATGGGTTAGGTCATGTTTAATAGAATGAGCTAATTATGCTAGATCTAATAGGCAGTGCTCCTCAGTGACGAACCAGATATGCAGTGCTATATCGGCACTGATTTTATGGTCACTATGTCAAATATACTGGTAAACACCTTCAGTTATTTGGATTTTAAACATAAATGCATTATTGTTTTGCAGTTGTATCACTTTTCCTTACTGAAGGAAGCAGTTAATAAAATGTTTAATTTACAGTCTGAATTTAAACAGTGATTGATCAAGTTTGCTCTAAGGATTAATATGTAAAAATTAGCTAAGGCAAACATTTTGTCTCTGCTACACAGAACCATTTGAATATTTGCAGTGACATTGTGGTTGCCTGGGTGTGATATTTTGTTTTGTGTATGTGTGTCTCTTTCTTTCGTCTCATGCAACTGATCATCAGTGCATCCTGGTGTTTCTGTCAAAAGAACAGATTTTATACATTTTTTCTTACTGTGTGAAATGTTTTAAAACTGACATACACAAATACTTTCTTTGCATTTTCTACTTTGACAGTCACATTTCAAAATGGAGTGTGATGGTCCTTTGTCTACACCAAAAAAATAGCTTTGAATAGCAAAAAATTGTTTTCAAATGGCAGCACCTTGAGGTACAAGAAGCTGCATTCTGAGTAGGACAGCAACGAACACTTTTAAGTGTCTACGGGTAAAGTATCATTACAACAGTTAGGGTGACAGCTTAGCTCATATACATTAACAACAATAAAGCTGTGAAGTGACTAGCATTAACAAATATACATATTTAAAAAATAATTCAATCAATCATAGAATATCATTTTGGAGAAGGGAAGTAATGTAAAAATGTTGTCATACTAAACTCAGCCATTTTCTTTATACAAGTATCTGTGTTTCCATTTCTAATAGACAGGTGTGTGTACATGGATTTATAAATACCTTTGTATGTGTCTGTATGTCTTTGTGTCTGTGAGTGTGTCAGTCTGTGTGTTCATCGGCATGTGCCTGTGTGTCTATATATGTGTCTGGGTGTAATGATTTTCACAGATATAATATTAGGTCCTAATGTTTTCCAAAGCTCAGTTCATACCATATATTGTTAAAAACTGCGTAGATAAGCTTTCATGCACAGTAATACAGTAGTTGCATTTAATTCAGCTCTTCTCCTGACAATAGTCTTTACTATAATTGTGGATTGTTAAGCCTGCATTTGGAAATATGAAACTGCTGGGCAACATCATTTCCTTGGTATGGTCTTGCAGTTAAGCTGCTTTTAAGGAAATTAGCTAATTTTCTCAGTGTGGTCTGACAAGCTGGCCTATTTTTATAAAATTTGATATGATCTCAGTTGTCAAAGAGTAATGCAGTTATTTCATTAGCTCTGAAGACAGTGTTTCAATTTTTGTCATTCAGATGACTGAATGAAGCTGATAAGTGAATTATTACATTGGGGAATCTTTAATACCGTATTCTGTATCACAATGCCAAATGTGTATAAAGCAGAAATCAGGCAACTGACAAAGCAAAATTAGGCAGTAGTATCCATGTGGTTCTAAAAATATATAACACATATTACATGCAATCTATTTTAAAATGCTTACCAAGGCAGAAAGGAAAGCATATCATGCAGCCCGTTTTTGTTAAAGTTTTGCTTGTAAACTACTGATATTGCTGGAAACTAAGAATTATCACAATGACTTGAGCAGAAAGTGCACCAAAGGCTAATAGAAAATGAAAACAATACATATTAATTATAACTGCAGGCTACAAACAACAAAAGTGTGAAAATTAAAAAAAAAAATGAAAGAAAAAGAATGCAAAAATTAATCTAAAAAAAAAAAATGAATTAGATAACTTAAATTCATATTGTGTAGTTATATTCCATTTGTGATCCATGTGACCCAACAACATTTCAGAAAGGAGACACATTTTGCACACTGCAGTAAGAAATTTTTGAAAAAAATGTTTTTTTTCTTACCATATGGGCTTATTCCTGTCTTAAGGCTGAATCAGTCCTCTTTTCCTGCCTGCCATCATACAGCTTTCCATCTCTTGCCTTAATGACAGCAATGTTTTGTTGAAAGTCAGTTGAGCTTTGTCTAAATTAAAACCCTTAAACCATGTCAAAAAACTAGCACAACAGCTTTACTGCTGCTTTAACTAAGAGAGACTAAATAAATGTAACATGCTAATTGCTCCAGCATTGTCAAATCACCAGTCTTACTTCCCTCAAAGCTGCCCTACCTCACTCTTTAAAAACATTACTATGGCCCTAATTTGACAACAGAACACACAGAAGTTTTATTCCTAGACACAGTGTACCACTGATTCAAAGTTTTACAATTGCATACAAGCACAATCCAGGATAGAGTGTCTTTGGATGCGCTACCAATTCACAAGAAGCAAAGTATCTCTATGACACTATTCAAGAGGATCCTGGATGAGCGGGTGGGACACCGTAAATTCTTATCAGGGATAGAGCCCACAGCCCTCCTGGACATGGACAGGGATCACTAAATGCAATCTTGGGCACTGCCTAGCATTTCTATGGTATCACATTGGGATGAAACAGATAGGCTTAAAATGAACCTTGGGTCGATAGCCTAGTAATCTCCTATGATCCTTTTTTAATAACAATGCCTTAAAATGTTTATGCTGTATGGCACGATGGGTAATGAGTGATATATTTACATAGCATGGAGGACTTGAACACTCAGGCTATGCACTAATGACCAAACCATGCCCATTCATACTGGATAAAATATAAGGTATCTACACCATAACAATGTGTATCAACACTTTGCATGCCTAAGACTGCAGTTTATGTACAACCTTCTGGGCAGATAAAGCATAAATGAGTAATCATTTGTACCTACATTAGGTTTGCACTTGTGCAAAACCTGACAGAATCTCCATAACTGCACACATTCATAAAATGTTACATTACTACACTTCAAACATGAAACAAAATATAAATGTTACCAACTATTATCACTATAGAAACATATCCTAAAGGATGAAAAAAAATGATATTCCACACATATATGTATCTATGTCGACTACCATCATTTTTTCATTATTTCCTTTGTTCTTTTGTTTATTATTTTAAAATATCTTCAGAGTCTCTCTTGTGGTAAGCATATGTATATATTTGCAGTGTATGTCTTGTGGTAAGCATACGTATATATTTGCAGTGTATGTCTTGTGGTAAGCATATGTATATATTTGCAGTGTATGTCTTGTGGTAAGCATACATATATATTTGCAGTGTATATCTTGTGGTAAGCATATGTATATATTTGCAGTGTATGTCTTGTGGTAAGCATACGTATATATTTGCAGTGTATGTCTTGTGGTAAGCATATGTATATATTTGCAGTGTATGTCTTGTGGTAAGCATACATATATATTTGCAGTGTATGTCTTGTGGTAAGCATACGTATATATTTGCAGTGTATGTCTTGTGGTAAGCATACATATATATTTGCAGTGTATGTCTTGTGGTAAACATATGTATATATTTGCAGTGTATGTCTTCTGGTAAGCATACATATATATTTGCAGTGTATGTCTTCTGGTAAGCATACATATATATTTGCAGTGTATGTCTTGTGGTAAGCATACGTATATATTTGCAGTGTATGTCTTGTGGCAAACATATGTATATATTTGCAGTGTATGTCTTGTGGTAACCATACGTATATATTTGCAGTGTATGTCTTGTGGTAAGCATATGTATATATTTGCAGTGTATGTCTTGTGGTAAGCATATGTATATATTTGCAGTATGTCTTGTGGTAAGCATATGTATATATTTGCAGTAGTGTTCCCTAAGGATGTCACTACTGGCATGCTTCTGCAAATGGAAACACAAGGAGTACCATAGAATGAAATTAATTAAAGGAGTGAGAAGTTTCTTTCATATAGTACCAATACAACATGGCAGTCATACGGGCATGTTATATCTTTACTCTGTCTAGCAACACTATAATTTGTTCAATCAGAATGTCAGAAACAAGCAAGCTACTCTTCCTTGAGTCATAGGAGTCTTATGTTTGTGCTAAGAAACTAACTTCCCAAATCTTAAAGTTGATTATGATGATGTAGACCATAATACATCTGTGTGTTCTGCCAAAATAACACAGTGTTATGCTTACAAATACTGACTATACCAGAAAAGGAAAAAAGCAAATACTATGAGACATCCTGTAGCTGACTTTATGAAGTTGTGATAGTACTACTGTATAAAGAGGCAGTAGCAGACTCATGTGAAAACAATACATCAGATTTACTAACGTCTACAGTACGCGCGCGCTAAATGTACACTGTTCTGAGTGAACAGAAAACACAAGCATGCCGCAAACCTTTTTATTTATTTGTAGCCTTAAATATTGATGGTGATTCATAAAGGTTACTACAAAGTATAGATCTCATGTACACTTAGTGTACACAGTATAGGCATTAATAAATCTAGCCTAATATGTAAAAAAAACAGAAATTGTAGTCTCTGTAATAAATCATGCCTATTAACATGGAATGTAGCTTGACATGAAGAGAAATGTCTTTAAATATGGATGTCTCTCATACATAGTCCTACTGAAGCATATTTCATTACTGCTGCAAAGTTTCAAGTTTTTGAAAAATAGTTTTGTATACTCAAAGAATTGTAACTTTCACTATTTAATTTACAAAACTGTAGCATTATATTTCCATGTTAAACTTAAACACAAGGTAGTGAGAGAAGTGAGCAACAGTAATTGTGCAGGTGTGTCTGAATGCTTTATACAAAGTAAGTCTATCAACTTATTTTCTATGTGTTCATAAAACTAATAAAGAAGATATAAATAAATTAGTATACTCTAGGGAAGTATAAATAAACAATTTATATGCACTCTTGATACACAAGGAGAAACGGAGGGATTCACTTCTTGACAGTGCATATTATTAAACCAGACGTATAAGATTGCAAGAGATTATTGCATTCCACTCCTGCTCTGTTTAATTGAGAAACTAACTGGAGAGACAAAAACATTCAACATTTAAAACTGGGCGTCATTATCAAAGAAAATGATAGTGCTTAACCTTTGTCACATTACCCAGTTTCCTTCTGTCTGTGTTTCTGTCTGTCTCTCTGTTTGTCATGTGTCTAAGAGAATGAACTGCATTACAAAATCATGCAAGTCAAACAGTGCAAACTAAGGAAAACAGAATGAAGTATTTATCACTGAGAATATCTGCATGAATTTATGAATAGCTATATAAAATTATCAAGACTGATATATTCTACATGGCAAAGAGTGCAAGTAAAGGAAAATTCAATGAAATATTTCAGACTGAGTAAACCTGCAGAAAAGAAAGAAAGAGATCCTAAACATTATGGATGTACAAAACTTCAGTGACTTTCAAAACTGTAATAACCTTGAAATAGCTATTAAAAACCCAACAGGGTGAAGTGTTATTATTGACCTAGTCACAGCAAACACAGAATACCAATGTATCATACTTGGACTTTTCCCAAGGACTGCGATGTCTGGCCATTATACTGTTATGCTCCATAACAAGATTATCTCCTAGAATTTTAAATACACTTCATAGTTCTGCAAGCTCAGCAAGGATCATTGTGGGTATGTAAAATGTTTTCCCATGACAAAATGGAAAGAGTAACTTAAAGATAAATGTGTATCAGTTTGCAACTGGTATTTGTTAAACTATATTAAAGGCTTTGCACTAAAATAAAAAAAAAAATATTCCATGGAATGAAAAATAAACCCATGTGGATAAGGTACAAAAACAATATAAACACACAATATGGAAAGTAGTCAAAAAGAAAACATATTACAAAACACAGGAAGAGATAATCTTCAGAAAGTACAGGACATAAAATGAATCCAAACAATTCTAGAAGTTCAGGTCAAAAGCAGATATGTGCTTAAATGATCACTGTATATATCATTCAGAAAATTAGTATAGAACTGCATTTTAACTAGGAAAGATATGAAGGTTTGCAGAGTGACATCAGTGTCTTCTCTTGGTAGGTACAGGCTTGTTAAACTTTAAAGGATAAATATGTCAGTGCCTAATATACTGAATGGTCAACAGATATTTTGGCATTAGATAGTTAGTGGAACAGTCAGCAAGAGCTATTTTACCATGAGAAATGTGTGAAAGAACAAAACATGATATTCAAAGTAAGTCATTAATTATGATTGCATGTTTCAGATATGTGAAACATTTTATGCCTCTGTGATTCTAGGAGTTTGTTGTTTCACATTTGGAAAGTAATTTGAATGTAAAAATGAAGAGTATGGAGTAGGTGTGTGGGGGTAGGGGTCTACTTCATGTGACTTATCATTAGATGTCAGTATGCTAGGTAATGGGTTGAATATAATGGAGAGAACGGTTCCTGACCGCAAGAGTTGAGTTTCACTATATATTCAACAGGGATTTGCTTATTCTTATCTGGCTCATACTCGGTAGTAAGTTATGCTGAAATGAGAAAAGAGAAGTATGTAAAAAAGGAAATTAATTTGAAAGGGAGAAAGAACACAGATGGTTTAACCACTGACATATTTGAATCTTTGCAAGAATATCATAAAGTAGACATATCTAATGTATTTCTGTGAACAGTTTAGGAACAACACATTCATGCAACGAGTGAATGACAGGAATGTGATATTTATTTATTTACTCATTTAATTATATATTTATTTTTATTTATCTGTCTGCCTATCTATCTATCTATCTATCTATCTATCTATCTATCTATCTATCTATCCTTTGTTGACTGTGTTGGTCTCACTAGGGTAGTAGCCTCTTTTCAGAGAAGACCTCAGGTGGCATTAATATTTCTAAGGGAAATTTCCCAGGACATCAGGAAACTTCCTCTACTCTTTTGATAGGTGCCATGGGATCTTTTACATCCGGCTCAGCTACCATCATTTCAACAGATAGGGCCTTGGCTTAACATCTCTTCAGAAGGATGGCAGGAAGGCATACTCAGGCATACAGCAACCCCCTTAGTGTGCCCTGCAGTGTCAGCACTCAGTCACCTGGGGGGGGGGGGCAGCCTTCTATAGCAAAGATGAGTGTACTACATGTTGCTATAATTTCATCATCACTCTTTGTAAACAACAGCTAACACTAATTAGAACTAATAATTATATCATGGTGGGGGTAATATGTTAGGGACAAAATTATGGAACAGTGTTATAAAATGAACAGGAAGATAAGGGTGCAAACAGAAGGGTTATTCAGTAGTATGCAAAATATAGAAAGAGTTGTGGAAGTAGCTGTGATAGAGAAACAGTGTTGTGGTCACTGTTAAAGTGATACAAGAAATGGACTCTCATAGAGATCAGATCTAGGGCATGCACTCTTCAATGTTTCTGTCACCAGCATCACATAACAACCAAAAAGCATGATTAGCATTTTTGCAGATGTCATGAAGCCAGTGTCAATATTACGTGACAAAGAGAGCAATGTTAAGAGAGAGATAAGAAAACAATTTGTCTAAGTTTGCATAAATCAACTGAGGTTTATTGAAGAAAAACTAAAATGGCTGGATCTGCAAACAATAGGCCTAATATGACATAAATTTGAGTTGAGCTGCAACTTAAAACCACAGAACAGGAAAAAGCCTTAGGAGTATTTGAAACTACAGCAATGAAACTTGGACGAAAGCACGCACACACACACACACACACACACATATACACACAGACACACACACACACACACACACACACACACACACACACACACACACACACACACACACACACACACAGACACACACACACACACACACACACACACACACACACACACACACACACACACACATGAACTGAAAAAATAATTGAATGAAGAGAAGCAATGGTGCCGTAGAGGTCATGAGTTCCAAAGTGAAGGTCAAGCTTTGATATGGCCATATAATAAAGCATTATTTATTTGAGACTGAGATGGGTCGGTAGAGGGGACTCAGGTTAAGTCCATGTGTAAAAGGCCATGGTTAAAAATATCTTTGATGATAACTAACAGTCCTGAAATTAAAAGCATAGAGATAATCCTTTAATATTAAAGCAGAGCTGTACTGAAGAAAGCTTTCATGCAACCAAGAGCCAAATATGGAATCCCTTAATGGAAAATTATCTTACACTACATTTCAAGTTGTGCCATAAGCATTCACTATATCCCAAGACATAGTGGATCTCAAATAAATGGTGGATATTCTGAAAACAAGTCCAAGAGTCATGGCAGGCATAGCAGAATGAGGAATAAAGCATGCTGCAATTGTTAATGGTCTTTCAGAAGTTGGTCTTGAAACAGAAGGAACAAAGAGCATGTTTCAGTCAAAAAACATTGCACTGTTTGGTCTGCCACTAATTTAAGTGAGACAGACATCACTTATACGAAGACATAAATAAGCTGCAGAGAAGAAAAGGCAGAAGGCTTTGTTTCTTGATCAAGTCCCCAAAATGGTGAGAGTGGAAATCCAAGTATGGAGGTCATGTCAGACAACTTAAAAGCAGTAATATTATTATTACATGAAGAAGGGACTGGTGTTGCAAAACCATGTGTGGAAGGAGTTTCATGGGCCATAAAACAAGTAGTGAAGGAGAGTACTGAGCATTTTATATTTGGGAGGATAGAAGAGAGAATGAAAGATTGCATATGGTTTATGGTGAGAAAACATAGTGTTGAAAATAAGGAGTGATGACATTAAGGGGTGAGAGTGGGAAACTGAATGTCATAATGATAGCCAGACTAATGAAAAAGAGATGGACAACTGAACTGTGGGAGGGGAAGACAATTATAGAGCTGCAGAGAAAGCTTAGAGAGCTTCAGTGGGTGACAGTAGTCTTTTATAGATAGTGGCTGAAAGACAGGCTCTGTGGTTTACAGAAATGAATTCTTGACTTGCTGTTGTGTCTTTCAGCTTTTCCCAGTTAGGGGTCGCCATAGCGGAACTCCGGTCCACTAATGATTGGCAGTAGATTTTTACGTGCCAAGTTGCTGGCCCTGATGCACAGCCTTCAATGAAGGTACACCCATTCATGCATGTCTCCACACAGAAGATGCTTTAGCTGAGAATCGAACAGGACAATGTTTTACTGTGAGGTGACAACGCTACCGCAGCACCACCACTGCACTACAATATGAAACTCCAAGTTCAAGAAGTGGGTCAGGTGCTGGAAGATCCATGTAACAGAGAGTGGGAATGAGCAGCATAGGCTCATCTGCCCTGGGAGGAAGCAATTGATAATTCTGACCAGATGAATCAGGCTACTGGCCAAGGATAAGAAGGCATGGGCTTGTCATTCCAAGTCAGTGATGGTGGTCTTCATAGGTGTGTGTGCGTGTGTGTGTGTGAGCTTGCACTTGCACATGTGTGTGTGTATATGTATGTGTGTGTGTGTGTGTGTGTGTGTGTGTGTGTGTGTGTGTGTGTGTGTGTGTGTGTGTGTGTGTGTGTGTGTGCCCGTGTGTGTGTGTGCCCGTGTGTGTCTGTGTTTGAGCTTGCACATGCCAGGCAGGACACAGAATGCCTGTGCTTTGACACCAGAGCTGGATCATGGTCAAACAGGGCCCTAAGCAGGGTAGTGGATTGGGCCTCCCCCATACACAACCCCCCTGCCCCCCCTGCAGCCATTACAGTGCCCCATAACTTGGCTATTTCTCCCCCCAATTTCCATAAACAGTATTTGTCTGCTTTACTTTTACAATGATGACAAATACTTGAATTTAATGTAAAACTTTTATATTTACAGCACAAACACTGATAGACATTAGCTAAACAAACAATGCAGTCTCACAATGAAAACAGTCTTAGCCATTAAACTTCTCTGCCCTTGAAATAACATTGAAAACCACATTCAAAGAAAATACATCTGGCCATCTGGTAGATAAAGCTTACTTTAAAGCTGTTTTCAAATAACAGACCCCTTGCACACATTTTTATGACCATTAAACAGGCATGAGTTCTTTGATTCATCTTCCTGATTGTATTCCGTTTTATTCCTTGTATAATACAGCATCTCTTGTTAGAGCATGTTTAAATTTGTAGTTTTGAACATTTTTTCCAGTAAGCAATGAAACCAAATGTATGAACCAATAATAATGACAAAACTGCCCACCCAATTCAGAACATTCAACCATAAAAGGCCACTCAAACTTGTGTCATTACAGCCCACCAATATCAGTCAATATGTACAATCTCCACAGAAGTAAAAGTCATCTCAGTAATTCCACATTAAAAAGATATGTAAATAAGGAAGAGATTGCTGTTAGCAACCAACTTTATATTTCAGTGTTTCATCTACAAATTCAGAGCCTGCTGCCCTTGAACAATAAATTGCCTATGTTGTATTACAAAAAAAAAGAAAAATGTAAGCTGGTAATACTGCAATGGGGAATGGATAGCAAACTGGTAACAGGTTCATAGTTACTAGGCATCTCATCCAAAGTAAGACATACTCAGGACTGCAGCACCCCACCCCACCCCACCCTTAAAGTACAACACTGTATCAGCAATCAATCTTCATGTATAACCCACAACTTCTACATCAAAGTAAGCATACTACCCGTTGTGCTACTAACAATATTTTTCAATTTGATAGCACAATAGTGATACCATTTGTTAAACAAAAAAAAAATCACATTTTAAATAGACTTGGTATGAACAACAGTAAGCTTCTCTTCTCTTGAAGCTCACAGTTTCTTAAAAACTGCACCTGAAGCAGTTCCTTGAAAAATGCAGCAGTTCTTTGAAAATGCACCTAAAACAATTCCTTAAAAATACACATGAAATAACTTCTTTAGTAAATTGCTAGTTGGTATAGGGAATTCAGGCTCTTATTTTCTATAACTTAAGATACAGGGTTTGAGCCTGAGCAAATTACATACACCTGCTACCTCTAAGTAGGGCATCCCACACACGCACACACACACACACACACACACACACACACACACACACACACACACACACACACACACACACAACACGCGCGCACACATGCACATGCGCACACACACACACACACACACACACACACACACACACACACACACACACACACACATCAAGATGTATGTAGGTAGACTGAGCTGTGGTGTGAACAGAGGGATGCTGGGTTACATTTGTGGCCTGAGCAAAGAAATGTTATGGGATAGGATGGCATGGTACATAGTAAAAAAGATGAGATGCAAGGTGATTACTTCATCTTGAAGAATTATACAAGGTGAAATGTTGGCAGGATGGAGCTTGATATAATCATTTATTTTTGGTAGAGCATGCTTAACAAAGGAGGAAAAACAAGACTAGAAAGTAAAGTTGTGGATGAAAATGTTGAAGAGAGAAATTAATATTAAGGAGGAGGGACAGCTAAAAGTAAAGATAGCTTTACTACTGATTTTTATAATATAGAAAAAAGGGAGGCATTACAGGCACTGTGGGCATTTCTGATGAAGCAATCCAAGGTCTGATCTCAGAACTGGCTAATAAGTTTGTCGACACAGAGGATTGGAGGGACAACTGTGGGAATTATTGACCAAATATCCTGCTCAATGGTGGTACAAACATTTTTCTTACTTAATGTTCAGGTAGTTAGAATGTTTGACTGGGAAGCTTTACGAACAAAAGAAAGTTAATTTTAAAAAAGGTGGCTCATTTGAGAGTAACAGGAGTTGCTTTTCAAGTTTATGAATTGGATGGAAATGCAACAGATAAAAGAGAGGAGATCTCTTGGGATTGAAATTAAAGTGGCTTTCTTCTGTGTGAGAGAGCATTCATGTATAGAGTGCTGTAAGAAAATAGTTTTTACAAACATAGATTACAGTAGTGGGAGCACTGCTCTGCAATTGAGCACCGACAATAACAGTAATGGCATTTGTTGAGAGGTAAAGATAGAGAGAAGGAACCAGCAGGGATGCCCACATGTTTACATCCAAGGATGCAGACAAATAACCACACTTAAATGAAGAAAAATTAATTTTAACAGGTGGAGGTAATCAAATGAAACTCAGGGACAGAAAGTGTCAGACCACTACCTGGTTCATAATCCACAAACATTTGTCTAGGTGTAAGCTTCCACATCAACTTAATGTAACAGTCTGAAAACTCTAGAGTCATCTGAAGTATTAAGAAAGGATTCTTATCATAAGTGTGAGAGCAGTGAGTCCTGTAACTTCAGGAAATAAACTGATTTAAAAAAATGCAGTAAATGTCAAAGATTCACTGCAACATCACAGAAACATTTTTTTTTTTGCAGGAGAGGGGGGCTCACTTCCATCTATACCTGAAATGAGTTGCTATATTTCTCATACCAAAGGTATGGCCAAGATAGCTGCACCTTAGAAGTGATGGAACACTCCAAGATATCACATCAACATAGTTAGCATATATTTTGCATACCTGAATTTGCAGTCTCACTGCTCTAGGGATAATAATACTGTTGCAAAGAAATTCAACAGGGACTTTTTAAAGAACCTGCATTTTAAATTCACTGTCTGTCTGTCTTTCTGTCTGGACAAACAGGCTTGGATGTACATTTTCTTCATCACACGTTACACGAGCCAAGTATGTTTTTTGCATACTACAAATGAACAGGTATCAGTATGTACAGCATAAATATTTTTGGTGTAACTCATATTCCTGTCAAATATGACATGTATATAATTTACAGTGAATGCATGTAATTCTGAAATACTCTAAAATGGCTAAAAAAGGGCTTTAGTGAGTTTTTGAATATTGACAAGGTGTGACTGTTTTTATCTCCTAACTGACGTTGTTTGGAACAGTGTAAGCGGTTCTATGTTTTGAGATATGACAATAAAACAAAAGAAGCCTAAATAAAAATTTATGAAGATCAGATTTATTTCTTAGCTTCAGAAATACTTGACTGAGTGTGGAAGAATAAACTGCTAAAAAATGGAAAAATATGATGCAGACCTACAGTGCTATCTGAATTGCTTAGAATATGAGTAGACAGACAACATTACAATAGAGTTTGTTTGTCTTCTATACTATTTTGACTGTTTGGCCACTGCTGTCCCCCACCTGCTGCCCCATTGATTAATTTGTTCTTCAGAGATAATGGGACTATTCACCTTAGGATGAGGAGAGAGTACTGGCAGTGTGACTACCATTTGGCAGGGACTAGGATTTTTCTTTGTAGACTTAACATTTTTCTTTGCACAAGCCCATAGGTGGGTAATGGTATGATGACTGTATGCAAGAACATGCCCATCGCTTCCTGCAAGTGACATAACGCAAGAGTAAGTCACTATCCCAATAGGCAACTGCCTCTGTCTAATCTCCTGTCTCTTCTGGGGATTGAAAATGACATCTGCACCACAGGTATATGCTGTTGCCCTAAGGAAAGAGGCTAACAAGTTCTTCTTCAATATTCCCTGCTCTTCCTCATCCAGATATTTTAATATCTAAGACGCTATTATAACCTAGGGCACCTAAGTTTTAATCAACTTTATCCCTTTATGAGAGAAATCTGCTATTCAAAAAAAGGGATATGAAAATCTGGATTTTGATAATAAAATATAAAGTACATACCATATAAACCTTGAATCATTACATATTCCAAACGTTCAAATCCCATAACATTTCTAATGCATTTGGGAAATGCGGTCATCATTTCCACATTATCTGTGCCTTGTACTTCTTTTTGCTGACTGCATATCTTTTACCATTGCCCCAGAAAACATTTTGACCTACTGTCAACTCTGAATTGTTCCCAAGTGTCACAATTTACCTTGTTCTTATGGCACAGGATACAACTAAAAAAAACAAGGTATGTAGGAACATTTCACTTACCAGTTAACAAACAAGTAAATTATGTTAAAGTATAGTGCATACACCTCGTCTGCAACAAATCCTTTCCATCAATAAATGAGTATTTGCTCACTCTTTCTTTGTGTGTGTGTGTGTGTGTGTGTGTGTGTGTGTGTGTGTGTGTGTGTGTGTGTGTGTGTGTGTGTGTGTGTGTGTGTGTGCATGTGTGTGCGTGTGTGTGTGTGTGTGTGTGTGTGTGTGTGTGTGTGTGTGTGTGTGTGTGTGTGTGTGTGTGTGTGTGTGTGTGTGTGTATGTATGTGTGTGCATGCATGTGTAGTATGTGTGTGTGTTTTGAACTTTAGCTGAGGACACCAGCAGCTACACCAGAATGGAAAGTTAAAAAGCATTTTATAAAGCCTACAGTGATTCAAGTTAAAAGCAGTTCTGTAATAGTTCTGTAGGAAAGGGGGTCATGACTGAAATTATGCAGATACAGCTTCAAGATTACTATAGCCACTCAGCTCACAATTAGCAGGTGTCGACAGATTAAGATTCACTTAAACAACAGAAATGTTTCTGAAACTACGCCCTCAACCTCTATTCTCAAGAATTGTGGACAAAGCCAAAAATAAATGTGGAGGGGGCAGAGACAAATAATTTGGGACACATTTAAATTTTATTCTAATTCATGTAAAAAGTTAATGAACAAAATGTTTTGCATAAGCTTACTTTTGGTTTTTTTGTTGTTTGTTTTTTACAATAAGACATATAAAACAATACTGACTGACTGACTGACTGACTGACTAATCCTCACTGATTTACCAGAAACACAAATATTTTACATAGGACACGGCAAAAATATGAGTCAAAATCAGGGACATTGTATGAAATCATGGACAGTTGAGAGGTATGTTTTAAAAGGGTGATAAAATTATTTATATGAGACAGAAAAATAATTCACATTATTTTAACTATGACAGAAAGTAGCAGCTATCGTATTATTTGACTAGAATAAAATATTTCAGGCAAAATGCCATCTATGTCCTAAGCTGACTTGCATTTAGCATATGAATCCCTTTCTGGCTCTTTAGAGAACATAACTGAAACTTGCACAGGTTTTGCAGTGTTATTCTTTAAAGAATGAAGACAAGCAGCCATATGGCTTAAATCCCAAATATTACAGTGTTGTGAAGACTCAAAGACACCTCTCATCTTCTTGCTTCTTTGAAGTCTAAAACAATGGATAATCAATTCATAGTTGTTCACTTGAGCTAACTTACATTTCTTCATTGCCAATATTGTTTACAATACTGGAAGCTGAAATTGCTTTTTCACATTTCTAAATTTCTCAGACAATATCAGATCTGATATCGATGTGATAAGGTCGCTGAAGGATTCAAATGCTACCCCTAGATAAGATTGTTTTATTTATTGATTTATTTATTTTTGGCTTCTATTAATGTCCATTGTTAAATGTACCTCAGAAGTACTAAATGTAGTATTTTGTAAAATGTATAAAGTGGATTAAATGTGTCTGTGCTATAGATCCTTGAACTTAGGAAAATCAAGACTGATTCAAGAAATTAAATATGTTCATTGACCAGATTATTTGTTCTTAGTAATCTAAAGGCTTAATGCATACAAAAGATTATTGAACCGGTCTGTATTCTGAAAGAACAAATAGTGTCTTCAGAAAAAAACTTCAAAAAACACTTAGAGATGTTTAGCCTTTCACATTCTTACTGTTGTAGCATATGCTAAAGCAGAACCTTTTCTTTGGATGAATGCATTTCAATATTTTGGGCATTCCTAAGAAAAATAAATAAAATAAAATAAAACAAGAAAATGATTTTTAATTCAAAGTTTCTCTCATGATAATTTTCTATGACTTCTCACCAGTATATCTTTAGGTGGAGAGCAATCCAAAAAGGTCAGTATATTTAAAATGAATTGTGATGGAAATGTTCATCTTTCTGGTAAACATAGTTTTAAATACTTTTAAATTAAAAATAGGAGAACACAGAATATGTATGTAAAGTAAATCTAACTCTACCAAATTGCTATGGTTTAAGACTATCTTTATGGAATATGAAAGAGATTCCTGGACACTTTATGCTTGCTGCAAACCTCAGGTCACATGTTTGTGCCATGCATAAGGGCTGAATTGTGAATTCCTGTTCAGAATGAACACAATGCAAGCTTACAGTCATATGCAGTGCACAGAAATGGCAGTTACTGGACGAGGCCATTAAAAGAACAACAACAACAAAACACACATGCACACACACACACACACACACACACACACACACACACACACACACACACACACACACACACACACACACACACACACACACACACACACACACACACACACACACACACACACACACACAGCAGCAGCAAGTAACATCAAATTCTAACCGCATTCCTATATCGGCAAGTGTTATTATACATGGAAGCTTCATAGTAACACAGGGAATTATAAAATCCTTAGCTATTTGCCACTCTCAGTCTATCGGAAACCACTGCTCTCTTTCTTGGGTGCTAGTCAGCAGATCTACCATTCATCCCTTCCATTGCATCACACTGGTATTTGAAATTCCTTCATCTGATTTTATAAGCTGAGTAACTTGAAATCCCTTGCCTACCTCACATCCCATGCTGATGATAGGTAGAGAGGACAGGATCTTCCTATTCAATTGACTGGTTTCTGCCTTCACCAGTGCACCCTTTTATTAGTCAGCAATCCCCTTATCCTCTGACTCACTGCAGCAGTGCACCCTTTTATTAGTAAGCAATCCCCTTGTCCTCTGACTCACTGCAGCAGTGCACCTTTTTATTAGTCAGCAATCCCCTTATCCTCTGACTCACTGCAGCAGTGCACCCTTTTATTAGTTAGCAATCCCCTTATCCTCTGACTCACTGCAGCAGTGTACCCTTTTATTAGTAAGCAATCCCCTTATCCTCTGACTCACTGCAGCAGTGCACCCTTTTATTAGTAAGCAATCTCCTTATCCTCTGACTCACTGCAGCAGTGCACCCTTTTATTAGTAAGCAATCCCCTTATCCTCTGACTCACTGCAGCAGGGCTCCCTTTTATTAGTCAGCAATCCCCCTTATCCTCTGACTCACTGCAGCAGTGCACCTTTTTATTAGTCAGCAATCCCCTTATCCTCTGACTCACTGCAGCAGTGCACCCTTTTATTAGTTAGCAATCCCCTTATCCTCTGACTCACTGCAGCAGTGTACCCTTTTATTAGTAAGCAATCCCCTTATCCTCTGACTCACTGCAGCAGTGCACCCTTTTATTAGTAAGCAATCTCCTTATCCTCTGACTCACTGCAGCAGTGCACCCTTTTATTAGTAAGCAATCCCCTTATCCTCTGACTCACTGCAGCAGTGCACCCTTTTATTAGTAAGCAATCCCCTTATCCTCTGACTCACTGCAGCAGGGCTCCCTTTTATTAGTCAGCAATCCCCCTTATCCTCTGACTCACTGCAGCAGTGCACCCTTTTATTAGTCAGCAATCCCCCTTATCCTCTGACTCACTGCAGCAGTGCTCCCTTTTTCTTGCTTACTGCTTCCAATCCTACAAGTAAATGGTGTTAGCCCTTTAGCATTCCAATTTTATAAACAATTGAATGTTTTGACCTGTTTTATTAAAAGAATTTCAGACTATAATAATACAGTATACTGTATGTTTATACTTGTAGGTTTCATGAGCAGCATGTTTCCACAAGGATATTTCATAATTATGATTCATATGCATCTTATTCACATGTAAGCAGAATGCAAAGTGTCACACTATACAAAAAGGCAGAGTAGAAGCCAGTTGACAAAGTTTTTTAAGTTAAGCAGCACTAATCCAAATAGTTGCCATAATCTAACTGCAATTAAGATATTGCGGACTCCATGAATAATCCTGCCTGATACTTTGCTAACAGCAGTAACTTTTATGAATTAAAACATATCATACCTTAAACATGTATTCTCACTCCAGTAAGGTTTAAATGGACAGTCTTAATTTTGGAATTATTTTGCTTAATTATGTTCCCTTCCCACATCTGACTTTCCTACCCACTTTCTTGCCCTCATAATGCACTTATGGCTACTGCTTTGCAAAACATTCTAAGCTTGCACACCCACTTAGGCATTCCTCCTGGGATTTATCTAGCAGCCCATACTGCCTTACCTCATCCCAATTTCTTACTACATTTATGTCCTGTTCTCCACAATCCATCTAGCTGGTGGTATCTTAAACCAGGGTAAATATTCCAGAAATTTTACACCTAACCCTTTCTCCATTCATTATCCTTGCACCCTTCATTAAATTATTGATATGAGACCTCATCTTTTCTATCTGTCATTTCTCCTCCAACCACCAAGAGCCTCCATCAGCTTGCAGTCTCTACTTTTGACACACCCAGCTACAATCTACAGTCCAACACAATTGTCCTACTCCACAATCAGTTTCCACTTATCAGCATACCTCTCAATCTCTTAGAGCAGTGGTCTCCAACCTTTTTTGCACCAAGGACCGGTATCGATGTAAGACAATTTTCCACGGACCAGCCATCTCATGGCATGCATAATGAATTATTTATTTATTTATTTATTTGACATTTGTTTAATGAGGAGACCAGACCCAGGGAGAAAAGTACAATAAAAAGACAATTGGCAATAATTACCAAAAAAAAAAAAAAAAGTGTACAATCTGCTTAACAGCATAACATGGATTGATTATGGTTGAGAGCTAAGTAAACCTAATGGCAACCTTACTGATTTTGTTTATAAAAGCAATAATTAACATCTGTCCCTATTATTTGGATCTGTCAAGCATACCTCTCAACTGTACAGATTTTCACAGAATGTCTAGATTTTTGCCGCATATTTTTGGTCTTTTTCTCATAAAATTGTCGTTTTCTGGCAAATCACTGGCAGATGATTGTGGGTGAAGTCAGAAAATAATGACAGACAGCTGAGTTTCATACTTCATACTCTTCAGAAAATTCATTCTAATGTAAAACCTGTATTTCTGTCAACTTTCAAAGTTAGTAAGAGCAGCACTTAAAAGGGTCCCAATTTTGGGCCTTTGTCCCCCCATTATATTTGGCTTTGTCCAGATTTCTTGATCTAAGTAAGAGGTTGAGGTGTGTGTGTGTGTGTGTGTGTGTGTGTGTGTGTGTGTGTGTGTGTGTGTTTGTGTGTGTGTGACAGAGAGAGAGAGAGTGGAGTGAGTGTGATCGCTGCAGCAGCAGCAATGAGGTTTGTGTACCTTTCGTCCATACACACACACACACACTCACACACCCACACACACACACACACACACACACACACACACACACACACACACACACACACACACACACACACACACACACACACACACACACACACACACACACAGACACTTCTTCATTCATTCATTCATTCACATATACATTCACACATCACTCTCACTCTTCTGATCTCAAACATATACATACACAGTCACTTCTTCAATCATACCTGCATCCATTCACACATCGCTCTCACTCTCCCGATCTCTCACACACACACACACACACACACACACACACACACACACACACACACATGCAGACTCTTTTGCTTTCATGCACACATTCACTCATACACACAGACAGACACATACACACTCATACAGCCATTCACTTACCTTACCTGATGGCCCGGTTCCAAGTGTTCCATGGACTGGTACTGGTGCATGGCCCGGTGGTTGGGGAACACAGTCTTAGAGCACGAAATCTGGGAAAGCCAGAAATAATAGAGGGAATATGGGCCACAAATTGTGACAACTTTTTAAATATTGCTCTTATAAAATTAGAAAGTTGATCAAATAACAGGTTTTCCATTTCCATGAATTTTCTGATAGATATGAAGTCTGAAACTCAATGGCTGTCATTACTTTCTTGTTTCTATCCTCAGGGATTGCCAATTATTTGCCAAAAAAAACAAAAAAAAAAAATTTGAGGAACAGAAAAAAATGTTAGGCAAACATCTGTACATTTTGGGAAAATCTGGACAGTTGTGAGGTATGCTTATCAGCAGGGACTGGAATGCCACCTACTGTCTGCTGATTTTTGTTTGGCTAACTCATTTATTGTCAAATTTATTGTTGTTTACATTATTTTTTGTAATGTAGGTATCACCCTGGTAGTCTTCATCACTGTATTCTTCTACTTGTACTTTTACTTGGACAGCAGGTAGAGCTACAGGTGAGTCCAGTCTACTCATAGGTTCATAGGTTCATAGGTAGGTACTAGGCTATCAGCCCTGGGGCCTATACAAGCCCAGCTAAAAAGGTACCCTGGCTTTTGCCACCCAAGAAAAATTATTTTCCTGTGCCACTGTCGAGCAGAGTCACAGAGGTGATCCCTGGGGTGAATTTCCTATTACCCATCCAATCATCAAGATTTTTCTTGAAGAGTGCTAATGAGGACCTTTGTTTGACATAGATAGGTAGTTTGTTCCAGAGTATGAGAAGTCTCTGGGACAGGAATCTATCCCTCCAGCATGTTCTGTTTATTGTGGTGACAAGGTTTAGGTCCCTAGAGCATGTAGCTCGGAGGGATTCGGATTTCTTTAAGTGGAGCATGTCCAACAGCTCTGGGTTTGACATAGCTTTGTATGTTAGGCAGAGATCACCTCGGAGTAGGCGATATGCTACGGAGTAAAGCTGGAGTTTTTTGAGACGGTCTGCGTAGGGCATTTGTTTGAGGCCGGTAATTCTCTTTGTGTGGTATTTCTCAGCCCCTAGCTCTCCATCTAACTTCTACTTCATGTGTCTAGAACCCACTGTGACATAATTCAGCTCTGTCTCTTACCAGTTATGGTCCTATACTCAGGGTGAACAGCTGGAATCCCATGATGTCCAATATGGAGGATAAGTCCCAGATCTGGTAGTTGCTGTACAGAGTCCAGGTAAGTAAGGAAATGAAGTGATAACCTGGTAGTCAGCAAACAGAGAGGCTTGGGAGGAGTCATCACAGTATGTTGAGCTCTGATGGTTGACAGATAGATATCTGTTGACCATAAGCCCTACCCTTCTATTATGTATGCAAGGAACCTTCCAAATGGGTGACATATAAAGTGACTTTTGGATGTACACCCATGCCACTGAATATGATGAAGTCAGACAGCCCTGCCCACTTGTAAGTATCTGTATGTGATCCCTGTTCTTCACTAGAAATTCATCCACAAAAGCTCCAAACACTCACATCCCAACTCTCTCCCTGAGGAAAAGTGAGCATAAAAAGCCTCACTACTTCCCTCCTTCTGCTGTCCAGCTGAACTGCTAAATTAATATAAGTTATCTGATCATAGCCATAACTTTAACCCTCTACACCAGCCTGCTGTACATATGTAGCAATTATATATTTTTAAATGGCATTGTGCGTAGCTGGTTTAAATCAAACGTATTCATTGAATATTCAAGTTCCTTTACAAGTGATTATTACTAATCTGAAATATACTGCTCTAAGTCCAAAAGAAAGTGCACATAACAGTAAAAGTATATTTTATGGATACATGTTAATTCAATCACATTAAGTATTTGGAGATGGATGCAGTGAAAAAAGATGATGCTTGTGACTATTACTTTACAGTCAAACCAAAGAATAATAAAAGATATTCAGAAGAAATGCAACATGACTATACTTTATAGCCATTATCACATGTTTACCATAATCCATGTCAGATAATGAAATTGTGATATTAAAGATAATCTGCCAGACTTAGCTCAAAGCTCCCAGTGACAAAACCCATCCCAGAGAGGGAGCATTAGAAGTATATGGAAAAAGGACCCCTACTACCCACCGTAGAAACAAGTAGAGATGGGAGGAAACCCAGGTTAGTGTAAAACTTTAACAATGGCATTATGTGATCCCAGACAATATGAGCTGGCAAACTCCTAACAGAACTTATAGACCTAATTGAAAGAGTAGAAAACAGATGGGTATCTAGTAACCTAGATAACTCCTCCCAAGATGAAAAATCTGCTTAGTTTTATCCTATGAAAAATGTCTAATGTAACAATAGCCTGTAGATCTGTGGCCCCTAATGGAGAAGGTTGTGACCTGCACAACCTTCACTGGATGAATGTCAACTTTCTGAATTTTAAGGGAAATGGGTCTGCTATTAGTTTTGGCCTACTGCATTTTTTCCTCTTCCTTCCTTTCTTTTTTTTTTCTCTCAGTCATTTCTGTCTGAATCATTTTTCACAGATGGGAGAAGTCCCTTTCAAATGAACTTGTTTTTTTTTTTATGCCCTCAGAGCATTCTCTGGCAAAAGCCTTACAAATACACAATTTTTGTTTAATCATTCTGGTCCCAGTATCACCATGCATAAGCCGAGCATGCCCTGGTGTAGAATTTTATAGCTACAACAGGTTCACAAGCTGTATATTACCACTTCGGGACCTTATCTTTGTCCATAGTAAAGTGGAGAGGTATTACACAGCTTGTAAAGGGGCAAAGAACAAAACGATAACATCACTAATACAGACAACGCAAGTAGTCAGCTGTAGCAATGCACAATAAACAACCCTAGAAATAATGACAAAAATCCAGCTAGTCAAGGCAAGTGTTAGCATTTGCGGAGCTGCCAGCAAATGCCAGGTTAGGGGCTCCCTGCATGCTTCCTGTTTATGTATCATCTCATCATTCCCACCACTCCTAAGCAACATTTTAGCTCATGCTAGAAAGCATTTTCACAAAGCCGTCTCATCTCATAGAGGACCATTGATGCATAGCTGAATTATTAATCTAACTTGAATTATTTAGACTGATATTTAGTGGAATAGCGTTACATTACAATAACCCTATGTACAGGACTAGGCTTTGATAAAATGTTGCCCTAGATGAAAGGATCCATGGTGCCCCTAACAACTGCCTAATGCCTCCCCTGTACACAGCCCTTAGTGACCCCCCCCATGTTCCTCACCATGGCCTCAGCACACCATGCAGATTACTTTTTTTACTTTTCTTACACTTTGCCTCGCTCTTCATTTTTTCCAGAGACTAGTTTTCTAGATGCTCTGAGGTGCATTTCAGACTTTCTTTTTTAAACAACCTTTTCAATATTTGATGGCTTCAACTATAATTATTTATAGGGAAATGTAGTGCTACTGCTCAACCTTACTTTTCCTTGCTCAGAGCTGCATTTTAGAGCATTTTCCCAAACTTTTCATCCAGTGATGGCCTGAATAAAATCCTGAGAAAGTAAGCACATTCAGTCTTTTTTATTCCTCCAAGGAATAAGTAAGTTGTGTTCAAGGTTTAATGTTCAGTGCTGACAAAAACACAAGCTCACACTAAACTGAGGAGATAAATGTTTGTAATGATATGTATATCCTTTCTGGGTATACTACATGCCTCCACCCCAAAACAAATCCAATTTCTGAGCATCATACAGCATGGCTCCTCACCTCTACCCCCAAAAGGCAACAACCAGCTGTACTACTTCTCTGATGTCAGACTGAGACAAAACTGAAAGAATGGATAGAACACAGTTACAAATTTTGACCTGTTGCTTTCAGAAGTATATAAATAGTATGACTTCTTATCCCTACCGCAAAAATCTAGCCATGTGTATCCAAGTCTGATGTCTGAATGGGAGGAAAGTGAAAAGAAAAAAAAAAGATACCAGTAATTCATTCCAAGTTGTTGCTTCTAGACAGTACACTGCACCTATGCAATTGACCTTCTTTGCATACTTCTGATGTCTGTGAGGGAAATTAAAGAAATAATGGCCATACTATCCCCAGAAATCATGCAAGCTATAATAACCAACTGTGCACACCTCGGAATGGGGCTAGCTATAGAATAGGTGGAGTTGAAGACACAGGCCATCAGTAAGTTCATATCAAAATCCATGTACATGGTTTGGGGTGTGGTGGCCACTAGGGTCCTAGAAACACTAAGGGTCCACATGTTCTGTGATCCAGTTTATGACTCGTGTTTTTAAAGATAATGAATTGTTAGCTGCATTTTTTACTGCTACCAAGAGTTTTGTATGTGCCAGCCTTTATTGTGTGTAGTCAAAGATAAAAATCATTCATATTTTACACACACACACACACACACACACACACACACACACACACACACACACACCCACTAACACATACTCTCACACTGCCCCTGACATGCCAAGTCTTTCACATGATGCAAAATCACACATAGACACACTGCACACTCACTTTCAGGGAAACTGGGGAAATCCATTTCATCTATGACATCAGTGACCGTTGTTTAACAGTGATCATACAACAGCAGGAGTAAGTCACTTTTGTTCAGAGCGGCCACTGTACCTATCACTTATATCCTCAAGTGAATATCCTGTAATCACAGGAAAATGTTTTGTTTTACCTCATACAAATGTGCACTTGTCCTGCAAAGCCAGATTACTGACTGCTTAAATGAAGCTAACAACAGGAGGGTCAGTTACTTTCATCCAGAGACAACCCCTACCTCACACTGCAGTTATGACCACCTCTATATATGCTTCAGATGCTGAACACTGAAAACAATTGATGGCTGTTAATGCATTTAAGGTAAGAGCCACATAAACTTTAGTCACACATTAAACTATTCCAAACTACTTCACATAAACCATCCACGAGCCAAAAGCAACAGTGCATTTCTCCACAGACAACCCCAGCAAATCTCAGATGTCTGACTCTCAAAAACATAAGGGTCACAGACTCATGCATTCAAATAACTTTGAACCCAACTTTTGCTCCATAAGACGTGGAACACTGCTTCTTACAATGTGGTATAAATTAATATGGAACACTTACTATTTGCTTCATCTGGGAAGTTTATAGCGTAGTTAATAATTTTACCTTCCTGCACACATTGAGTTCTTTTTATGAATATGACTTAGTATGATTAAGGTAATTAAGTATTAGGTTAGCTGCTCTTGTGGACCATTTTAAGTCTAAGCAATTTCTTTTAGGGAGAATAAAACCTGTACCTGCTGACTGTGAGGGTTAAACACCTAAACCATTATGACAACCCTCAAAATTCCCTATGGAAATTTGTAAAAGTCTTAACAATGAGTGTGCAGCAGATCCTTGCCACGAGGAACAGTGTGGAACATGGACGTTTTAAGACTCAAAATTAGAAACATTCCTCTATACCTATCAACTTCTTGGCTCAAGATTCTAAACAATACCAAAAATAATGGCCCCCATGTCAGGAATGTTTTTAATATTATTGTACTTTCTTTAAAAGTTAATAGTCCAACAGGATTTGTAGCAACATGCACTTCCTGAACCATATGAAGCCTGGAACTCTAGTATTTGGCACTATTAAACACTTGTAATTCTAAGTGATTTACAAGAGTGACAAGGCAAAAATACAAAGTGAAATCAGTAGAATTATGGTATCTGGTGTCCTGCTGCTGTTTCTATATATAATATGAAGCAAAATCAGCACAGTTGTAGTATCTGGTGTCTTGCCAGTATTTATAAAGCTCATTGAAAGTGAAACATTTTTACAAAGATCAGGAGTATCTGCTTTTCTTAAAATCCCAGGAAGCACTGAGACCAATATCTCCGGGATACTGATCGCTAAGGCTTACATCACATTCATTCACTAATTACCAGCTTTATTTTAAAAAGGTCATAACTCTGCACAGGGCAACATATATTCCAGGAATGTGTTTCTTCTTACACATCCATTGACTGTTTAGCATCCTTATTGTAATCAGGGTTATAGCACAACTTTATTTAAAATAAAGCACATAATCAGAGAAAGAACAATGTTTTTTAACTCCTTTTCCCCCCAACAAACTGCAGATTTTGCAGAGCCCCCACACAATAGCAGGCCTCCCAGTTACATGTATTATGGGTGCCTAACACCAGCTATACAGATATTAGTAAATTAGAAACATACTTCAATAACATTAGAAGGAAAACCAGTAACAAGAGAAGAATAAAAAATAAAGTGGCAGAAAATGGATGCTTTTATCCCAGCTACTTATACGATTAAAGAGAACCTCCAGTCTATAATGAACAAAGTGACGTTAGGCTAGCCACAGTATTCAGAAAAACTTTTACAACTGAAGAAAAGGAAAAAAGCACTTATCATTCAAGTTTCTAAAGCCTGCTAGAGCTGCGTATTGCTGCGAAGGTGACAAATGGGATTCTGAGGCTAGGTAAAGGGTTTATTGTGGAAGTTAATGAAACAGATCCAGCTTTGGAGATATGCTGTGTATCTACCAATCCTTCAGTACTGAAGTGGATCTTATGGATAATGTAAAATGCAAGTGTTAATCTGGTTACACACATTTTGTCATTGACCATTATATAATATCTAAGATATGGTCTCTTCTCCGTAACACACTAGCTACAGACACCAGTCTCCTCTTTGTAACAGAGTACATAGGGGCAAGTGGTCTCCTCTCTGTAACTCAGTATCAAGGGACATTGGCCTACTTCATGTAATTCAGTACTTAGGGACATTGGCCTTCTTTATGTAATGCAGGCCCTTGGGGTACTGGTCTCTTCTCTGTAACGCAGTCCTTTGGGAGATTGGTGTCCTCTCTGCAACACAGCACATAGGGATACTGGTGTCATCTCTGTAACACAATAACTAGAGACACTGGCCCCCAGTGTGTAACTCTGTATCTAGAAACATTGGCCTCCTCTCTGTAATTCTACCTAGGAACACTTTGCTGGAAATTAGTGATGCAAGGGGGTCTTATACCTCTAACTGCTTAATTACAACTGGCTGCTACCATCTTGTTGTAAAGTATTCTGGCACAGTTTCCATGCTGTTAAGTTATGTGAGGCGTAATGCATCACAGCAGAATTAAAGCATGCAAAGTACACAAATCTGCTTCCAAGACAGTATATTCAAGAGATACTCTGTCATCTCAACTATTCTGCACAGTGCCATCCACGTTATGCAAGTAGGAGGAAGTCAAGTTACTGCTGACAAAGAGCTTTAAAACATGCATCTGAGCAAAAGATGATCACCACAGACAATGAGCATTACAATTAATATGAAGGAGGTTGGAGGGGGTATTCTTCTGGGCAAAAAAATAAAAAATAAATATTATTGTGTGAAAAGAGGTCAATAAAAAGTAAGTATTAAAATAGACATTAGCAGACTTGGAGGAGAATCCCAGAGGAGAAAAAAAAACATTTGTGGAAAGGACAGTCTGAACATTAGACATTATACTAAGCAGCAGGAAGATAGGGGACCCTGGAAAACAATCATTATGGGATTTGCAGCGACAGGTCTCTCCTGTTACTGTAACACTAACAGCCTAAGCAAAACAACCCAGTCAGCGGGGATACCTGCAACACATACCAGGTATCACTGTTATAACAAACAAATAATTCTGATATAAACATTACGCATGCAAAGTAGCTTGCTGCCATCACAACTTACAGGAGGTCTGTGATACATGGCTGAAACTGTACTATGTGCATTTTTATTATTTCTATGGTACTGATCATTATGGCTCCATTTTTTTTTTTGGCGACACATCTGCATGTGTGCCAGTAAGTCATACTCAGTTCAGGTGAAAGCTCACAGGATCTATTTCCTTTTATTACTAACAAGGAGTATCCTTGTCAAAATATGTAAATGCAACTGTACTGATAAGAAAATTAGGGCAACATCTGGCTGTTTAAAAGAATTACTGGACAAAGTGGACAATAAAAATGGAATAAGTGCAAAATAAATGCATGTATAGACATATGCATAAATAAATAAAAAATAAATTAAAAAGAAAACAAAAAATAGACTTAGAATAAATAATACCTAAGTGTAAAATAAATGCATGCATACACACATGCATAAATAAATAAAAATACATTAACAACAAAAAAAAAATAGGCTTAGGATAATAAAAATCCTCTACGTGTTACCTTTTAATTAAAAATAAGGGCATTCATTCCATAGTTTCCTGTGAACTAGGCTGGCACAGTAGCAAAGAAAGTTATTAATGTCTAACCATAAAGCTAAATACAAGTTAGATTGATTCTGGCAAAATAATACTAAAACTAAATAGCTGAGAGTACATTTCTCTAAGGAGCTTAATCAACAGCAACCTGAAAAGAAAGTACACCGAAAAAAGCAATACCAGGAACAACAGCTCATATATTTGAGGTCATTGTGTGCAACAAAGGCTGGCTTATAACACAGAGTCTGTACAAGCTTTGCTAAGAGAATTATTCTTCAGAAAAGAAAACTGAGACGCTAACAAATAAAATGAGACACAGTGAGCTATGCTTCATTTGCAACTGGTCTGGTAAGCAGTTTCTTAAGATGAATGAAGAACACGAAGATGAGAAGAAACTATTAAGTTCGGTAGTCTTTTTACCTGGCTGGAATAGTACAGGACAGTGTACAGAAATAAAAAAAACACAGATGGTGAAAACATAAGATATCAAGCGCAAGACCGATGTAGAAAAGCAATTGAAAAAGCAATACATTTTTGCTAGATGCAGGGGTCATAAAGTGACAGTTAGTCATGCCCACCTTGAATCAAATATTGACAATCTGATAAAGTCAGGACTTTATGAACTGGAAATTGAAAATGTAGATTGGAATACTGAAATATAGCCATCTCAGAATAAGAAAAGTGTAACCTCTTTTATGCAGGGTTTATAGCAAGACATAGCCCGCAAGCAAGATTTTATTTTATTAATCAGTGATTTTGGAGTGTGCATTGCTATCGTCTTGGTATTGCAGGTAGAAGTCAAATGTATTAATACTGGGATGTTAACACTTAAGGTTATTCTACTCATAAATCACCTTTAAATGATAAACATTAATGACCGTGGAACAAGTACAATTGGTGATCTAAAACATTTCATTTTAAATTAACACAATCTCTACTGTAGTCATCTAACTCTTTATTTATCATTTCCTGTTAATGTACTCTAGAGAACAACTGAGAATCTTCCATTCAAGCAGTGTGTACTATCAGGTTAAATCAGTTTTTATCTTTAAACCCGCAACATACATCAGTGCTGTAACAACAGAACACTGAATTCAGCATTTTTTATTTGGGACATATACTATGAGTGTAATACAACTGTATTTTGAGCAAATAGCATAAGAAACAATAACAATTGCATGTTCTTGATGTTTCATTTATGGATTTGTCCTTTTTAACCTGTAGTGCTTAACCACTGACAGATTAGATGGTGGAAGAAAAGTATTGTCAGGACTATACTTAAAAGTTCATGATACCAGTAGCAAAGTATTCCCTAAAAAACAAAAGAGATAAAAAGGTAACATGACTGTTTTTGGAAGATTTAGAAGTAGCCAGAGAAAGAAGGTGAACAAAGAAGCAGGGAAGATAAGGGAAAACATATACAACTAAATTAAGTTTTGATCAGTGCAAAGAAGCAGAAAAACAAACTAGAATGAGAAAGAAAAGAAACCTCTATAAGAAGATTGCTGATATCAAGGGGAAATTCAAGTTACAAATGGACATTATAAAAGTCAGAAATGTGAGGGATCTAACAATAGCAGAAGACATTAAGTTCTTAGACCAATGGGAATATTAGGTCACCATATTTGCTTTTCATGAAATTGGTATACAGAACAAGATGCAGTAGCTCCAAGTATGGAAAAAAAAAACAAATGGTTTAATACTAGGAAAGAGGAGAGACAAGGTTGTATATAGATACCCTATTTGTTCAAGGTATATAGTGAGTGTGTCATGCAAAATTATGTGATAGTTATATCAGATGCAGGAATCCTATTTGCCAGAAGAACGAAGATATACTAACAACAACCTCAGGTGTACAGATGATACCACTATAATGGTAAGTGAAAAAAACTCAAAAAGCCTGTTGATGAAGATGAAAGTACAAAGTGTATAATCTGGCTTGTTTCTCAGTGTCAAAAACAAAATCTAAAATTATCTTATCTAATCCTATTATTTATTTGCAATTAGATGTTGAAGAAGTAAAGAGACAGTGAAAGATTTTAGTGTCCTTTGCTCAAACATCATTATAGCTGGTAATTGTAGCCATGGGATTAAAAGACACTTACTCAATGAATGGAAATCTATGGTAAAACTAGATTTTAAAGGACAAAGGTATCACCTTGTAACCAAAGGTGCACAATCAAAACTATGGATTATGTGTTTGGATTGTGAGGTTTGAGCAAAGGACACTAAAATCTTTCACTGTCTCTTTACTTCTTCAACATTAATTGCAAATAAATAATAGGAATGAGGGTTTGTGGTCTGCACTGTAGTGGCAGAACAGGTAGCTTACATCCTTCTAGGTTGGGAACTGCTGATTGAGGGCTCAGTGTCTGTTATTCTAAAAGTGTATTAATTCTGGTTTAAGCACTTGGGCTTTCAGGCCAGTTATTTTACATTAAGAGGGTTCGTGGTCTGCACTCTTGTGGGAGGAGAGGCTGGACTCTGCCCTTCTGAGCTGGGAATTTCTGGTTGAAGGCTTATAGTGCATACATATCTGAACTGCTTCTTACTGAAGTTGGTGCGCCTTGTTTGCTGTGGCATAGACTGGATTCGGGCCTGCTGGAGCTAGCTTTGTTTGTGTAACTTGAGCACTAATCCAGGCATTCTCTAAAGTATTCAATTGTATTTATTACTGCTTGGTAGTAACTTGATTAATGTGTAGCTATCATTCTAAGTCTTTTGGATTAAGCACTTGGGCTTCAGACCAGTTGTTTTACATTAGGAAGGTTTGTGGCATGCACTGTGGTGGCAGGACAGGTAGCTTTCATCCTTCTAAGTTGGGAACTGCTGATTGAGAGCCCAGTGTCTGTTATTCTTAAAGTGTATTAGTTCTGGTTTAAGCACTTGGGCTTCAAGCCAGTTATATTACATTAAGAAGGTTTGTGGTCTGCACTCTTGTGGGAGAAGAGGCTGGACTCTGCCCTTCTGAGCTGGGAATTTCTGGTTAAAGGTTTATAGTGCCTGAATATTTGAACTGTATCTTACTGAAATTGGTACACCTTGTTTGCTGTAGCATAGACTAGATCCAGGCCTGCTGAATCTAGCTTTGTTTATATGCTTGTTGTTTGTTTGCTTGTTATTTCCCTGGAATGCTAATTCCACCTAACACGCGGCTTCTCAGTGCTTCTGTGGATCACTAGTGATATCTGCTTCGCTTACTGTACTTATTTCCTTGTTTTACTTGAAAGAAAGTTACTGTTTGTCGTTTTTGCATTTAAGCACATTGCACTTAAGTTACCTGGCACTTGCTCACTAAAGCAATTATATAAGTCAGCACTAAAAAATTAAAAGCACTACACCCTCACTCCCCAGTGGCCCTGGTTTTCAATTATTAAGGAATTCCCAATATTATTCTAGCATGTCCAAAGGTCAGTTGTCAATCTCCTCTCCAGTCCAGCTGGTGAATCTGGGAATCTTGAGGCAATGTTACAACTGCCTCATCTACACAAACAACCCTCTCCTCCTCCCAACAAATTCCAGCACATGTGAGAGATGCAACCATATAGCCAAACTGGAGGCTAAGCTCTCTCAACTCAGTAGTGGCGTAACCAGTCAGGAGGAGAAGGAAACCACACTCACTACAATTCCAGTCTCACATAGACCTACCACGACAGCAAACCAAACACATAAATGCACAAAAACATACTTGGAGGCTCTAAATAAAAATCTGCCTAAGCAGAAGAGACCTCCAAAGCAGACACCCAAGCAACCGCTACCCCAAAACAAAACACGTGCAACACATATCTCACAAAGCCAGTGTGCCAAACAGTCACAGCCCTTAAGACTAAACAACACACCTGATACATTTGTAATAGGTGACTCTATCGTCAGGCACACTGATGTCCCGCTCACCAGGCTGAACAAGGAGAGGGTCACAGTGAGCAGCCTGTCGGGTGCTAGGATCTGCCACATAACACAAGCACTCAGGTCACTCCAAGGCAAGTACAAATATGACTCAGTCATTGTCCATGCTGATATGAATGACCTGAGACGTACCTCCCTGGACTACATGAAAAGAGACATAAAGGAGCTCTCTGAGCATGTAGCCCAGGCCGGTATGACCCTGACCTTGAGTAGCATCTTACCCTCACCAAGAATGATGCCACAATATGAAGACAAGATGATCAATTTCAACAATTGGCTTAAGTACTGGTGTCATTCAAAGGGGATCCAATGCCTGTCAGCTTGGGATGATATGCTCGACAAGCCACGATGCTTCGCTAGGGACAGCTTGCATCTGTCACCCCTGGGCTTTCGGATATTAGCAAAGGCTCTTGCTACCCCCATAGTGCCTTTTTTAGGCAAGGCTCAAAAGACAAACCTACCTCCATAGGTATCACAAGGGATAAGAAACTAAGAGTAATGCTACTCAACGCCAGAAGTCTAAACCTCAAGATGCACGCACTCGAAACTATCCTTAGCATGGAGAACATCGATATCTGTGCAGTAACAGAAACCTGGTTCAGGGCTCCCAAGAGCACCCCAGCACTACCAGGTTATACCTCATACCATGCTTTTCGGCCCCAAAACTTGGACCGAACCACAAAAGGAGGGGGAGTATCGATATTCATCAAAGATACCCACACCTCCAGGTTGGTGGCAAAGCACGAAGCATCAGAGACTATCCATGTGCAACTAACAGTGGGTAAAACTGCCTTCCAGTTTATAGCCTGCTACAGACCACCCTCCCAAACCCAGGAACCCCACTCGGCCTTTCTGAGAACACTGGAAATTATGAAGGTCTCCCCAAACACCATTATATTGGGCGACTTCAACTACCCAAACATAGACTGGGAGCGTTACTCTAGCTCCAACACCCTAGCCCAAAGGTTCCTAGAATTTATAAACTCAAATGCTATGGAACAACTTGTTACCACTCCCACAAGAGGGGAAAACATACTGGACCTGATCATCACCAACATGGGGACTCTATGCTCCAGACCAGAAGTGTATCCCTCACTGGTAAGATCAGACCATAAACTAATCTCACTGGATATTCACATCCCGACCCCACCCCCTGCCCAGAAAACCACAGTGAAAAACTTCTCTAAAGCAAATTTCACACTCCTCAAAACTGAAGTGGAATCCTTAAAAGCCCCCGGGCCTGTGGAAAATACATCCCAGACCGCAGAATCCTTTATAAACACATTCTATGAACACCTTCAGGAATGCATGGATCATGCGATCCCAAATAAAACCAAGACCCAATCCTCCAAAGGCAGACATCCTGTCTGATGGACCCCAGCCATAAACAAACTATACAATAGAAGGAGGAAGCTACTAAATGATAGAGCAAAATCCCAAAAAAGGAAGGCATCACTGATCAGTATTAGCAAAAAACTACGGGCACACATAAAATTGTCTAAGGCCAGCTTCGAGAGAAAAATTGCACAGGATACTAAGGATAATCACAAGGCTTTCTTTAGTTATGTTAGGAACCTGGGTGGTAATTCCCAGATATGCTCAGAATTAGTCCAAAATGACAAAAATACACCGAACCCACAGACATTGCCAACATCCTAGCTGACAGGTTCAGCGCAAACTTCTCCCCCCCTCCCCACCAAAAGGGCAAATATCTATCCCAGCAGAGTGCTGCCCCTGACATCTCAGATGCTCAGGTAAGAGCCGCCTCTCCAAAGCAAAAACACAGCATCAATGGGACCAGATGGTGTCCCGGCTGCCCTACATGAACTCCAAGAAGAGCTAAACCCAAACATAAAACTACTGTTCAATCTCAGCTTTACTACAGGATATGTGCCCAAAGAGTGGCGTACAGCAACAGTGGCCCCTCTCCATAAAGGTGGTGCCTCAACGGATCCTGGAAACTATCGCCCCATAAGCCTGACTAGCTTGGTCTGCAAAGCTATGGAAAGGATCATCATGGACCTCATAAATAAAGATATTGGGGACCTACAAACACTGGATCCTACCCAGTTCGGCTTTTTTAAGGACAGATCCTGCCTCTTAAACCTGGTTGATTTCTTTGAAACAGTCACCAAGGCCATTGACGAGGGGAAGGTGGTCCACACAGCCTACCTGGACCTCACAAAAGCCTTCGATACAATACCCCACTCGGGCATTATAGATAAGCTCACCAGCTTAAATATAAACCCCTATGTCACTAGATGGATTGCAAACTGGCTCAAGGACAGAACCCACATGGTTAGAATTGCTGGAGCCATGACAGACTCCAAACCAGTTACAAGTGGTGTCCCACAAGGCTCAGTCCTGGGACCTCTCTTATTCGGTATATATTTCTCGGAGGTACAGGCCAACACGGAAGGATTGTGGCTGACCAAGTTCGCAGATGACTGCAAACTGGGCACCATAATCGACTCTCCAGCCGACACAGGCATCCTCCAAAAGGGCCTCATAGAAACAGACAACTGGTGCCAGAGCCATGGCCTCAAGCTAAATGCCAAAAAGTGTATAGTCATCCCCTTTGGCAAAAACAAAGTGCCCACAAATTACCACTTAGGTGGTAATCCATTAAGTACAGAAGAAGTAATTAGGGACCTGGGGACCCAAGTTGATAGCAATCTCTCTTTTGACAACCACATGGCCAAAGTGGTTAGAAAAACATTTTATATAGCCCACCTAATCATGAAGGGATTCACATCTAGATCAGGGGAGGTCATCGTGCCTCTTTAATCATCCCTCATCAGGCCCATAATTGAGTACAATGCCCCTTTTGGGATGTACCTTACCAGAGACCTGCAGCAACTGGAAAGACCCCAAAAGTACCTCACCAAGAGGATCAAAGGGCTCAAACAGGTGCCATATGCTGCCCGGTTAAAGAAACTCCAGCTCTACTCAGTGGCATACCGCCTGTTCAGAGGCGATCTGTGCCTGACGTATAAAGCCATGTCCAACCCGGAATTAATGGACATGCTGCACCTCAGAAAATCCAAATCCCATCGAGCTACGCGCTCGAGAGACTTGTACCTCAGCACTGAAATAAATAGGACATGCTGGAAGGACAGATTCATAACCCAGAGGCTCCCTTCACTCTGGAATAAAATCCCAGTCCAGGTTAGGCAGAGTCCCTCATTGACTCTCTTCAAGAGGAATCTTGATGAGTGGATGGGAGATCGTAGGTTTACCCCGGGTATCACTTCTGTGTCACTGTTAGACAGAGGCACAGTCTGCTAACCTCAAAAAAGGGCATAGCAAAATAAATTTAAAATGGGTGGCGAAAGCCAAACACATTCTGGCTAGGCTTATAAATGCCCTAGGGCAGATAGCCTAGTATGAATCTATGAACCTATGGTTGTCCCAGTAATGACATATAGCCATGAGAGTTAAACTATAAGTGAGGTTCTGTAACAAAAAGTTGGTGCTTTTAAATGATGATGACAAAAAAATGTTTGAGAAGTCCATGGACTGCAAGAATATCAACTTAGCGAATACTTAAAATGCACACTGACTGTTCACAAGAGGGTCTGATACTAAATTAAAATATAGATTCTTTGTGCCACAGAATGCAAAGCAGGGTTCACTAGAGAAGACATTGAAGCTGGAGAGATTCAAAGGCAATATAAAAGAAGGCAGCAATGTCTACGACAGGGAGACAACATTGAAGCAATGAATATTAATTTGAATTTGCAAAAACTCAAGGAAGCAGCTGTTGAAAGGCAGGCCTAGTGTACTAAACCCTTAAGGTCGCACACTCACTGTCTAATAAATGACTGACCAACACAAACTACAGTCTTTACTACAAGCAATGAGCATTTCCTTTGCTTCCTTATTAAAGTTTGCCAGTTACTTTTTTCTGTATTATCTAAGATGTGAGTAAGCATTAAAACTAAGTAAGCTTGTATTCTTCCTTCCAGGTCACTTGAATATAGTGCAAAGGTCTGACTAAGTTTAACCCACTTGAAAATGAAGGTAAGGCCAGTGGAAACAACTTTTATATTCTTTTTGTGCTCTGACTACATGTGTGCTATCTGATATGAGAAATGATGATAGAATATGGAGGAATGACTTGTTCTCATTGCTTTCTATATAACATTGTTGACAGCTGGAAGAGTAGAACGTTGTTGACTGCTAGAAGGGAACAATCTAAAAGTTTAGCTGAGTTATTAGGGTATATCACCATGTGCACAAATGACATTCATATCCACAGGCATTAAAAAGCCTGGTGATATGCTAAAACAGCCCATGACGTATATGAACTGCATGAAGATGAACAGCATGGAGCAACACTATTGATTTCACCCATGTAGGCTTTGTTTAAATCTGCTGCACACTTTAGCCCGCAGCTACTGTCCTTTTCTCTGTAAAGTGGTAGTCAGTTCTAATTAGGACTTGCATTCTCCCAAAACTACCTCATCTATTTTTTCCAAGGCCTTCTCATCACATACTTGAGCTTTCTTTCCTCCACTTCCTCTTCTGTTTATATTTTTTAATTCGTACCATGTTTTATATTTGCCTGTCAACAACAAGTCTCACTGATATTTGTTGGCTACAGAAAACTAATTCCCCCCAGTATAATTCAGAAAAGCGTATACATGCCTTTAATTAAACTGTCTTACTTTTTACTCAGTTTGCTGTCAGAAGGCAACTGAGCTATGCTACCTTGGCTTTCCTTTTAACTTCCCTGGGCCTACAAACTAGTACAGCACAGCTAACCTGTACCACTGGAGCATCAGTTACTGGTTTTTGGCATGGACTAAAGTCTCCTAGGGAACGCAATTATTAGTTCCACTCTTCCCTTACAGTGAAAGTTGTCAGATGTGCCTACCCCTTAAGGTGCAAGCCACCTGATGTCAAAGGGATTCTATGGATGTACCACCATCAAGCCATATAAGTGCACTCTGTAGATATACTCCTGTTAAGCCAAATCAATGCAATCTAGCTCACTCCTTTCAGAAAACTAACACTAAAACTGTTTCAACATCTCATGTCCTTTATTCCAAAATTTAAGTGTTCAAACCAAACTCTGAGATAGCCTGAAATTCATTGATGAAAGTCTGATTCCCTCCTCTGCTGAAGACACATTAAGGAATTATTCTATATCTGCCCTTAGAATAGCTGACCCTACCTTCAGAATATGATATTTTGTTTTGAAATGGTATGGTGTTTGAGCATCCTGTTGTAGAATGGTAGTATTATAGCTCTGACATTGACTTCTTGTAGTTTTTTTTTTTTTTTGACAGACTTTGCCCCACTGCCTGTCTGTCATCAGTCCCATTCCAGACAATTGGCTTATTCATTTCACATCATTGGAATGAGGATTGACCAAGAGAAGCTATCTTACAGAAAGCCATCAATAGTGCTTTGAGAGTTTTCTTCCAAAGTCCTTTCATTGCATCCAGCAAATGATCAACTAGAGGGGTAGAACAGAAATGTGTGATGGACTCACTTCTGCAAGGTACATTCTGCAAGCAACCCTGCTCCTTCCTTCCAGGATGGGAGGTGGTTCACCATTTGACATCAGAGTAATTACACCAGCTCATGTACTCCCAGACACCAGAGTAAGTGTACTCCCAAGCACCCAAAATTATTTACTCTTCCCCTGAATAGAGCAGGCCACAGCCCTTTGGTCCTCTCCCTCCCTCCTCCCTGTTTGGTTCCTCCAGTGCCAGGGCTGCTATCTGGATCCCAGTCATCTGGTGATAGTAAGAGCTCTATTTTCCTCTGCCTCAGCCAATCAATCTGGAGATTATCTTTTTATGGTATCAATTTCTGCACAAGTTGTTGTGCAGCTTGTTTGATCATCAAGTGAATAAAGCTTGCTCATACAAACTATGAATATTGTAAACAATACTGTGACATACAGCTGTGAGTTATGGCACATCATGTAATTTACATTGAGACATTGGGTCCAACCAAGTTTGGATATTTGCATCACTACACTAAAAGTTTCATATGCACATTTAAGTGACATTTAATATGCACATTGTACTGGATTGCAGTTCTTTTTTTTAATGCTTTTATATATGTTTAACTAAGGTGGTATGTTTACCTCATGATTTTTTGTAAGGGAAAGAATTTACAATTTATTGTTAAATATTGTCTTTTATATCTTGCAATAGTTTTCTAATAATACATGATTAGCTAATGTGCTTAAAAAGTACATAGGTTCATAGGTTCATAGGTTCGTACTAGGCTATCTGCCCTAGGGCATTTATAAGCCTAGCCAGAGTGTGTGTGGCTTTCACCACCCCTTAGGATGAGAATTCTAAGCCCTTTTAGGGTTTAGTTTACTGTGCCTCTGTCTAGTAGTGACACAGAGATGACCCCCAGGGTAAACCTACGATCTCCCATCCACTCGTCGAGATTTCTCTTGAATAGAGTCAGTGAGGGGCTCTGCCTAACATGGACTGGGATTCTGTTCCAGAGTGTAGGCAGCCTCTGGGTTATGAATCTGTCCCTCCAGCACGTCCTATTTATTTCTGTGTTGAGGTTTAAGTCTCTTGTTCTCGTGGCTCTGATGGATTTGGATTTTCTGAGGTGAGGCATGTCCATTAATTCCGGATTGGACATGGCCTTGTACGTCAGGCACAGATCACCTATGAGTAGGCGGTATGCGACTGAATAGAGCTGGAGTTTTTTCAGTCGGGCAGCATATGACATATGTTTAAGACCCTTTATCCTCTTGGTGAGGAACTTTTGGGGTCTTTCCAACTGCTGCAGGTGTCGGGTGAGATACATCCCAAATGGGGCATTGTATTCAGTCATTGGCCTGATAAGAGAAGAGTACAGGGGCACAATGACCTCTCTTGATCTAGATGTGAAACCCTTCATGATAAGGTGGGCAATATAGAAGGTCTTCCTAACCACTTTGGTAATGTGAGTGTCAAATGAGAGGTTACTGTCAACCTGGGTCCCTAGGTCCCTGATTACCTCTTCCGTACTTAATGGATTACCACCTATGTGGTAATTTGTCGGTACCTTGTTTTTCCCAAAGGGTATGACTACACATCTTTTGGCGTTCAGCTTAAGGCCATGGCTCTGGCACCAATTATCCATTTCTATGAGGCCTCTCTGAAGGATGTTTGTGTCTGCTGGAGTATCAATTATGGTGCCCAGTTTGCAGTCATCTGCAAACTTTGTCAGCCACAATCCTCCTATGTTTGCCTGTACCTCGGAAAAGTAAATGCCGAACAAGAGGGGTCCCAGGACTGAGCCCTGTGGGACACCGTTTGTGACTGGCTTAGAGTCTGGCATAGCTCCAGCTACTCTGACCCTGTGGGTTCTGTCCTTGAGCCAGTTTGCAACCCATCTTGTGACATATGGGTTTACATTTAAGCTAGTGAGTTTGTCTATGATGCCCGAGTGGGGTATTGTGTCAAAGGCTTTTGCAAGGTCAAGGTAGGCTGTGTGAACTGCCTTACCCTCATCAATGGCCTTAGTGACTGTTTCAAAAAAGTCGACCAAGTTCAAAAGGCAGGATCTGCCCTTGACAAAGCCAAACTGGGTAGGGTCCAATGTCTGTAGGTCCCCAATGTCTTTGTTTATGAGTTCCATAATGATCCTCTCCATAGCTTTGCAGATCAGGCTTGTCAGGCTTATGGGGCGGTAATTTCCAGGGTCCGTAGAAGCACTGCCTTTGTGAAGTGGGACCACTGTTGCCGTACGCCACTCTTTGGGTACGTATACTGTAGTAAGGCTAAGATTAAACAGCATCCTTATGTGTGGGTTTAGTTCCTCTTGGAGTTCATGTAGCACACAGCCCGGGACACCATCCGGTCCCATTGATGCTGTGTTTTTAGCTTTAGAGAGGGCGGCTCTCACCTGGGCATCTGAGATGTTAGGGAGGCTACACTCTGCTGGAATAGTTATTTCTCCTTTTGGGGGGGAGGGGGAGGAGAAATTTGCACTGAACCTGTCTGCCAGAATGTTGGCAATGTCAGTGGGTTCAGTGTATTTTGTGTCATTTTGGACTAATTCTGAGCATATCTGGGAGTTTCCACCCAGGTTTCTAACATAGCTAAAGAAGGCCTTGTGATTGTCTTTTGTGTCTTTTGCAATTTTTCTCTCAAAGTTGGCCTTGGATGATTTTATGAGTGATCATAGTTTTTTGCTAGTACTGATCAGAGATGCCTTCCCTTTTAGGGATTTTGCTCTGTCATGTAGTAGCTTCCTCCTTCTGTTGTAAAGTTTGTTTATGGCTGGGGTCCACCAGACCGGCGCCTGCCTTTGGGGAATGGGTCTTGGTTTTATTTGGGATTGCATGATCCATGCATTCTTGAAGGTGCCCATAGAAGGCATTTGCAAAGGATTCAGCAGTGTGGGTTGTGGTTTCCACTGGCCCAGGGGCCTTGAAGGATACCACTTCAGTCTTAAGAAGTGTGAAGTTGGCTTTGAGAAGTTCTTCACTGTGGTCTTTTGTGCAGGGGTGGGGGCGGGATGTGGATTTCCAGTGAGATTAATTTATGGTCTGATCTTACCAAAGAGGGATATACTTCCGGTGTGGAGCATTTTGTCCCCATATTTGTGATGATCAGGTCTAGTATATTGTCTCCTCTTGTGGGAATGGTGACTAGTTGTTCCATTGCATTTGAGTTTATGAATTCTAGGAACCTTTGGGCTAGGGTGTTGGGGCTTGAGTAATGTTCCCAGTCTATGTTTGGGTAGTTGAAGTCTCCCAAAATGATGGTATTTGAAGAGACATTCATACTCTCCAGTGTCTTCAGGAAGGCTGTTTGGGGTTCCTGAGTTTGAAACGGTGGTCTGTAGCATGCTACAAACTGTAAGGCAGTTTTGCCTATGGTTAGTTGCACCTGGATAGTCTCTGATGCTTCATGCATTGCCACTAACCTGAAGGTGTGGGTATCTTTGATGAAAATGGATACTCCCCCTCCTTTTGTGGTTCGGTCCAAGTTTTGGGGCCGGAAAGCATGATATGAGGTAAAACCTGATAGTGCTGGGGTGCTCTCAGGAGCCTTGAACCAGGTTTCAGTCACTGCACAGACATCAATGTTCTCCATACTGAGGAGGGCTTGAGGCGGGCTGCATCTAGAGGTTTAGACTTCTGGCATTGAGCAGCATTACCCTTAGTTTTTTTCCACTTGTGTTTTCTAGGGAGGTAGGTTTGTTATTTGAGCCTTGCCTAAAAAAGGCATTATGGGGGTGGCAAGAGCCTTGGCCAATATCCGGAAGCCCAGGGGTGACAGGTGCAAGCCATCCCTTGAGAAGCAGCGTGGCTGTCAAGCATGTCATCCCAAGCAGACAGACATTGGATCCCCTTTGAATGACACCAGTAATTAAGCCAATTGTTAAAACTGATAATTTTGTCTTTGTACTGTGGCATCATTCTTGGTGAGGGTAAGATGCTGCTCAGGGTCAGGGTCATACCAGCCTGGGCTACATAATCAGAGAGCTCCTCTATGTCTCTTTTCATGTAGTCCAGGGAGGTACGTCTCAGGTCATTCACACCGGCATGGACAATGACTGAGTCATATTTGTACTTGCTGTGGAGTGACCTGAGTGCTTGTGTTATGTGGCGGATTCTAGCTCCCGACAGGCAGCTTACTGTGACCTTTTCCTTGTTCAGTCTGGTGAGCGGGACATCAGTGTGTCTGACTATGGAGTCACCTATTACAAGTGTGTCTGGCATGTTGTTTGGCCTTAAGGGCTGTGACTGTTTAGCACACTGACTTTGTGAACTATGTGTTGCATGTGCTATGTCTTGAGGTGGTGGTTGCTTGGGTGTCTGCTTTGGAGGCCTCTGTTGTTTACACTTACCATAAATGTAGATGTTCAAGTGTATTCACTGTTGCAGTCATTACATTTGGGGTTATCTGCTTGCAGGTAGCCCTCAGTCAGCCTGATTATCAAAGTCTTGGGTCCCGCGTAGGTTGCTGTCTCTTCTTCCATGATGTCAGGTAGTCAGGGGTATAAAGCATGCAGCCGATGCCATTACATCAGTTTTTCTTGCCCCAGATGTCAGATGCCCCCATAATGGGAAGAAATTATATACAAGGTTACACCTCCAACAAAAGGCAAATACACCAGAAAGCTTTAAGCATAGTAAACAAGAATAGAGGTATAGTCAATAGAAGTCAAGGGGCTGGAGGGAGGGTAACCAGGACTGCAACAGTGAATGCACTCGAACATCTACATTTATGGTAAGTGTACACAACTGTACTATGTTCTTCATGTTTCACTGTTGCACTCATTACATTTGAGTAGATTCCCAAAGCTAAGGAAGGGAGGAGGCAATTAGATAGGATTAGGACCAGCTATATGGCCCTGCAAGACTGCAGTGGCAAAACCAGCTCTGGATTTAGAAAAAAATTGGAAAGTGGTAATGTTTGGTGATAGTATGTACAGAACTCCAAACAGCAGCTTCTAAGATGGCCCTGGCAGGGAAACCTCTGTGAAAGGCTGTAGAGGTAGATGCAGTCCTGGTAGAATGTGTTCTTATCCCCTGTGGGATAGGTTTTCCATGGTGCTTGTAGCAGAAATGAATGCAATGGCCTATCCACTTAGAAATGGTTTGCTTTGAAATGGCCTTCCCCCCTGCCCCTGCAGCAAATTCAACCAGCAGATGTTCAGATTTCCTGAGAGGCTTAGTCCTGTCCAAGTTAAATCTAAGTTGTCTGTGCACGTCCAAGGAGTGCAGTATTCATTCTCCTTTGTTGAATGGATGGATTAAGGGCCATACTGGATACCACCTTGGGCATAAAGGAAGGATTTGTCCTGTGGGACGCCCTGTCTGCATGAAAGATGATGAAAGGCTCCACTGCCATGAGGGCCTGTAATTCAGACACCCTTCTTGCTGAAGTGATGGCTAGTAGGAAGGCTGTTTTCCAAGAAAGGAATTTCAACTCTGCATTTGCAGCTGTCTCAAAGGGAGGTAGAATGAGCTTTTCCAATACAAAGTTAAGATCCCAGGCTGGAGTAGGGGCTCTCCTGCGTGGTCTTAAGTTTTTGGCCCCTCTGAGGAACTGTTTGTGCAGTGGATGAGAGAAGAGGGGTGCCTCTGTATTGTAATGAGCTGAAATGGCTGATGCGTGAATTTTGATGGAAGAAAAGGAGAGGCCCTTATGAAGCATCTCAGTTAATATTGAATAATCTGAGGTAAACTGGGCACTGTTGTGCCCATCCCCTGAGTATGGCTCCAGGAACAAAATATTTTCCATTTTTCAGCATATGATTTTCTAGTAGTAGGCCTCCTTGCCTCCAGAATGACATCCATCACTTGCTTACTGAGGGATAGTAATGGAGAGATTAGGTAATTAGGCAGGCTGCAAGGTTCAGGGTTTGAAGCTGTGGGTGCAGAATCTGGCCCTCCTGCTAGAACAGCAGGGCAGGGATCTGAGGCAGATGCCATGGTTCCAGCAGTGACACACCTGCAAGAGGGGGTATCAGTGTTGGCGTGGCCAGACTGGTGCAATGAGTATTGTCCTTGGTTTGTCCTGTTTGATCTTTAGTATCACTTTGAAGAGGAGAGGCAGAAGGGGAAAGGCATAAACTGATAGGCTTTTCCAGGTGAACGACAGGGCATTCACTTTCCAAGCTTGTCTGTGGGGAGTCCGTGTGCAGAATTTGTCCAAATGGTAGTTCTGAGGAGAGCAAACAGGTCTATCTCTGGGCCCCCCATTTGTTTCTCAAAATGTTGAATATCTTTGGCTCAAGGTTCCACTTGTGTGGGTCCATGAGATTTCTGCTTAGGTCATCTGCCAGTGTATTTAGCTTGCCGGGCAGAAACTGAGCTTATAGTTGCACTTGGTAGCTCAAGCTTTTGTTCCACAGAGCCATGGCTAGTCTGCAGAGAGGGTATGAGTGGGTTCTCCCCTGCTTCTTTATGTACCACATAACAGTGGTGTTGTCCGTCTTTACCAATAATGGTCCTGGAAGAATGTGGTCCTTGAAGGCTGTGAGAGCATTCTGTATGACTAACATTTCTTTTTGATTGATATGAAGGTGCATTTGACTCGGGTTCCATTTGCTCTGAATGCACTGCACTGCCAAGTGAGCCCCCCATGCATAGTCTGATGTGTCTGTTGTTAGTATTTGGGAAGCAGAGGGTAGAGTGAATGGCAGTCACTTGTTGTGGTGGCAGGCCTCTGCCCACCAAAGGAACTCTGTCTTTAGACAAGGGATGATAGGAATCATTGATACTAGGTCCCAAGAATGTTGACACCATAGGCTTTTTAGATACCATTGTAGTTTCCTCATATGCAGTCTTGCATATGGAATTAGTAGAATGCAAGAGGCCATGAACCCCAGGGCTTGCAGTATTTTCCTTGAAGATAGCTGGGCCTTTGCGGCCAGTAGTTTGAAGTAGGCTGTCAAACAAACTTGCTTCTCTGTCGTGAGGTAGGCCATCTGGGAAATTGTATTCAAGCTTGCTCCTAGAAATACAATTTGTTGGCAAGGTACTAGATGTGGTTTCTTTTCATTTATGGTGCACCCCAGAGAAGTCAGTAATTTCTTTACAAATGCCAGATGATTTAATAGTATGTCCTGGCTTTCTGCCTGAATTAGACAATCATCCAGGTATGGGTATATTTGAATATTTCTTTGCCTGCAAAATGCAATGACTGGAGCTAGGCACTTTGTGAATACCCTGGGTGCAGTAGATAAGCCAAAGGGCAGTGCAGAGAACTGATAGTGCTTGTAGCCTGCTCTGAAGCATAGGTATCTTCTGCAAGATTCCCTTATTGAGATGTGTAGGTACGCTTCCTTTAAATCCACTGTTGCCAACCAGGCATTTTTGCCTAGCATGGGAAGCAGCTGATGAAGAATTAGCATTTCGAATTTTGGGATTACCAAAAAGGTGTTTAGGATAGACAGGTCCATGATAGGATGCCAGGAATTGTCTTTTCTGGGTATCAGGAAAAGTCTTGAGTAAAAACCTTGCCCCCATTCCTCTTCTGGGACAGGTTGAATAGCCCTGATGCTTAGAAAAGAGAGAACCTGCTTTTGAGCCACTGCCCACTGATTTGGGGGTAGGTCTGGCCAACCGTTTGGGGTTGGTAAGGAGTGGAAGTGGAATCTGTATCCTTGGGAAACTATGTTTAAAACCCATTTGTCATGGGTAATGAGTTCCCAGTTTTTTGCATTCAGGGCGATCTTTCCCCCTAAAGGAACAGTCAGTTGAGCAGGACTTGGAAGGTTTGAAGTTAAGTCATTGTGACAGTTTACCATAGGGGGGTGTCTTACTACTTCCAGCTTTGGAAGTGGGAGCCCCGTACTGCTTAGGCCTGTGAATACCTTGAGACTGAAGCCTGGGTGGTCTGCTGATTCTGGGTTTGTACTGAGAAGGTCTGGAAGAGGCAGGAAAGGACCAATTCTTAGACAGCCAGTACATACTAAATCTGGGAGGCTGTACTTGCAGGAAATCTTTAACAGTTTGCATAGATTTAGCTTTTTCCTCCATCTTTTTAAGTACTTCTTCTGCTTTGTTGCCAAACAGGCAGTCTTGGTTTAAGGGAGTATCCAGTAATTTAGCTTTAACATGATCAGGCAAAGTTTGCTCCTTTAGTCAAACATGCCTTCTAAGTACAGACCCAGTGACAGCAGCTCTGCAAGATGCCTCTAATGAATCAAAACCACATTGAAAGTATGTTTTCCAACTTGTTCAGCAGAATGCATTAAGTCCTGTAATTCGTTATTTTCAGCACAATCAGAAATCAACATCATTTTCTGTTTAAGCAATCCAATAATATGCTGCTGATACTTTTAACATATGAAACTGGCAGTTTAAGGCCCTAATGGCCAATGTTGCAGAAGTATATACTCTCTTACTCCATCTGTCCAGGGCCCTGGAATATGTATCAGAGGGGGTAGAGTTTTTGGCAGTAGTAGCCTTAATGACTTTGAGTCCCTGTGAAATGGTCTCAGGATTCACAGTAGGATTTTTAAAGAGGAAATTGTGAGAGTCAGGCACTCTGTAATACCTGTCAGGTTTTCTGGGAGCCAGAGGTAAAGTGTCAGGGGCCAGGCTAGATTCTAAGAAGGCATCATCTACAATGTTCAGTACAGGAGGGATAGCTAAAGGCCTATGTTGGGGTAGGAGTAAGAATTCCCTAAGCCTCTTTTTGGAGTCAGAGTAATCCTGGCTTTCCTAGTGGAAATGCTCCCTAAGAGTATGCAACGTTTCACTAAAAGAGAAATCCTCTGGAGGGGAAGCAGAGGGAATGGAGTCCTCTGCATCAGAATCCTCATAGGTAGATAAGGGCAACTCCTGGTCATCAGAGAAAACAGAAATTTCAGAATCCTGATCAGAAAAATCAGAAGGAAAATCAGTTCTAGGTCTCTTAGAGGGAGAAGGGTGGCTTCCCCTGATTAGAGTAATAAGGTCTTCAGACATTCTTATCATTTGTTTTTTAGGCATAGGGGCCTGACCATGTGGTCTGGGCATCGGTTTTCTAGGCATAGATTGAGTTTTAGGCCTTGAAGAAGAAGATGGTGTCAGTTTAATATGCAAGTCAGTAGGCCTGTATACACCCTCAGAACCCAGTTCCTGTACAGTGGCTCCGTGCCCATCCAAGGTAGAGACATCCGCAGGTTCCACAGTCAAAGAAGCATCTTGCGGCATACCGGACTCCGAATGGGTCTCAGTAGAGGCCTGTGAATCTGAAGTAGCGGGTATCAGGGGCTGAGAAAGTGCCTCACTGAGTACCGGCAAATTGGTGACTTGCTTAGCAGAAGCTTCTTCGTCAGCTTTGGACCTATGCGGTCTGTCTCTGTCTTTATCTTTGCATTTTTTCAGAATGTCGGTAGTTGAGTGGCTTACTGAAGCCATTTCTGGATAATTGAACCGAGTACCAAAATATTTAGATGCGAAAATGAACTGACAACGATTAGTTCGAGGTTTGAATAAGGCACAAAACCGACAGTGAGGGACGTCATGGTCTGGGCCTAAGCAAGGAATGCAGTACGAATTAAAATCTTTATGAGGTATTTGCTTTCCACAAGAAATACAATTGTTAACTTTTACTGACATCTGTTTAGAGCAAGAAAAAGGATCCCCAACGGGGTACTTAGCTTAGTTGAAGACATCGGATCTGAAACTCGAAAACAAAAAATTTCAGGAGTCTGCCGACTGACACTTGCAAACTGCTTCTGTTTTGGGCATCGCATGGCAAGAAAGACTGATGTAATGGCATCAGAAGCATGCTTTATACCCCGACTACCTGATGTCATGGAAGAAGAGACAGCAACCAAAGCAGGACCTAAGACTTTGATAATCAGGCCGACTGAGGGATACCTGCAAGCAGATAACCCCAAATGTAATGACTGCAACAGTGAAACACGAAGAACATCAGAGGAGATAAACTGCTTGATCCACAACAGATATAGTAGGAAAGTAAAATACAAGGACTAGAACATTAAAAAATGATCTAATTATCTTTATAGTTCACTTATTCTAGACTATGATCTCTTGATTATTATAACTAACCACACACATATGGAAAATGGAAAGTTTGCATCATCCTGATTAAGGACATTTGGTATAAACTTTAGTATTAGGATTTGAATCAAATCATGTAACAGCTTTAATAATAATTTAAAAATTATAATTTGAAGAAAACAGTCTGATTTGTGGGGTCTTATATAGATATAAATATTCTGAGCTGGGAATTTCTGGTTAAAGGCTTATAGTGCTTGCATATTTGAACTATTTCTTACTGTAATTGGTACACCTTGTTTGCTGTAGCATAGACTAGATCCAGGCCTGCTGAATCTAGTTTTGTTTGTATGCTTGTTATTTCCCTGAAAAGCTAATTCCACCTAAAATGCAGCTTTTCAGCGCTTCTGTGGATCCCTAGTGATATCTGCATTGCTTACTGTACTTATTTCCTTGTTTCACTTGAAAGAAAGTTACTGTTTGTCATTTTTGCATTTAAGTTACCTGGCACTTGCTCACTTAAGCAATTATATAAGTCAGCACTAAAAATTAAAAGCACTACACCCTCACAAACTCCCCCTGGAGTACCTTGCTCCCCATTGGCCATTTTTTTCAATTATAAAGAAATTCCCAATACTATTCTAGCATGTCCAAAGGTCAGTTGTCAATCTCCTCTCCAGTCCAGCTGGTGAATCTGGGAATCTTGAGGTAATGTTACAACTGCCTCATGTACACAGACAACCCTCTCCTCCTCCCAACAAATTCCAACACGTGTGAGAGATGCAACCATATAGTCAAACTGGAGGCTAAGCTCTCTCAACTCAGTAGTGGCGTAACCAGTCAGGAGGAGAAGGAAACCACACTCACTACAATTCCAGTCTCACATAGACCTACCACGACAGCAAACCAAACACATAAATACATAAAAACATACTTGGAGGCTCTAAATAAAAATCTGCCTAAGCAGCAGAGACCTCCAAAGCAGACACCCAAGCAACCGCTACCCCAAAACAAAACACGTGCAAGACATAGCTCACAAAGCCAGTGTGCCGAACAGTCACAGCCCTTAAGGCTAAACAACACACCTGATACACGTGTAATAGGTGACTCTATCATCAGGCACACTGAAGTCCCACTCACCAGGCTGAACAAGGAGAAGGTCACGGTGAGCTGCCTGTCGGGCGGTAGGATCCGCCACATAACACAAGCACTCAGGTCACTCCAAGGCAAGTACAAATATGACTCAGTCATTGTCCATGCTGGTGTGAATGACCCGAGACGTACCTTCCTGGACTGACCCTGACCTTGAGTAGCATCTTACCCTCACCATGAATGATGCCACAGTATGAAGACAAGATTATCAATTTCAACAATTGGCTTAAGTGTTGGTGTCATTCAAAGGGGATCCAATGCCTGTCAGCCTGGGATGACATGCTCGACAAGCCACGATGCTTCGCTAGGGATGGCTTGCACCTGTCACCCCTGGGCTTTTGGATATTGGCAAAGGCTCTTGCTACCCCCATAGTACCTTTTTTAGGCAAGGCTCAAAAGACAAACCCACCTCCATAGGTATCACAAGGGATAAGAAACTAAGAGTAATGCTACTCAACGCCAGAAGTCTAAACCTCAAGATGCACGCACTCGAAACTGTCCTTAGCATGGAGAACATCGATATCTGTGCAGTAACAGAAACCTGGTTCAAGGCTCTCGAGAGCACCCGAGCACTACCAGGTTATACCTCATACCATGAACTCCAAGAAGAGCTAAACTCAAACCTAAACCTACTGTTCAATCTCAGCCTTACTACAGGATATGTACCCAAAGAGTGGCGTACAGCAACAGTGGTCCCTCTCCACAAAGGTGGTGCCTCAACGGATCCTGGAAACTATCGCCCCATAAGTCTCACTAGCTTGGTCTGCAAAGCTATGGAAAGGATCATCATGGACCTTATAAATAAAGATATTGGGGACCTGCAGACACTGGATCCTACCCAGTTTGGCTTTGTTAAGGGCAGATCCTGCTTCTTGAACCTGGTCGATTTCTTTGAAACAGTCACCAAGGCCATTGACAAGGGGAAGGTGGTCCACACAGCCTACCTGGACCTCGCAAAAGCCTTTGATACAATACCTCACTCGGGTATTATAGAAAAGCTCACCAGCTTAAATATAAACCCCTATGTCACTAGATGGGTTGCAAACTGGCTCAAGGACAGAACCCACATGGTTAGAATAGCTGGAGCCATGTCAGACTCCAAACCAGTTACAAGTGGCGTCCCACAAGGCTCAGTCATGGGACCTCTCTTGTTCGGTATATATTTCTTGGAGGTGCAGGCCAACATGGAAGGACTGTGGCTGACCAAGTTCGCAGATGACTGCAAACTGGGCGCCATAATAGACTCTCCAGCCGACACAAGCATCCTCCAAGAGGGCCTCATAGAAACAGACAACTGGTGCCAGAGCCATGGCCTCAAGCTAAACGCCAAAAAGTGTATAGTCATCCCCTTTGGCAAAAACAGTGCCCACAAATTACCACATAGGTGGTAATCCATTAAGTACAGAAGAAGTAATTAGGGACCTGGGGACCCAAGTTGATAGCAATCTCTCATTTGACAACCACATGGCCAAAGTGGTTAGAAAAACATTTTATATAGCCCACCTAATCATGAAGGGATTCACATCTAGATCAGGGGAGGTCATCGTGCCTCTTTACTCATCCCTCATCAGGCCCATAATTGAGTACAATGCCCCTTTTGGGATGTACCTTACCAGACACCTGCAGAAACTGGAAAGACCCCAAAAGTACCTCACCAAGAGGATCAAGGGGCTCAAACAGATGCCGTATGCTGCCCGGTTAAAGAAACTCCAGCTCTACTCAGTGGCATACCGCCTGCTCAGAGGCGATCTGTGCCTGACGTATAAAGCCATGTCCAACGCGGAATTAATGGACATGCTGCACCTCAGAAAATCCAAATCCCATCGATCTATGCACTTGAGGGACTTGAACCTCAGCACTGAAATAAATAGGACATGCTGGAGGGACAGATTCATAACCCAGAGGCTCCCTTCACTCTGGAATAAAATCCCAGTCCAGGTTAGGCAGAGTCCCTCATTGACTCTCTTCAAGAGGAATCTTGATGAGCGGATGGGAGATCATAGGTTTACCCCGGGATTCACTTCTGTGTCACTGTTAGACAGAGGCACAGTATACTAACCTCGAAAAAGGGCATAGCAAAATTAATTTAAAATGGGTGGCGAAAGCCATACACACTCTGGCTAGGCTTATAAAGGCCCTAGGGCAGATAGCCTAGTATGAACCTATGAACCTATGAACCTATATAACATTTGAAATATAACTAAAAAGAATAGAAACTATTAATACAATGCACAGGAGACTTTATAAGAATTTATATACCAGCTGACTAATACAGTAGTGTTTATTATACACTGGCTTGCTTTTGTAATGCAATACCTGACTTTTGACTTCAGGTATGAAAAACATTGCAAACTATTTATTAATTGATTGACAACAAAATAGCACAAGTCAACATCTTTAAAGCAGGAAAAAGAAAACAAAAGGCAACATCAAGGGATTTTAACAATAAATGATACAGACGAAGACAAAAGGAAAATAGAAATCCATGACGTAATGAATCAGCATTCTAGCTTAAACCAGAGAAATAAGGAGAAAATAGATGGAGGTACTTTAGATTGAGGGTAGTTTAAATGGGGGGTTCTAATTGGGATAGGAATCCATAGATTATAAAATGGGATCAAGTATTTGTTTATATCTAATATTATTTACATATTCCCCGGGATTCATGAAGCTCGGCGCAAGGCCGGCGTAAGGCCTGCGCCGGCGGTGCATGGAATACCCGGCGCAGTAGCGCCATATACATATTAATGAGAGTGCACCGGAATCACAGACACGTGCGTAGTTTACGTGAGCGAGCCCAGGTAGGATGCGTCTGGAGGCGTGTCTAAGCCGGCATGAGGTGAGCAACCTAATGTGCTGACAGCCACGGTCCGCCCACAATAGTAATGGCAGCAGCCAGGTCCCGTGCAGAATGAAACGCACGTACAGTACGCAACATAGTCCCCGTTCCAAGTTAACGGAGAAGCAAATAGAAGCCACCAAGGCATAAGTGTACCCGTTCAAGGAGCAAAGGATACGCATAATACCGCCTCCGTCCCGCAATGCACTGTCAGTGTTTACACTCAGAGAAGGTGTACAGCCGCATGTCAACGCGCCACACCGACATAAGAGCAGCGACTAAGGTCACCACCTGTCCCACTTTGTTTGGGGCAGTCTCTCCATGGACAGTTGTGTCCCGAAAAAACGTAGTAGAAATGGCTGATGTGCTACGAATGTAGGACACAATGATATCCCGTATGTAATGTAATGGTAGCATGAATTGGTTATTTCTGTAACAGAAATACCGAAATGACACAATAAACAGAATAAGCAAGGAAATTGCCACAATAATAAGCAAATTATTTAGGCAAACAAGTGAATTTCTATGCTATATAGTGACCGTTTGTATGTGTCGGCCTGTAAAGGCAGATGTGAGTCCCGGAAATATCCCAGATCGGAAAATGGAAAAGGTGGAAACCCCAGCAGTGACATGGGCATGGTCACCAGGGTTACCTGCTGTCCCAAAGTGCCATGGACAGTCCCTGATTGGACAATCGTGTCCCTGCAACAATCGTAAAAATGGAAAATGACCTGCGATCCCCTGCCACGCAAATTGCCGCAATATACATGTAAATAGTAGCATAAAACATATACATTACGGTATGGAACACAGACATGGCATAAGAAAATAAATAAGGAACCCAAACGCTAACAGAATAGGCTCATAGTATGGCAAACAAGTGAAGTTCTGTCTACTGCACTAGCCCTGGGTATGTGTAGTCCTGCAAATTCGAAGTGTCCACATAACATGCCCCACTATGGGCATTGGAAAAGGTGCCAACCATAATGGTCACAAGCAGTAGTGACAGTACATAGCCGGGTAGCTGTGCCGACATAACAACAGTAAGGAAACAAGATACCCCAAACACAGGCAAACATGTGCATAGCAACATATCCCAGACCCAGCAACATCTTTGTTGCATACACTGGATGGTGTATGATGAAGTGTAATATCCAGAAGCAGAACCCATGCATTCGGATGTACTACACAATAGCCTCATTGTACATGTCAGTCACACCCATGTATACCCCTGCACCCAAACCTGCTAGCATCCGTGTGCAGCTATACAACCACACACAATGTGCATACCTGAACTGTGGTAAGATGTTTGTGTTAGGCAATGCCACGCTGGCAAATCATTCCACATGTCAGCAACCCACCGCAGGTACAGATATGTAAATGGCTGCATGTGAATGTGTCAGCAGAATGTGTACATCCGGCATGTAGTATGTACCCGTCCAAACCATCTAGGTTTGCATACGACACGGTGCACATAAGTGTACACATGTGGACAAGTCGGGTCGTTGGACCACCGCATCGACGATCATCTTTGCAGTGAAGTCGATCACATATAGCGGAACAGGTGCCTAACACACAGGACATCCTAACAGGGTGCTACAGGCAAAGAACGGGAAACTGGGACATCACATGTGGAGATTAGCGTGGCTGGACGGACAAATACACACGGTCAAGGTAAAGGATGGAACAACATGCATATGGCTGGATGGATGTTGTTCGTAAAATATATAGAAACACATATGAAGTTCCAGTTTACACTCGAAATACTATATAATGTATTGAATTGTACCGTACAATATGGCAGCAGAACTAAGCCTGCATGTAATTGGTGAAGCTAAGCTGTACTGTGATGGAATTCTGAACCTGGCAGTAAGCAGGACAGCAGGCTCATGTCTGTCATCATTAATTATTTGCTGGGTTACAGAACAATAAATGTATGTACATGCATAACAGCACTCCTTCCCCAGAGGAGGATGGCCTTGTGAGCTCAATGGAAGATAGCAGTACAACTCCCTACCAGACAGACAAAGCAACGTATGAAGAAATTAACTGTCCACTGTATCGTAACAGTCTAGGGTCCTTGAAACAGCTACAATCACAAAAGGATACTGTAATGTACAAGGTGCCTTGCAAGGCTGTGTTATTCCCATGAGAAAACAATTTAAAAGCACGAGCCCAGCACCCACGTATGTATAGACTATTGCGGACCATAGTGATGGAAATGCCCTGTGACCGACCACGCCAGTAAGTTGGGCAAATGCTGATTGTAAACACTATATAAAGAAACTGCTTACTGTATAGAGTCAGACAAAACTCTCATACTTGGACTGTACATTATTTAGCCTGCCTGTGTACACTACTAAAACTGTCCGAACCCGAGCCTCCTGTGTTATCGGCTGTCACTTAGAAAAGTCTACTGATAACTACAGTCTGGTTGTAACAACTTATTTCACATCGTGATCCTTGTAATCCGAATTCCCTTGGTAAGCTACAGGTCAGAGTGCATGGCTGGTTAGACATGTACCGGAGAATATGCATAAATGGTTCTTCTTGAATGAAAAGACCTCCGACTGAATTGTTGTGTGTAAAGAGGCTGTTTACTGTCTGATCTGTGGCTGAAAAGCGGAAAACTGGATCCCAAGAAGAAAACGTGCAGCCTTAAACAGGAGGCCCAGGTAAGGAGTGTCTGCCTTTTTGTGTCTATTGTAGATCAGGGACCAGACTACATTGTGTTTCTGTTAACAGTAGTGATATCGGGTGGAGACCTACCCCCATACTGTTTAAACTGGACATAGGTCAAGGGAACACACAGCAGAGTAAATAGTGTATGTAGCCACTACAGTGGATACAGGGAAGGAGGCACATCTGTTATGACAGAAGGGTGCAGCAGTCGATAGAGGATATGGGAGATTATTGAAGCAACAGATCATGTGATCCGCATTTGACGGGTGACGTGAAGAATATGCAATCGCAGAGAGCACATAATGTGAGTTACGCAGCAAAATGGGGTAATAAATATGACATTGATGGTATATTAGGCAACATACCGTTACTGAAACATTGTAATCGCTGAAAATTTGATGCATATGTTCCAAGGTAAACACCTGTTCCACCCTGAGAGGGATATGCCCTCTCTGGCCAGCCGTGTCCTGTAAATAAACCGAACACATGTCAAATGTCCTGATATCTCAGGACAAACATTTCCCAGATATATATCAAAATGGTAGCATAAAAGAGTACCCACTGCTCACAAGGACACAGTCCGACAAGCTCTACACTTTACATATGCACAGTGGTGTCCATTGTAGGACCCAAAAATTGTGGAAAGAATCGAATAATGTGTTATTTCAACGTACCTGAACTCATTGTCGTCACAGGTACACATATGCACCGCAAGCGTGTTTAATGTTGCTGATAGCTGTCCATGTAATGCAGCACAGATGCACAGAAATACCCAGGGTACCGGGTCCATAGAACTGCATCCACATCACACTTCCGCACACATGACGGATGTGTAATGGGTACTGTCAATTGTTGCGGTCAAGGGATTCTGGGTATGTAGACTCTGTGCTCGGTGTTGTTTCGCAGGCAATCCTTCCTCCCGCCCTGTGGGAGGGATGTGTGCGTAGCACCTGCCTTACTCTCCGCTAATAATGCAAACCATACTCCGGAGAATGCTAAATGTAGGTGTGGAATGTGTACAGCCCTATACTACTGTCCAGTAGGCAATTGTCATGGATGGACACCCATATGGCCAGGATGGCACCCACAACTGCAAACCCGGGTAAATGACATAGCCGCGGTAAGGCATAACACAGGAAATACACATAGGGACTACAGTTGACATTCCACATACAAAGCCGGACTGTCGTGCCAACACCGGCGTACACAGCACTCAGTCTGCCAGCAACAGACTGAGGAGCACCCGCTACCGTACAGCGGAACAGATGTGCGACCTGTGGAACACATACTAATGGCACACACACAACGTCAAGTAGGATATGTAAGCTATGGCATTCCCACCTATGAAGACAACATGGTTAAATGAATGCATAGGTAGGCAACATGTTCCGGTGGTGTTATATTGGAAATATAGTGACGGATATGTCCCATTGGGATGTCTGAGGTTTATATGAAGCAGTTGGTAACCAGCATCTTTGGATGTATGTCATTTGTTCACAGTACTAACTCAGCTGGTTATGTAGCACCATGTGGAATGGGTAGTCAAACAGACATCCGCGATTGGGGAACATACACCAGCAGTGAAAAGCACTGGGCAGGTGGACACAGTCCAGCAACATCTAACTTGACATATGCACATCGGTGTCCATTGTAGGACCCAAAAATTCTGTTCAGAGAATGCCTGCTAGCTTCCTGCATTACTCATGTGACCTAATTGTCGTCACCACGTCACAGGTACACATAGGCACGCAAGCGTGTTCAATGTTGATGATAGCTGTCCATGAACTGCAGCACACATGCACAGAAATACCCAGGGTATCGGGTCCATTCAGCTGCGTCCACATCACACTGCAGCACACATGAAGGATGTGTAATGGGTACTGTCCACTGTTGCAGTCAAGGGAGTCTGGGTATGTAGAATCTGGCCTCGGTGTTGTTTCGCAGGCAATCCTTTGTCCCGCCCATGGGAGGGACGTGTGCGTAGCACATGCGTCACTCTCCGCTAATAGTGCACACCATACTCCGGAGAATGCAAAATGCAGGTGTGAAATGTGTACAGCCCTATACCAGTGTATAGTAGGCAATTCACATGGATGGACAAGCGTATGACTAAGATGGCACACATAAATGCAAACCCGGTGGAATTACACTGCCGTAGTAAGGCATTACACAAGTCATACACATAGGGACTACAGTTGACATTCCCCATACAAGAAACACAGACAACCAGCCGATGAAGTCCAAAGCAAAGACGAGGTACTGTAGGGACCGTCAGTGACCAACCAGAGCACACCAAGAATTAAAGGCAGTCACCATAGTCTATTGGAGCCCACTTCGTCTGCTTCATAAGCAGACTTATTCAGACTACATACAATGCAGTCCAACCTACTACATTTACAAGCATTAATTGGTTGGTACATTAGATGTGCTAGGTACTAATTACATGCCTTAAAGGCAGACAAGCGAACAAACCTTACTTGGGTTACACATCCCACACAGTGAGGACATCAGACATTGCTTGAAAGGTACAGTCTTCATCGGAAAATGGAAATATATGTACATATATGAAACATGAACCAACATAAAATGTTTTCCAAATGTCTGACTGTGTAAGCTACATATATATGTCCTACGGATTGTGCCAATATATTAACAGAACTGCAGACACCTAGTAATATGAATGAACCATAATATATACACATAAACCGTATGATTATGACTACTGTAAAATAGACCAACGAAATGTAAAGATTCACAATGTGCTAATGTAACATTCATTTAGAAGGTTACTTAAATAAATCAATTCAGACATCCATGTGTAAATACTAACAGAAGGCCAGCGAGGTGCTTGCCCTCACATGTACTGGGATGTCGTTCCACAGCATAGTGAGTGTCTGGGTGATGAATCCGTCCCAACAACACGTTCGATTAATGACAGTGTCAAGGTGTACGTCAGCTGCCCTTGTGGTTCTGAGGATCTACCTTATTTACGTGAAGCATAGTCATCAGATCTGGGTTCGACTTAGCCGTGCATGCCAGGCACGGGTCACCTCTGGGCAAGTGGTATGCAACTATATACAGCTGGAATTCTTTCAGTCGGTCAGTATAACACATATACCTGAGACCCTGCATCCGTTTGTCGAAGAACTGTTGGTGCCTTTCCAGCTGCTGCAGGTGTTGGGTCAGATACATTCTGAACGGGCATTGTACCCAATCATAGGTCTATTGAGTGATGAGTACAAGGGGACAATGACCTCCCTGATCTAGATGTGAATCCCTTCATGATGATGTGGGCAATGTGGAAGGTCTACCTAACTATGTTAGCAACATGTGTGTCTAACGAGCGGTTAACAACAACACGTGTCCCCAGATCACTGGTAACCCCTCCGTGCTCAGTGGATTGCCACCTATATGGTAGCTCGGGTAACCTTGTTCATCCCGAAGGGTATGCCTATGCATTTCCTGGCATTTAGCTGTAGGACATGTCTCTGGTACCACTTATCCACATCTGTGAGGCACTCCTGAAGGATATCTGTGTCAGATGTGTGTCTGACTTTGGCATCCGGTTTGCAGTCGTATGCAAACATTGTCACCCATAACCCCTGTGTATGCGTGTACATTGGAAACGTAGATGCTGGAAATAGTGGACCCAGGACTGAGCCCCATGGGACACCACCTGTGACTGGCTGTGAGTATGACATGGCGCCAGCAACTATGGCCATGTGTGTTCTGTGACTTAGCCCGTTTGCAACCCATATGGCGATGTATGGATTTACATTCAAGATGACGGGTTTATCAAGTATACCCGAGCCGGGTATTGTGTCGAAGGCCTCTGCCGGGTTGAGGTAGGCTGTATGGACTGCTTTACCCTCAGCAATGGCCTTGGTGACTGATTCTACAAAGTGAAACACGTGTAAAGGGCATGATCTGACTATGACCAAGCTAAACTGGGTTGTATCCAAAGTATGCGGGTCCCCTATGTCTTTATCTATGTGTCCCATTATGATCCATCTCCATGGCTTTGCAGATAAGGCTTGTCAAACTAATGGTATGGTAATAACCAGGGTCAGTGGAGGCACCATCTATGTGGAGTGTGACTACAGTCGCCCTGTGCTACTACTCAGGTACGTATCCTGAGGTGAGGCTAGGATTACACAGCTGTCCTAAGTGTGGGTTAAATTCCCCATAGAGTTCCTGGAGTGCACAGCTGGGACACCATGTGGACCCATGGATGCTGTGTTGACTGCCTTGGGGCTGGATGTGGGTAATGCTGGACATACCCACGGCAGACGTGCCACGTTCCCGAGTCCGATGCCCAAGGGACCACACACATAGCCGGCCTTAGGCATAGGCCAAGTAGGTAGCCGTCTAGGGTGTTGCTCTACTCGGGCCACCTTTCCAGACTCTATTTGGTGTAGGTAGACCAGGAGGGTAGCGGGTGATGTATCGGTGGCAACTTCTGCCTAGGTCACCACTTACCCTAAGGCCACTCTTCCCGTGGGTAATACAGCAGTACCCACACCCAGACGGGTCATCGCTAGGGTCATTGCTAGTATGGCACATCATCTACGTAAGGAAGGAAACCATATATCCCCAGACATAATGGCACAGCATAATGCCTGTTCGCCGGCCAAAGGCAGACATACGTCACCCGCGTCGGTGCGGACGTACTGCGCGAGATGTCCGTTAACAATGCCGACAATGTGTCGCTTTGTGAAACAAACTCCACAGAGACATTCAATAATAGACAACGACGGACAACCCGATGTCCTCGTGTCTGAGCTGTTCAACCTGTTACGCCATGTTAAATGTGTGTAGCACAGCGGAACCGGGCCAAACAAAGCAACGGACATGTCTGTGGCTCAGTGAAAGTCGTCACGCAATGTTAAACCCTTGTAATATTGCGACACAGGCCATACATACGGAGGGTTAGTAATGGAAGTAGGTTAGTTCGATCAGACCGTGTGCAATTAGTATAACGAGATCTACAACGGATACACCGCCAATCGGCGCACACGGTTAAGACTAATTGGGGCCGTGACATGGTACCATGGACACGGACAAACGTGCCCATGTGACTCATCTAACATTCGTACAGGGTCAGGGCGGTCCCGTACAGTGGGCGGCCAAGACCAAACCCAAAGCACCACAGCAACACCCTGACAATCGAAGGCCTGTATGCATATGGGATATAAGCAGCTGTCATCTGAACAGCCCTGTGGTGACGACATATGCATCCTGGGCCATGAGCGAGGGGGAATTAGGAATGTTCAACATGCAGTACCGCACCTTTCCCAGCAGGAGAATGGATGCCTGTGACGTGCGTGTGTGCGGGGGGGGTGATATGTAAATGTACATAGGTACCAAGGGTATGCATATTAATGACAACGAACAGCTAACGTGCACTGGTCACAGTAAGCGTCAAACGTGACTGCAGTCACGTTGGAATTATGACTATAGAACATATAGATGTGCACGTGTACGTAAAGCGTCCATGCTGCAAAGACTGTTACATATATAAAGCTGTAAGTGCTTTCTGCACACGTCCGTCAACCGGATCAGACATATGTTACCGGAATAGTCACAAGTAACGCAAAACACGTAACCACACAGACACTGTAAACATATATAAACGGACTACGGATATGCATGTGCGCGTGCGCGTAACCCACAATCCGGACATGCGGTGTGCGTGTGCGTGTGTGATCCAGTGGAACCAGGGAAGGTTACGGATGTCTCCTCCACACGTTTACATTCATAATTGTCAAATATATGCTTAAATAGTACTTATTGATTCCATGCTTTGTTATCGTAATGCTACTATTATACACATCGATATACAATAACCTGATCAACACACTACATTCTAAGGTGCACTCTCAGCAATTATCAACTATGTGTCCGGATACTGATTGTATTTACCAATATTGTATATATATTAACACATTGTTGCCGTATTATTGTTTCCATGAAGTAAGGCATGCAACACTGATATGTATATGTCACGTTATAATCAAGACTTGGAGCACTGTCCACCTAACTATGAGCAGGTTTATTGATTATTTCGCTTTAAACCGACTCTGAAGGAAGTGTATTAGGGACGGCTATGTCATGAAATCCATACTCCGACGGTGCCCCATGTTAGTAGTTGAGAGAGCTCAGTATCCTTTCACTGTGGAGTCTATCGTATTTGACAGTGTCTGTTTCTGCCGATATATGTTCCATAATGTCGTTTATGAAGATGGGCAGGACGCAAGGTTTGCTGTATTTACGCATACTGGCACGTGGATATAGATAGGCCATGTCATACAAACGATGGGTAGTCAAGCAGACATCCACGACTGGGGAACATACAGCGGCAGTCAATACCACTGGCCAGATGGGGACAGTCAAACACGTTCTACACTTTACAAATGCACATCGGTGTCCATTGTAGGACTCCAAAAATTCTGACTGTTTTGCCAGTATGCGTCATGATCAGCCAATCAGAGTACAAACCGTGACTACGGCACAGCTAGACATATGCACCACCAGCGTGTTTAAGGTTGATGATACCTGCCCATGACATGCAGGACATATGAACAGAGGTCCCCAGACTGCCGTGTCCATACATGTGCGTCCATATCCCAGTTCCGCACACATGAAGGATGTGTCATGCGTAGCGTGGGGGGTTGCAGCCCTGGTATCCTGGGTATGCAAAATGGGGCTCGGTGTTGTTTGGCTGATAATCCGTTGTCCCGCCCCGTGGGAGGGCTGCGGGTACAGGACGTGCCTTAGTCCCCAGTAAGGATGCAAAGCATCCATAGGGTAATGCTAAAGGCATGTGTGAAATGTGTTCAGCCCTACATCAGTGTCCAGTAGGCATTTCCCAAGGATGGACAAACGTACGGACAAGATGGCACCCATAATAGCAAGCCTGGTGGAATCACACAGCCGTAGTAGGGCATGACACAGGACATAAAGATGGAAACAGCAGTACATACACCCCGTAGACATCCATCCTGCCATGCGAATCCCAGCGTACACAGCAGCGAAGGTGCTATCAAGTATGTGGGGATCACCCGCCTCCACTCTGCGGAACATACCTGCGACCTGTGGAACACATATTAATGGCACACCAACAACGTCAACTAGGAAGGTCATACTATCGCTAAAATATGGCGTTCACACACATAACCGACATACTGTCATGAATAAATAGGTTCTACATGTACCGGCTGTGTTATACTGACAATACAGTGGCGGATAGTTCACAATGGTACCTGTGAGGATTATGTAAAGCAGTTGCCAACCTGCAGGACTACAGTAACACCCTATGGGTAAATTGTGGAAGGACACGGGTTACGTAGCACTACATAATATGGGTAGGCGGACAGACATCCGGGAATGGGGAACATACGGCGGCAGTCAAACCCACTGGCCGAATGGACACAGTCCAACATGTCCTAAACTTTACATATGCACATCGGTGTCCATTGCAGGACCCAAAATTACTCCTTAAGTGAGTGTGAGCAACATAGTGTGAACCGGAAGAGGTGACAGCCGTGACTACGGCACAGGTAGATATATGCACCACAGGTGTCTTCAAGGGTGATGACAGCCGTCCATGAAATGCAGGACATATGAATAGGACTCCCCAGGCTGCTGCATCCATACACGTACTTCCACATCCCATTTCCGCACACATGAAGGGTGTGCAAGGGGTACTGTCGACGGTTGCAGACATGGGATCGTGGGTATGCAAATATGGGTGTCGGTGTGGATTGGCAGATGATTCATCGTCCGCCCGTGCAGCGGACGTGGCCATGGCATATGCGTTACTCCGCAATACTAATACCGATCATCCACGGAAATGGAGAATGCAGCTGTGACATGTTGACAGCCCGATACTAGTGTCCAGATGGGAGTTCCCATGGATGGACAAACGTAAGGCCAAGATGGCACCCATAGCTGCAAACCTGGGGGAATCCCACAGCTGTTGCAAGGCATAACCCAGGGAATACAGATACGGTGTACAGTACACACTCCCCATTCAAAGAAAGACCGCTGGGCAGATACCCGCGTACACAACACTCCATGTGCCAGCACATCTATGGGGATCACACGCTTCCATACAGTGGAACAGATGGGTCACCTGTGTAAAGATACCAATGGCACAATCTCCACGTCTGCTGGGAATGACATAGGATGGTCAAACTATGGCGTTGACACCAAAGAAAGACATCCTTCGGTGAATTAATAGGATTGATGTCAATACACCATGGCAAACACCCAATGAACAGGGAAGACTTGCTGGCACCCTATGGCCACAAACCATGTCACACATAGGTAGATGGAACAGTCAACATAAACATTTCATCCACGACAGGTCGCATATGGTATCCAAAGGTACTTCATAGACATGTATGCGCTATCACCCGTTGGCCCCGTGAGACTTACACATAACATGGAAGTATCCAGGCTTTAAATGTCCACCCTTACACTTCCATTTGTCACTTTCTATGCGAGCAATGGAGATGTAGCCACAGCATAGAAAGCAGAGACGTACTGCTAACGAAACACACACATGTCAACATCACAGAAAGCATACTATGAACACACGTATTACATGATATTGTACTATGAAACACAAACAAACCGGAAACCTGCAGCAAGAATAGTCCCGTAGTTCGACACAACACAAGTCTTCGTAACATTTGAACAGTTCATTAAAACATGCAACGTTTTCGTTGTTTCCACAACGTGTGCAGGAAATATGCTATGTCTAAGAATGTTCACAAACAACAATGTGAGTCTTAACATGATTTTAAATATCACACTGTTGATTGTGAACACTTTAACAATTTGCTTATTCAGTTGTATGGTCGAAAGCAACGGAAACACACACACACACGGAAGGGACGGAGATGAACCTACGCCTATTTACATGAACTCAGTACAGTATGAATCATTTACACAATGCGCTACCGAGTTAACTGACGTGAGCGCTGTCAGAGGCATACATGTAGGCTGCTGACGCCACCCGCAAGACAATATTTGGAAATAGCCAAGGCATGTGTTGCGGAGCGTCTAAAAGCATAATCAGTCGCAGAGGCAGCTGGAAACACACACACAGAGACACACACACATGGAAGGGACGGGGGACGAACCTACGACTATCTACATGAACACACTACTGTATGAAGCATTTACAGAACGCGCTACCGAGTTTGCTAAACAGAGCGCTGTCACAGGCATACTTGTAGGCTGCTGACGTCACCCGCAAGACAATAGTTGGCAATAGCCAAGGCATGTGTTGCGGAGCGTCTAAAAGCATAATCAGTCGCAGAGGCAGCTGGAAACACACACACACACACACGGAAGGGACGGGGACGAACCTACGACTATCTACATGAACACACTACTGTATGAAGCATTTACAGAACGCGCTACCGAGTTTGCTAAACAGAGCGCTGTCACAGGCATACTTGTAGGCTGCTGACGTCACCAGCAAGACAATAGTTGGCAATAGCCAAGGCATGTGTTGCGGAGCGTCTAAAAGCATAATCAGTCGCAGAGGCAGCTGGAAACACACACACACACACACACGGAAGGGACGGGGACGAACCTACGACTATCTACATGAACACACTACTGTATGAAGCATTTACAGAACGCGCTACCGAGTTTGCTAAACAGAGCGCTGTCACAGGCATACTTGTAGGCTGCTGACGTCACCCGCAAGACAATAGTTGGCAATAGCCAAGGCATGTGTTGCGGAGCGTCTAAAAGCATAATCAGTCGCAGAGGCAGCTGGAAACACACACACACACACACACGGAAGGGACGGGGGACGAACCTACGACTATCTACATGAACACACTACTGTATGAAGCATTTACAGAACGCTACCGAGTTTGCTAAACAGAGCGCTGTCACAGGCATACTTGTAGGCTGCTGGCGTCACCCGCAAGACAATAGTTGGCAATAGCCAAGGCATGTGTTGCGGAGCGTCTAAAAGCATAATCAGTCGCAGAGGCAGCTGGAAACACACACACACACACACACACGGAAGGGACGGGGGACGAACCTACGACTATCTACATGAACACACTACTGTATGAAGCATTTACAGAACGCGCTACCGAGTTTGCTAAACAGAGCGCTGTCACAGGCATACTTGTAGGCTGCTGACGTCACCCGCAAGACAATAGTTGGCAATAGCCAAGGCATGTGTTGCGGAGCGTCTAAAAGCATAATCAGTCGCAGAGGCAGCTGGAAACACACACACACAGAGACACACACACACGGAAGGGACGGGGACGAACCTACGACTATCTACATGAACACACTACTGTATGAAGCATTTACAGAACGCGCTACCGAGTTTGCTGAACAGAGCGCTGTCACAGGCATACTTGTAGGCTGCTGACGTCACCCGCAAGACAATAGTTGGCAATAGCCAAGGCATGTGTTGCGGAGCGTCTAAAAGCATAATCAGTCGCAGAGGCAGCTGGAAACACACACACACACACAGACACACACACACACACACACACACACACACACACACACACACACACACACACGGAAGGGACGGGGGACGAACCTACGCCTATCTACATGAACACACTACAGTATGAAGCATTTACAGAACGCTACCGAGTTTACTGAGCAGAGCGCTGTCAGGAGGCATACCCCTACGTGAGTGGTATCATTTGCAGAGGCAATGCGCCCGATCGGGTGTTCGGACAGAGTGCGCAGTCACGCAGTCTGTTACCATCCCAAGGTCGCCGTACACTAACACGTTAGTGCTGCAGTCGAGAATAACAAGTAACTACTGATCAGTACATCACTGCATACTGGGCATGCTCAGACACTTAGACTCGGCACAGGGCAGACATGCATACACATGTTGCGACGGCATGGGTGGCGTAATGTGGACCGTCGTGTGTGTCCAGCCACACAACAGAAACCTGGCCATGCCACAGACGTGGCCGTTGCGTAGGGGATACAGGCATGCACCCGGGTATAACTGCTGACGGCGCGGTGTGCACTGTGCTGTGTGTCTATCTACACAGCTGCCTACTGGGCATGCTCAGACACTTAGAGTCGGCACAGATCAGACATGCATACACATGGTGCGACGGCATGGGTGGCGGAATGCGGACCATCCTGTGTGTCCGGCCACACAACAGTAACCCGGTCATGCCACAGACGTTGTTGTTGCTGCGGGGAATATGTAGGTGCAATTAACCATGTGTAGGACTGGCCTACAGTTTGTTGCATGCTACAGACAACCCTCCCAAACACAGGATACCTTCACAGATGTCCTGAGGACACTGGTGAGTGGGCATGCTCTCACAACAGCACCGTATTGGGTGACATGAACCACCCATACATAGCCTGGGAACATTACCCATGGCACAACACAGTACGCCAGCAGTCCCAGGTGTTCACACACCTGGCCACTGTTAAACAGCCATGCACCATACATACCAGGGCGGGCATGTCTGACAGTTCTGCCCATCACGCATGGTGAGGATATGCCCCACACAGGATGTACAGCCCTCAATGGTGATGCAAGACCGTATAGTGGATCCACTGGTCATCCACTCACTGTAACCAACACCAGCATGGGGACCTCAGTGATGACCTCTCCACAGAAAACCACACACATCATATGACCGGTGTGGTACCCTACAAGTCCTCCATGCCAATGTTGAACAGAGGCCAGACCGCAAACGCCTAACGAATGCCTTCCTCGACCACCCACATGCATGTCTGCAACAGGCAAACATGATGACATCAGGACCTTGTCCACCACAGGTAGGCACATGGTGTGGTGGACCGCAGCCACTGACTACCTGTACATCAACAGTTGGAGCTACTACATGGCAGGGCAATGACAGTACCAGGGAAACCATCACCCATTCATACCGGCGTCACCATACGGCCCCACATACCATCATCCAGGTCCGCTCGTGGGAGTGGTACTGCAGAGGGCACATGAGACAACCACAGGGCCTTCCCTAACTGTGGTAAGGACATGGTTGGGGCACACAGACTTGCCTGGAAATGGTCCAGAATGGTACAACAGTCACTGCACCCACAGACATTGTCTGCATACCACAGGACATGTTCCATGCATACATCCCCAACAGGGAACATATCCATCCCACCAGAGTGTATCCTCCCAAACATGTCATATGGCCTGGAGTGATCCCATATCTCTATGGCGTTTGACACGTCAGCAATGGGCACCGATGGTTTCCCTGGCTGTGTGCTACCCATCCTCTTTGAGGCCCTCGGCCCACACATGCGCCACTGTGTCATGTTAGCCTTACTATGGGCTATGTCCCCAATGGATGCCATATGGCATCTGTGGTCCCACTATGCCAGGGTAGTGCTCCTATGGACTGTCAACAGCCACACCCTATACGCTTGACAAGTGTTGTCTGCAAAGCTGTGTGGAGGTCCATACAGGTGGTCATGGTTACAGATAGCGGTGTACAGCCAATACCGGAACATACCCACAACTACATAGTCAAGGGCGGATCCTGCCTCCCGAACCTGCTCGTCCAGTCTGGAGTGTTCACCAAGGCCATTGATGGGGATACGTGGGTTTGCACACAGTACCATGACCTGGTGGGAGCGTTCAGAGCACACTACACATGGGACCCATGGAAAGGCTCGCCAGCATACATGTGGGGACATATGTCACCCGATGCTTCTCACACAGGTTGGAGGTCACACCACACAGGGTTGGTGCTCAAGGTGCCTTGTCACACTCATATCTGGACCCAGTGGAGGCCCACAGGGCTCACTCCTGTGCCCCCTGCCATATGGCATCCGACCTTCCAATGTGCATGCAATCATAGGGGATTGTAGCAGACAAGGTATGCAGATGACTACGCACCGGCCAACATACCCAACACCCCATGTTACACGAACATCCACCTAGGGCGTCATAGACATGGATGACTGGTGCCAGAGCCATGGCCTGCTACCAAATGCCAGAGAAGGTGCAGCCCTACCCAGTGTGAAGAACATGTTCGTCCCAATGTCACATGTAGGTGGTACGCCATTAAAGATGGTGGACATGTTCAGGGAAATGGCTACCACACCTGTCGGCAACCTCTGTCAACACACACAATGGCAATGTGGGTGTGAAGACATTCCATTGTGGCCTCCTGGTCTGGATGGAATGGCAACCACATCAGGGGTGTTCATTGTACCCCTGTACACATCACACACCAGTGCAATGACTGCGTACAATGGCACATGTGGCCTGTAGCTAACCTGACGCCTGCAGCACTCGGAAGGACCGCAAACGTTCCACAAGACGGGGATGACGGTGCTAGGACATGTGTCACAAGGTGCACGGCCAAGGGGACACCGGCTGTGGATCTTCACAGCACAGCTGCTCCGTGGTGATCTGTGCCTGACATACACGGCCATGTCTGACCTGGGTGACATGGGCACATTCCACCTCCCAGGCCCCATGCAAACACGGGCACAGAAGCGACTGTCAGACACCTCAACTCAAAGATGAGTGGGACGTGCTGGGGGAACAGGGTAACGGCCAGACACACCCTACAACACGGGAGGAGTGCCAGGCCATGTGAAGGAAAGGCCCTCACTGCCTTTGTCCAGGACTGCTAATGACGTGTGGATGTGTGACTATAGTTATCGCCAGTCAACCTCTGTGTGTCACTGCTAGACCAGGGACTGGGGACTGATGGATATGGCATCCCCATCCTGAGGGGTGTTAGATGCCACACACAGTCATGCTAGGTCCACACATGTCGTAGGGCACATATCCTGTCACGTTCATGTGTGCCTATGTACCTATGTAGGGGTCCATGCCGGATGTGGGTAACTGTGCTATGCTGATTTTGCCAGACATGCCTGTGGGTACCCCACGACTACACGTGGGGAACTAATTACAGTGCTCCCAGTAGGCACGTGCAAGTACACCATCAGTATCATACGGGTTAACTGCACCGACATGGTGCTACACATGTAACCACCACACATACTGTGTACACATATCAATGAATGCTGCACCTGTCCTGCATGGTATGTCTGCTGCATGATGTCCGTGCACAACACACATCACATACACACCTGTCACCAGCCATACACACACACCACAACATACACAGCACGTACTATGCGGACACAGGTATCACATACACCTCTCACTATCGTGTCCACCCTGTGCATCATAATATGTTAGCTTAACCGTGCATTGATGGTGTGGCTCACAGTTATGCGGCAGAGACTTAATCATATGCACAGGGTGATATGTGTGCCACAGGCATGGGCTGTACCAATGGATGACATCATGTGTGTGTGTAAGGGCCAGTGCATTGAGTGGGCATGACTATGTAGATTGCATGTGGGTGTGGTGGAGCCCTACAGTTGTGTCTGCTGTGTGTGGGTGTGTGTGTACACAGTTCAGTCATCTGTGATGCCTACACGGAGTATGCTTGGCAGCCCCTGACTGTACAGTGCAGGTGTTACGGCTCACTGTGTCTGCCGGCGCGGTGACCAGCGCCTGCCTGGGGTCGCACGGCACGACCGGGTTAAGGTAGAGACTATCCACTCTCCAATGTCACATGTCCGCTGGAAAGCGTGCCACGACGGGCCGTCCAGGGCCACGCCCACGTGGCCTGCTCTGTCCTGGTGTGGATGGTGTAGTAGCAGCTGCAGTGCTACTGCTACCATCACTGTCTGTGTGGGCATGGGAGGTGGCACGCACACGCTGACCTGCAGCAGGTGGTGTTGCTGGCACACGCCCACGTGCCCTATGCCTCACCCCTACCTGGTGTTCCTGCACGGACTGCGCACGCTCAAGGATGGCCAAGCCTCGGTCGATGAGACCAGCCATATCGCCCAATCTCCTATCCAGAACATCGGCAAGATGCTGTTGTGCATTCGCCAATGCCTGGATGCTGTCATTTAGGGTACGGATTGCGGACCTCTGCAGCCTCTGCCCGTCCTGGTTCTGCCGTTCGGCACGTGCCTGCGCCGCCATTACAGTCTGGAACATGCGTCTGGTTATACCAGCTGCTGCACCCTGGACGGCAGGTGTATGTCTAGCGGTGCTCCCCCTACGGGCAGCACCTGCCACATGCCTGCGTGGCACTGCACCAGTCCTTACACTGGCAACATCGTGTGTACCCACACCTTCTGCAGCCACCACACATTCCTGCTCGGGGACAACAGACGCTGACTGACCGTCATCTATGGGCAACGGTGTTGGGGTATGTGTCGGCATCTGAACCGTGTGCAGGGATGAAAGGGACGTATGTGTGATGTTCTCCAGTGGCACAGACTCTGCCTGTGACGACCCTGCCTGTGCCTCATGCACATGCTCATCACCACTAGTATCTGTGGGGACACTAGCATCAGATTGACCGCAGGAGGCGAACGCACCTACAGCACCTGTCAATACAAAGACATACCATCGGTTACAATACAGACACACACACACACACACACACACACACACACACACACACACACACACACACACACACACACACACACACACACACACACACACACACACACACACACACACAGCATGCATGTGATAATGCAGGTGGCATGCAGCATTCACACAACACAGACCAGTGAATGCAGACCAGACATTCATAGTGGCAGTATGTACACTGCCCTGGTGGGGACAGTACAACAGGCAGGTGTCATTTAGTAGGCATGCAGTACACACATTCATGGTAGTTTGCATGCATCAGCGTGATACACCGTGTGGCCGGGGGCAAGTTGAGAGTACACATGGCTGCCAACACTATGTAATGTACACCGCAAACATGTGCGGTATCATGTGGACATGTGAAGATGGTGTCCCACCGCATGCACCACATCACGATGGCTGTCATGGTGCAGTGTTATGTGTACAGTGTACAGATACAATGTATGTGTAACAGTGATGTCTGTGCAGGTACGTTTGCTGTGAGCTGTGTGCATAGCTGTACGGTGTGTGGTGCGGGCTCTGTGCCACTGCACAGTAGCAGGACACAGCTATGTGTCTGTGCGATGCGTGACCTGGACGCATTACATTGCCATGTCTGTAAGTCAGTTCAGCTGCTCAGCAGCACATATATGGTGGACATTGGAGGCACCTGTAGTAGCTGTGGAGAGGAATTTCATGTCACTGGTGTACTACATCAGATGTCCAGGGGGTCCACTACATTGATGAACCCACTATGTGTGTACAGGGTGCAATGGTGAGTACCCACTGTGGATGTGCTGTGTGGCAACATGCCTGTAGGTATCAACCATGGCCTTGTCTGTCTGACTCATTGACAATTGTGTGTGGTAGACATTGTGCACACGGCCCTGTGGTGGCCCATGTGACATACACCCATACTAGTGTGACGTGTCACATTCTCTTGGGTGATGTGTATGTCGGGTGGTGCGAGCTGTATACCGTGACGGGGTCACACACAGGTGAGCATGTCATGCCTAGACACATGGGGAATATCAATACAGCAGAACATGCGTTTGACTGGCAACAGACTTACCTGCAACAGACCCTTGTCCTTGCGACACGCCAGACGTACCTGTAAAGGCATTACACAAAGGTATACACATTAGCCATTACTATCTCCACGGTCAGCACTGTGCATGACACATCATGCATGTGTGTGGTTGCATGTGCTATGCACATGTCTGCTAACACAACATAGCATACAATGGTTTGCATCTTGTGTGGCCATATACCTGGCATGTATTGCTATATCATGTGTTGTACTATGACACCCACACCCACGTCGCCTATCATACAAACATGCAACACTGACTTACCATGCGGCTCCAGGCTCATAGCTCGGGAGACACCCACCTCCACGATGGACGCAAGTGGTTCTGCGTGTTGTTCCGTGGGTGTCCCCAGACTGGCCAGGAGCTCCTCCGTAGCTGTGAGTGGGGGCTGTGTTGGTGGCCCACCACCTGTCCCACGTTGTTGCCTGGCGATTGCAGCGGCACGCTGTCTTGCATGCCGGATCAGGTCTGTGCAGTGCCTGCGGATTTGTTGGTAGCTGCGGTTGGTTCCGCCACGCTGTTCACCCTCCTGCACAACTCCTCCCACATCTCCTGCCGTTCTTGTGCCTGCTGTGGCACATGGCTAAACAGGGCGTTGTAGTTACTCTGGAGGTATGGTATGATGACCTCCTCCTCCTGTCGGCTAAATGGTGGAAGCCGGAACGTGGCATTATCTGGAAGACATAATGATGGTGGCAGGTCACATTCACACTGCTGTGCTGGCATACTGTTGGAAATACATTGCTATGACATGTACGACATCTGCACAGTGATCTGTGAAGGGCATCGTGGCGGTGACACAGCCGATGTTGTGGCTTCACACCATTGAGCACTGGGTGTCACATCATATCTGTGTGCCACCCCATCACACTGTGCACGCACCATGTAGATGTTAGCCTGCCATGGACATGTGTACCTGGCTGCACCTATGTCCATATCAGTTGGCATATGTCCCCATGTGACGTCTGTGCTACTGTTCACCTGTACGCTGTGTATATGTCAGTACACATCACGCCTGTGTCCATTGTGAACGACAGCAGCGGCACTGTACACATACACATGGACACCTGCACATGCATGTGTTGTGCCATGTACTTCCACACAGCACTGTACCGGTGCTGGACAACTTGCCCCAGCTCACCTGTGTTACGTATGTGATAGACATGGAGCAATGTGTAACCATGACACATTAGCAGGAAAGGCCATGCATAGCATGTACACGCACACATTGTGCAGAGCATCACACAGCACCTGTAACATGACAGGGTGCATCGCCACCACATTACTACTGTGTATGGTTGATAGTGAGAGTGCCTTTTGTCCATTGCACCATGTGGGACTGTGATAGCTCATGCAGCCTTGCTGGTCATCTCTGCATGATATGGCAGGGTATGCCACATACATGGCAATGGGTGTGACCCACCCAGGGGCTGACGGTATTGGCAGGGTGGCTGTCCATTGCTTTTGTCATAGCTGTGTGAATATGGACATTCAACATGTTTATCACCATGGTGTGGACACTGTCCTCCAGCGAGGTATGCTGTACGCTGCTTGTTGAGGGTGTGTGTGGTGCATGCAGGTATCACACATCCATGCATACACTGTAGCCCTGGCAGGTGCTATGTGCTGGGATGTTGATCGACACAGTGCTGTATGTGTACACACACCGCTATCCCATGCACATGGATATCTGCCTGAACTGATGTGGGTAACACATATGTGTACATACATTGTCGCTGCCACCCACATGTCTGCTGCTGCACTACACACCGCCATCCCTCCCTGTGTGAATGTGGTGTTGGCCTCAGCAGAGGTATCCATGTATGGGGACATGGATGTTCACATAGCAGGCCCACTGATGGTATCGTCGATCTGACCATACACATATGATGCACCCTCACACATACAACCCATTCATATTGTTGTTCACAATGGTGACACGGCTATATTGCTATGCGGAGCCATTCACAGACATACATACACAGAGGCATGCACGCCCATCTGTGTCATTGGCGGACTATTGGTGTGGTTTGGCACCTAACGTGTTTGACTGCAGGTGGCGCAGACCTACTGTGCACATGTCTACATGGTAGGCCTGTTCTACGGTAGGCATCTGTGATGTGCTGTGCACATCTCATACCTGCACATTTGGTTGTTGTCCATCGGTCCACAGGCCAGTGGTGGGACATACAGGGATGTTGCTGAACATATGTACATGCGACCCTGTACAACTGTGACGCTAGCCTCTCAGATGCTCATGTGTCGTGGACGTGAACACCGTACACACACATGTGGTTGTGGGCCGCCGTCCATACCCATCTCCACCTGTGGGTTGCTATCATCCCACACACTCCTTGTACTGTATGTTCAGGCTATGCAGCTATGTGGGGCTTGTGTGCATACAATACGATACTATGTGCCTTTGCACCCATCACAGACATTGTCACACAGGTACACCGGCAGCCATACACATCGCAGATTGTTGTCAGCATGTCACATGTGGTACACACCTAACACATCTCCTGCGGGACATGGTAATCTGTATGGGCATGTCCAGTAGTGACATACCACAGCTACCCCTACATGACGGCTATGCAGGACATGTCTGTGTACATCTACTGTGACATATACACAAGCAATGCCCCCTACCTACATCACATGGTACTACCTGTGGAGTATGTGTGTCTGCATCCATGCTATGGCCATAGATGACAATTGTACATCTATATGTGCAACATACCTCAGTGGGGTTGTCATGAGCACATGTTCCATGTGTCAATGCATTGTTTGTGTCTGTTGGGCAGTCATTGTTGTGCATGGTTTACATGGCTGACATAGTGTACTGTGTCTGATTCCAGGTACTTCATTGGGCTACCAGCATTGTACATTTCTACAGCACATTCCAGCCATCATGTAGCCAGCTTAGATGACAGTGGGAGGTGTTCCGCCATGTGCACATATGTCACACGGTACAAGGGTGACTGACACACATTGTCGGGACTGGGTTCTGACTGCTGTGGATGTGTGTACCGGTGTTGACAACCATGACTGCACCAGATGGTGTCTTCTGGATGTGTGACATTCACAACAAACACCCACATTCACATAGCAGCACATCGATCACGACAATTGACATTCCTGCCTGAACACTGTGTACGGTATGTTTGTATGACCACTGCATATATCACTGGTGGCCACCAGCATGGCTGCCTACAACAGCAGTGTGTATCCTGTGCAAACATGGGTTACACCAGTCACACCACACCTGTGCCAGCTGGCCCTGTAGTGGGTGACAGTGCAGTTCCATTCATCATGTAACAGTATACATCGTGCACCAGTATGTTGCAGACATGTGAACGGCTGTGCTACTCAACATATGCACACATGACACATCACCTGGTACACCGTGTCTGCCTTGCCACCTGCTATTGTGACCACCCTGTGATGACATTGTACGGCCCACATGGACGTGGACATGTGATGGCTCAATGGTGAATTAACCGTCCAGGTGTGTGTCTAGCCAGGTGTCCAGTAGCCACTGGTCTGCATGCAGGGATAGTCTACATTGGCCTACTCTGTCACTGGGACTGTTGACTATGGTCATACTGTTGTTATGCAGGCATGTGCTGTTTGTCCAGTCTGATAGTCGTGTTGAACCACACTACCGTGGCACACATGACGTGTGGACATCTGGCTAAGGTGTGCAGCCCACATGTACATCTTCTCATGCTATGCTGCCTGTGCAGCGGTGTCACATGTCTGTCTCTGGCAGGGCTGTCACAGGTAGGCACAGCATGCAGTGATGTGTGACAATGCTTACACCCTCCACTGTGCTGTACACTAGCACTGCACACACAGTACAGCACACATGTCATTTATCTACGGTGCCTGGGACCTGCCTCCATGCCCTACACGGCACACCTGCCAGTCCAGATTGTACACAGATCATACCTCCCAGTCACATACCTGGACTGCAACACACACAGGTGGGTGGTTCCCACACCACACCGTGATTTACACACATACTGTATTTTCCCATGACACATTGCATCATAGGTAGTCCATGTTCAGATACCCATGTTTGTGGCCACTACACACATTGTGACACGCGACAGTGCAGACACTGTACACCACAGGTTACATGCCAGTCGGGTTGGCATGCTGTACATTGCACCTGGGACAGTTGCTACTGCTATGTATTGCCAGCAACACGACCTTCCCTAGTATGGACTCCCACGCACTCCACACATGCTTGGCCATGCAGTACGCATAGCTGGGTGACACATTACACGACACATACCATACCTACACTACCCTCAGCATGCACCAAACCTCCATGTGTCTGTATGCTAGGCCTACACACCTCCCCTCTGTTTGCTGAACATCCATGCTTACCATCCCTGCTAGCCACACCCTAAGCACACAACCATAGCAGCATGCATGGTACATACACACTACAGCCGGTATTACTGACATCCACTGACAGAGGTAGTTGAGGGCATGGCACCCGGTCCGATGGACAGTCTATGTGCCTATGCCAACAGTGATCACAGTGCACTTCTGCTACATTTACACACTGGTAGGGACCATGCTATTCCACACTGAGACATGGTGGTGCTGGCATTTTCACAGACGCCACAGTGGTATTCCTGTTCCATGCACACGTGCTGTATGGGCACATGTGCAGGCTGTTGCATGGTAGTTTTGTTCACCTGTGTGTTGTGTGTCACTTGACAGTCATGGTGTGTCCTGCTGGTGCATGACATACTCCACAGCTAGCTACCTACACATGACTGCCAGACATTGCAGTGTGGGCCCTCACGCAGTGTGGTGGTATGTCTCTGCTGTTTGACTACATCCACATTCAATGCAGCATACCACGGTCATGCAGGCATTGACGACACAGATGTTGCTGGCATCCTGCCTGCCAATGGGGTACCTACCAACAATACACACTCTCACTCACTACAGGGTTCCAATCCTTGGCTGGACATTGTATTAACCCTGTGGACACATACATAGTACTGGCATGCACATGTTATGTCTGGGAACACAGTCCCAATGTCACCTCCAACCGCCGTAGTTGTTGTATCCCGCCAACCTGGCTGTTACATGTCTCTGCAGCAGCACACGTCAGTGACTGCTAGCCCATTCATGTACGTTGTGCACCCTGACCACCACACTACCACATCTATCACACTACACATGGATGGTACTGCATTGCACGTATGGGGCTGCATCTCTACACCCATGACTGGGCCATTCAGTATGGCACTGGGCCACATCTTGACATACATGCTTCACACACTCATTGACTACCTGCATGCCTTTCCTGGCACCCTTGTTGGGCTTCTGTGCGCCACAGCACACCACATCCCATGCTGGCCACCTGTCATATTATTGCATGGGTGGTTGGGGTGGTACAGAGGGTATCACATCAGACATGATCCGCTCTTTGCCCTTCAGCACCATTCCACTTTATGCTATTGACAGTGTACACATCCAGCATCACATCGCACCCTATGTATCGGCATGTTACGCCATGTGCCTTCTGTACAGTTCACACAGTGGTGCAGGCATATCATGCTGACTACAACATTTCAGGGACGTGTGGCATTGCACGTTCCTCAGACATGTGGCCCCTCATGCTCAGTATTTGCATACGTACACTACCTGCTGTCACACAGTACTGTACATGCCTACATATACCACTTCTACATACCTGGCAGCATTCTAGCTCATCCTACTCATGTTGCTGACACCCATACAGGTGTCAGTGTGGCAGATATATCATGTAGATATCATTGCATCAGTTACATCACACATAGTGCATACACATCACCTTTGCATACTGACAGTCATGCGGTGTGTATCACATGGATACTGTCCCTATACAGGCATATCACGTTGTACATGGTTGATGTACACACACATGGCCCACATGGTGCTGTGGTTGCCATATTACACCATAGCGTGGGTACACATGTGCAGGACTACACATTTCTGGACCGTATGTCTAGCTGATACCTTGGGTGCCCTTGTACCTGTGCCATACACACATGTACACGCAGGCCGTGTTACAATAACACATGTGTGGTGTACCTTACACAATGGATACAACGTTACATGTCTCAGTATAGTCATGCTGTGCTCTCTACCCAGCTCAGACAGTTTACATATGCAAATGACAGTCATGTAACACATCTGTGCTCACCTGCATGCCACTAACACAGGGGTGTAATGTACTCTGCCATGGGCCATGTTCTCCACAGTACTGATGCATGTAGTACTCCTACATGGCGTTTGCTGTGGGCAGGGGGGGAGGAGCAGTCCTGCATGTGTGCACACATGCCACATTGCTCAGCCCGGGCGTCTGTGTGACATCCACAGACTGGACACACACCATGCTGTGGGACATAGGTCCTGTGCACATCCCACAGGGGCACACTGTGTCACTAGTCATGTGATAGCTGCCTTGCTGGTAGGGTGACACAGACCCATGGTACCACCACAGCGGACGTATTGTATAGACATGACAGTTGACATCCAGTTCTGCCGTTCAGTGGACACTACCATGGGGGGGGTGTCAGTACTGTGTACATTGCACATGTGTTTACACACGGCCCTGCTGGACATCATTGTGGCACACATTGCACCTGCTATGGAACGTTTGGACATGGTCACTTGCTGTTACCTCCATTTCGGTACCTATTCTGCTACTACATTGTCCCATATGTGCAGGCCATACATATCTTGTGTATGTATATAACATTAGCCCATCGCTCCATCATGCATGCTATGCCTGTGATACTGTCTATGATTTGTGAACATATCCATCATGCCAGCTTTGCATTACACATAATTGACATAGTCGCCTACTGCGTGGGATAGGTGCACGTCGTGCGCACATTCCGTATGACATCGACGGTATATGCCCATGCACATGTGTGCTGTGACACTATACATAAATGTCCTATCCCCTGCTGTGGCACTTCAGTGTTGGATATCCACTGCCAGCATCGGCGTGGGTGGTGGCATTGTTCTGTGTTTGCAACCCCTATGGCAGACCTGGGGTAGGGTTACCACCTGTGCCACTTTGCAAGGGACAGTCCCTCCTTGGGCAGTTGTGTCCTGACAAAATTTATCACAAATGGCAAATGTCCTGAGATTGTGGGACATCACTATATCCCATTCTTATGTAAGAGTTGCATAACATACTTATTTATGTATGTACATTCCTAACTGTTACAAGACACACAATAAGCAACTGAACTGCTACAAGACTACACTTTTCTTTATGCAAAAGAGTAGAGTTCTAACCTTTGTACTGACCATGGGTATGTGTCCACCTGTAACATCTGAAGTGTGTCCCGACGATTTCCCACTTTGGCCTTTTGAAAGGGTGGCAAGCCGGCCCTGGGGTTATCCCTGGTGTTTACATGTTGTCCCACTGCTGTGCACACGTTGTCCACAGTTGTTGGTATGCTGCGCGTTTTAGCATTACATATCCAACCTTCGCCTCTCTCTGCCTGATGGACAGGTATCTTTACCTACACACACCGTTCACATACTGTACAGATTCGTCATACGTATCGTGCGTTACACACCAGTACATGTCGTGGGTTCGACATACCTTTCCAGCCTTTTGTTCTGAGTTCGTCTCTATTCCCTTGTTTCTCTTTCTCTAGTTTGTATGAGTTCGGTATGAACATACGGTTTGAATATCCAGGGAGTCTTCCTTATATTCGTCGCCTGATGCATGTGGGTTAATCAGGCCAATAGCTGTTCCTCGGTGTGTACTTATGCGCATATCAGCGGTGATCCCCCTTCCTTTCGTTCGTTACGCGTCGGCACTAGGCCATGGTTCTTTCCTCGTGTGGCCGTTGGTTATTTGCAATACCTTCGTGAGGATGGTATGTATTGTATCATGTTTGTGTGACTGCATCCGCTATGTGTGGTGTCGGGTACATTTCGCTGTGGTGTTAGCCGTGGATTGTGTGTGTTGGGTATGGTATTGTGTTCGACATGTGGGTCCCCGTGTCCTGGCGGCGTCTGTCGATGGCGTTGTGCATTCAAATGTGTTACATGGCTGTTATTTTCCTGTACATAGCGAATGCATGGATGCATGAGCCGCTGCTAGTGTTTCCCAGGAGCTTGTTGTGGGTATGCCGCTGTCATTCACTGCCTGTATGTGTTTGCTACGGTTTTAGCTGTTATCCCTTTGATATGTGCAATGGGGTATATCTGCGGATGTGGGTGACGGCTACGGAGTGTGAGTCTTGCATTTATACATACCAGATATGCTTGTGTGTGTGCTCCATCCCTGCTTGGGGAGCTGCGGGTTACCTGTCTGTTGTTCCGGGAATGTTTGTTTTGTTGATGTCGTCTGCTGTCGGTATCGCCTGCATGTGTGCTTCCTGCACGTATTCCTCCTTCACATCGGTTATATATCTGCGGATGTTCGTCCGTGCCTACCATCCATTGGCATTTTGTCGCTGATAGTTACGGTGATTGTGGTCCTATACTTGGGGCGGACTGTATGCTACCGGTAGCCTCCTATTCGTGTGCCGCTTGCTTACGTCACGGTCGTGGAACACACCGCGGTATTTACCGGACCGTGAGTGTTCACGATCGGTGCCGGGATGGCACATTCGTATTTTCACCGTACATGCCTGATGCTGTGTAACGTTGCCGACGGACCGTGTGGAGTCTACGTTATGGCCGCCATACCTACGGTCGTGGTTTGTACATGCGTCCTTTGCATCTCCTGTTTGCTATGGCCCTGTGGTACACTTTGGGACATTTGCGCTTTGCATCATTTTACGTCGCCACGTGCATAGCCACTGAGGAGATGTCAGTACTACTTTGTGGGTACTGCTGTACATACGCCTATGGTTCCTGTACTGTATGCCTACGCCTGTTATTACACTCCGCCTGTGACATGTCACCTTCATACACAGTTTACACTGGCACACACATTACACACACACAGCGGAACACACGACAACCTCACCTCACACATACACATATTGCCGCCATGGCTGTCAACCTTCTATTTCCGGAGTGGGGAACACACACAGTAGTAATGTGAAACACATGGGCATAATGTGGAACACATAGTAATGGCATAGTGACAACTTCAGCTAAGTAGGTCATAGGTTGATTATGATATGCTGATTTACTTACAGTGAAGAACCTTTACTAACTTACTATGAGTACATTCTATTTACCAGGATGTCATTTATATACATTCCTAACAATGGATGTTTGAGAGACATTTTCAATGTGGAACTTGGAGGAACTGCGAGGAACATGAACTGTTTTACACCCCAAATGAGGTACGTTCCTCATAATGTCGTACACTTCACTGGTATGCTTTCCGCTTTCGCACCGACGGTTGAACACAATACCTACGTTGGCCGCATCGCTGGTGGCGGCGTGTATCTCCGCACTCATGTCCTATGGATATGACACGCACATATGTAGGGTTGCCACCTTTTCAAATGGCCAAAGTGGGACATTTTTAGTAGAAACGTCAGATTTTGCATGCCAACACATACCCACGGCCAGTACAAAGGACAGCGATTCACTTTTTGACGGAATACAAAGCTGTAGCATTACAGTTGCTTATTCTGTTTATTATCATATTTAGATGTTTCTTCTACAAAATAACTGTTTTCTGCAACTAATAAAGTAATTATGGGAAATGGTTTTGTCCTACAATCTCAGGACATTTGCCATTTTGTCAATGTTTTTGCAGGACACAACTGCCCAAAGGTGGACTGTCCCTCACAACGTGGGACAGGTGGTGACCCTACACATATCCCGTTACTGTACCGTGGACTGGTGACCATCCCGACACGCGGATATGTATTGATGCAGGTTAACATTTCCATGGCTGGCGTTACCTGCCCTGCCCACCCTCCAGGATGATCGGGTTGTCGGTCACTATGTTTAATATGTGGTGATTTCGCCTTACTTATCTGTGAACTTGCATCCCTGGGTTCCATATTACCCTGTTGTACTTTCTATCTGTGTATGCGTACATATATTTCTACATGTGTACTGATATGTATTTCCGTATCTGTGTATGCACATGCGTACATGTGTGGTCGACTTGCGGCGATAGTGGCAGCATATGGCTACGCCGTGTGCTGTTGAACCGGCGTGCGTTGAGGTGTTGGCGTTCCATGCTCTGCTGGCTATTGGGTGTGCAGTGTTTGGCGGTGCCTTTGTTGGAGTCACACATACGTCCGCACATACGGTACACATTACGGGCGGACATGTTTGTGTGGCGTCCATTTTACTGTGTGTGCAGGTCAGGAGGTGTCAGTCCATGGGGCCTACACTGTCAAAGTATGTGCTATGCGTTCCCTCTTTGCCAGGGCGTAGGCATATTGGGTACGCCTCTGTCTACCTACTGGGGCTGGCTCAGTGTGTCCGTGGCGCCCGCACGCCCTGTGCCTGTGCTTGCCCTGGCAGTTGTGGCGGGCTTGGTGGCCCTCCGGCATTATGTCCCTGCAGCAGCTGTTTCCGCAGAATCATATTGTGTAGCATACAACATACTATGAATATGTGGGCACTTGTGCCTGGAGAGTACTGCAAGGCTCCACCGGATGTATCCAAGCACCGGAACCGTGATTTCAAGATCCCGAACACACGCCCTATGATTATTCTCGTTTGTGCGTGTGCCTCATTATGGCGTTCTTGCATGTGTGTGTGTGCATTTCTGATGGGTGTCATCAACCACGGCTCCAGTGCGTAGCCAGCATCCCCCACAAGGTGACCTTGTGTGATGTCCCCACTGGCGAATACCTGATACAGCTGTGAGGCATGCCAGATATGGGAGTCGTGGTAGCTTCCAGGGCTGCCAGCACACACATCCATGATAATGCCCTGCGCATTGCACGACCTGGCAATTGATGGAGGGGTATCCCTTGCGGTTTATGTAGCGTCTACCCTGCTCCCCAGGTGGTGACTTGATTTCTATGTGCGTACAGTCTATCGCACCCAGGACCTCCGGTATTGTGCCACACGGTGGAAGCGGCGCATATTGCTAGCCAACTCCTCCTGAGATGTGGGGAACTTTATGTGCTCATGGGCATGTGGTAACATGGCATCCAGGAACTGGTGTAGTACCCTGGATGCTGATGCCTGTGAGATGCCCATTATGTCCCCGGTGGGCCTTTGAAAGGTACCTGTAGCCAGTATTCGCAAGCTCACACATACCTTTGTGTCCACTGGGATGGGCTCCCCTCTGTTGTCTCTTGTTCTCAGGCGCCGGCACAGCTCCACTATTTGCTGTAACGTGTCCCTGTCCACCCTGTAGCTCTACTATCTCCAGGTCTCGCAGCCCCTGGTAGGTCACCCTTGGTCTGAACACTCTCCTTCTCCTGTGAGGCCTACGGTAGTTGTCGGCACCACCCTCCGCAACTCCGTCTGTCTCTGCCACATACCTATGCATCACGCCACAGCGGCACCCAGCATATACATGTTAAAAGTTCCCGTCTGTTTACACCCTACGGTGCGGCGTTTGGGAAATCGCTGTGTGTTGTGCATTCACATTTATTACTGTTGTGCTGTATACCCGGTGAAGTCATTGGGTGTGTCTGTGCGGCCCTATCCATGGATTATTTCCGTGGTTTTACGCTTGCAGCTGCAACGGTACTGCCTGTAGTGTTACATTACAGTTGCCTGCATTGCCTTCGCCTGGCATCTTACATTACTGCATCCTGCAGGCACATGGCATATGATGCATTTTATCTGCAGCCGCAGTTATGCTACCTCTGTACTTGGCTGTGCTATTTCGGTTCTTTGCTCTTTGCATTTCTACTACATCCCCTATTATCTTTGCTCTCATATGCCTCGCCTTTCCCGTTCTGCAGGAGTCTGCATGCAGACTTATCAGCTGCCGGCGTTTGCCCTTCCTGCATTGATTGGTGTTAATTGCTCGTTACGGATACATTTACACTGCTTCCGCATTTCCTCGTATTCTCCGCATTACCTTCCTATATCCCTGGTTGTTGCCGGTGAGGCCGTCACATGACTGGTTTCGGGAACGTAGTCATCCTCGTGCACATGCATTTGTACCCGCATTCTGTACTGTCAGCGCATCTATTTCCTAACACGCCAGTCCTGATGCTGTGATGTGCATTGTACAGCCCAGATTTGCTGTCCTCCAATATCCTTCCTCCTACAGTGGCACACCCTGTGTGGTTGACATGTATCTCGTGTAGGCCACTCCTCGGTGTCGTACCGCTCGCCGCTTGCTCCATCCTTACGCTGGCGCCGTTTTGCGATTCACTATTATCTGCCTCATTTGCATGGAATTGACTACTAATACCTGGTTACGGCGGACACCGCCACCACTCCTTGACAACCATTGCGCTGGGGTTGCAGCTTTACATACATACTATGGTGTGTGGTGGCTGTGCAGCTGATTTGTGTTCTAATGCTCTTTTCGGACATTGTCATATTATTTCATTGCTTTACAACTTCTGTGCACATATCCCGGGGTCTGCTGTTCTTTCTACGTCGTGCCATTTATGTCATTTTTACATTTTGTGCATATTTTCTTTGGACATTCTCGGTGCCTTTCCACATTGGCATATTGCACCTATATGATACCTGACTTTGACAGCCTTCCGTTACTCCTCCGGTATGTTTGGGTAAATGTAAACCGCTTTTTTGGTTTACATTGCCGTGCTTACGCTTACGCCTGCGCCACTTCGTGGATCGCTATTTGCCCTCATTTGCATGGTGCAATACCGCACACAGTGTGTTTTGCATACCTACGCCAGGGGCGGGGACGGTCCGGCGCACGCCGGTAGTGCACGTGGAATTCATTCATACCTGAATCGCTAAGCAGCCATATTTGGCGTTATAACGCCGACGCTATGCTGGCGCCTGGCGCAAGGTTCATGAATCCCGGGGATTGTCATGTCAAATGCAGCATATGCTTTGAAATTTAATATGCATATACAATCTTACAAAATATTCAAAAAATGTTAAAAAGAAATTCTGTTTTCAGAATGCCTGCTTGATTACATGAAGATAATACCTAATACAAAGGAAAGATATATACAATGCCACTTAATATGCCAGGAAAAGCCACTCATTGGTGTAAACATTGGCTCTAGATGATTTGGTCACACTGGCTTATGTTGATGTGACACTTTGGCTTCATGTAAAATATGGGAAACAGAAGATGACAAAATTAAACATGATTTATGGTATCAGAAATGTTTATAAACTGAATAATGGCCAAAAGCAAGATAGATAGTATTATGTATTTATATTTAAGCAACTCAGATGTAGTATTTGTTTAAGAATACATCTTTATAATCCAAAAGCAGAGGAGTACTAGTTTTGTAGAAAACATTTTCTAATGTCCATGACACAACTTTTCAACAATGATAAGAAAAAGATGTTTGCTATTAATATTACAGAATATCAAAACACTCACAAACAAGTATGTGATATTAGGAACTGGGCTGAAATGAAATGCTTATTGAATAATATGAGAGGCAATATGATACCGAGTAGTGATTTCAACTGCATTTTAGAAAAGGCAGATACATACGTGAGCAGAGAACCTAGAACTCTAGCTTCAGCTTAAGGAATGAAAACCTGGATGAGTATCCTAATCTTAAAGGATCTAATACAGTCAGAACATAGTGATTTGTTTATCAGACTAATAGTTAAGCATAACAAATCAATAGTTTAGCACAAAGTAATTGCCACAATTAATACAATTCATTCACATGCAAACTAAATTACAATATTTAAAAAAAATGGCTTAAGACAGAACTAGCAAATTGTGTCTCTTTATATGAGAAAAACAAACAAAAAAAAACTGAGTCTCTATATAGGTATGGTTAATGCACTGAATAAAAATATAGTACACAGAGTGCCAAGATGCTGTTTGAATACTATAGGAAATATATACATTTTTAAGTTCCTTTCTGATACCACAAAATGCTTAACAAGCTTTGTTAAATAATCCACTGTGACATTTAGCACTAGTCTCCTGCCAGAGCATTAACAGCAGTCAGCAGCCTAAAGAAAACAGCAGTCAGAAGATGTTAAAACTACTTCATTTAGGCATATTTATGTCCAAATGAAATGATTTAACAGCTTCCTAGCTTTTCTATGATCGCCATTCTCTGTGTGTCAAGTCCTTCACTTAGGACTCCAATATCACTTTTTTATATTTGCAGTTTTATATCTATAGTTCTTTTCTCAAATTTGTGATACAAGAGGATATTACTTTATCATCAGGAAATGTATATGTTTTGATCTATAAATTTTATAGCAGTAACAGCAGTGGTACTGTCTGGTGCTGAAAGTAACTTTCTTTTTAAAACGAGGCATAACATGTTATTCTTTGCAGCTGTTGGGGAAGGTATTTATGGTTGGCTGGGACAATTCTAGTAAACATTTTATAACTACTGTTAGAATGAAAATTGGATTTTGCAGTGCAAGGTACATTTTCTTTTTGTGTTTTGAAAGTATAGAGAGGATTTGACTTTTAATTTAATTTTCCAGTGATGCAGTAATTGTTTAGCAATTCCCATGTAAACAGGAGGGATGACAGTTTAGAGTGTGATGCCATTATGGTCTGCCCTGGACAACATTCATAATATGACAGTTTCCATTAATTACGGTTTGCATATTTTTTTGCATTTTGTGATGAGTTCAGGTTTATGATGGACTGGCAAGTCTCAGATTGAATACATTTAATATCAGTGCACATTGTAACTGTGTTGTAAAGTAATTTGAGTCATATGTTCTAACTTGATTAATGATGATCCAGAGGGGAAGCAAAATGTAAGAAAACACCACTGTTTGCGCTGGGTCTTGATGCAGAGAAAGCATTCGACAGAGTAAACTGGGATTATAACAGTAGGTCAATGGAAGCATTTGCATTCCCTGATACAATACTACATATAACGGATCAGAGACAAAAACCAAAGTGAGAAAGTTCCTCTCTAATAAGTTTTATCTGAACAGAGGAAACAGGCAGGGTTGTTCTCTTTCCCCTTTGTAATTTGTGTTATATTTACAACAATTGGAGAAGAAAATAAGGAACTTAGAAATTCAAGGATAGGATTGGTATGGTAATCAAGAAAAGTTGGCTTTATTTACACACAATATTATTTTCTACCTGATAAAACCAGACAAAGACATTTCAGTGCTGGGGAACACTTTTAGACAGTTTCAATTTTTTTTTCAGGATGCAAAATTAATGAAGATAAAACAAAGGTTATAGCTGTTAACCATGTACCCACACATGCATTGATTCAACAATACCCGTATTTATGGGGATATGATAAAATTAAGTGTTTGGGACTATGGATTAAGAAGGATTCTGTTATGACAGATAAGGATATGTGTGAAGAAACTAAACAGAAGATAATACAAAACCTGAGAAATTGGAAGCTCTTGCTTTTGGATATTGATAGCGAGACACAATCAATGAAAGTGCATTTAGTTCCTTTAGTTTTATACACAGATCAGATCTGTTATCATCAGCCAGAGGAATAGTTGTGGATAGTAATTAAAAAAGAGTTGATGGATTTATTTCTATGAAGGGAAGAGGGCAAGAGTCATGTGTGATAAGTTGATTCTTCCATTAGAAAAGATGGTTTAGGACTACCTGATTTTAAATGATATTTTAGAGCTACACAGTTAAGGCTCTTATGTACAACACACAAAGTGGCAATTCAAAGTGGAATGGGATGATGAAGATAAAGCAGAGAAGAATTCAAGAAATGAGGAGAGAGTGGGATTTTGGATGCTGATCCATAAGGAGATCAACAACGCTAATACAGAATATTATATTTATAAAGTAGCAGAAAGTATACTCAGAACCAAGCCAACATAGGGGTGAAGAAAGTAGATTCTGATAATAAGGATAATTGCAATCATGGGTAAAGAGAATAGGGAAGAGGGTGCTGGAATTTACTGGAAGAGGCTGGCAAAGGAATGAATGTAGTTGGACAGATAATTAGAGAAGGAAAGGTAATAGAATGGGAAGAGGCCAAGAACACATTTGGTCTGCAAGCACGAGACTGCCTTCCCTATTAGTGATTGATATCAGAGTATAAACAAAGAGAAAGTGACAGGGGAATCCTATGTGAAAGATTTGCACTGGTTTAGTTTTTAGCTGAATCCAGAACAGAAGCTGCTGTAAAAAAAAAAAAGGATAATTACTAGATCAGTGGTGTACAACGTCTGGCCCGGGGGCCAAATCCAGCCCTCTATGCAATGCCATTTGGCCCCCAGAGAGTAACCAAAAAATTAAAAAAAAAAAGTGAAAAAATACTATGCCTTACTCCAGTCATGCAAACTTTCCAGCACGTGCTTACTTACCTAATTGACTGCAGTTGCGCACACCTCTAATTTTAGCCAAGGAAGTAACTATTCTTTCTTGTTTATAACTTACAGTCTGTAAACAGTAGTAACTTTCTGCAAGAGTTTGTAATAAGTCATGGCTGCAAGCCAGAATAAAGTTAAATGCAAAGTTGATGTAGAAAACAGGCAATTTCATGACTGCTGTCTTAAGTAAAAATGCCAGTCACCTGTACCCACAGTTGTCAGATGTCCCTATTTGAGTGGGACTGTCCAAGAATCAGCAGCCCAATCCTGAGTCCCACACTACCAGTTAAAATCCCAGTGAAACAGCCTCCTCTTTGTTTTTTTTTTTTTTTGGTTTTGTTTTTTTGATTGGCCCATATGCCAGTATATGAGCCAATCAAAAAATCGCAAAATGGAGCTACTTCTGTTTAATGTGTAACTGCTTGATGTTCTGCATTAAACAGAAGAGGGTCCGCTGTGCAATTGTTTTGATTGGCTCATATATTGGCATACAGGCCAATCAAAAATCGCCAAACAAGGAGCTACTTCTGTTTAATGCGGAACTGCAATGTTCTGAATTAAAGACCTTGTTTTTAGTGTGAAAGACCTTCTTTTGTCCCTACCTGGCCCATCAGAAATTGTGACCACTTACTATGTTTTGAGGTGACTCGAGGATGCATTAAGAATTCGTGTAGTGGCCCTCCTCACAAAAAGGTTGTGCACCACTGTACTAGATTATATATAATATTGCAAAACAAGTATAGGAATTGATCATAGGAAATCAGAAAATATTGGGAAGAGAGATTAGATAAACAATTCACAAAGAAACAATGGGAGGACATATGTATGTCTCCCAAAAATGCAACATAGTCTAAATGATTTAGAATTTTGGCTTGGAAGTGTTTGCATAGGTACTTTTATACAATAAGCAGACTCCAAAGACTTTTTCTTCGTGTAGATGACAAATGCTGGAGGTGTAATGTTGAAGAAAGAGGTACCTTAGAGAAACATTTTTTTTGGAATGCAATGAGTTTGCAGACTTTAAAATTCCCTACTGAGTACTCTGTCAGGAATATTGCGTGAGCAGATGAGTATATCTAAGAAATTATTATTTATTTATTTTTTTTTATCTTGGATGCAGTATCTGAATTGCTTAGACATAGCAAGGCCCTGTTAAGTTTAATTCTAGTGGCAGACAAAAAAGCAATTACTAGAAAATGGAAATCAAGGTCTAACCCAGTCATACTTTTACTAGTGAATATTCTTACAAGGATAAAAGAACAGGCCATGAGATCTTTAGAAAATGTTGTAAAAACAACAACAAAAAAAACAATAAACATTTAGCAAATTGGACAAAAGTATACTCTCTGGCAGACAACTGCAGTACCCACAGGCAAATATATAACCTGATGCACCAAATTAAAAAGTTGTGTGTTCATTCTATTATTATTCCAAAGTTCGTCAGAGCTACAAAATAGTGCCGATACTCCCCTTAAATAATGAATAGATAAAATCATGTGACCCTATTCAATTAATAAGAGAAAAACAAAAAAAATCAATAATTTACAAAACAAATAAATAAATTCAAGGATATATTATCAAACGCAAATATAATATTTACAACAGATTTTATCATAAAGTTAAATGCATTAAATATCATTAAAAACAACTGTTGTTTTAAAGAGACTATATGTTGATGTTCTCATTAAGGGCAGGTGTGTAAAAATAAATCAGCCACTTGAGTTCCTTGACTTCTAAATGGTTTTCAAAATCACCACAAAATGGACTGGGTATTACACTATCAATGACAAAAAATACAACTTTTCTGAAATCCGTATACACTAATAAATACTTCACTAAAGCATTCATAACATCTATATTCCTAATAACTGTCATGTGTTCAGTGATTCTCTCCTGTAACTTCTTAAAAGTCTTACCTGTATAGAAACACTGACAGGTGTCAGATGCGGCTAAATAAACCACACATGTAGAACTACGGGTAAACTTATTTTTTGCCCATAGCTGCATACCACTATGTTTGAGAATCACGCTTGATCCTTTGTTAATGTACCTGCACGTCTTAGAACATGTCTTGTATTTTAGTGAACCCACTACTTGGTGTGTTTTCAAAGATCTTTTTCAGATCATAGTCTTTTTTGTACTTAAGCTTTGGATCTGAACCCAAGAATGAACTTAGGTGTGTATTGCATGTAATAATATTCCACTTTCTAGTCAAAATTCCCCTGAGGCTATGAGCATTCAATGAAATTTAGAAAAGGATATGAGCAAATTGCATTAAAAATTTGGAAATTGTAGGAACAATACATGCAGAAAACATGTTTTGGAGAAGAAATGAAGTTTAAGAACAGGCAAGAATTGAAGAATTTATGTAATTTTGGATTGACTATATTGTATAAAAGATTAAATGTGATGTATAATGTAAATGTGAACTTGTTAATGTGATTTGTTTACTTTTATATAAATGTAAGTGTGCGTATGTCAAAAGTGATAATTCAATAAAGGTGTTTTATATATATATATATATATATATAGAGAGAGAGAGAGAGAGAGAGAGGGGGAGATGGGTCTACTTCAGAAGACCGAAAAACCAAATGACTGAATCCTGAAAGACTGAAAATTCAAAATACTGAATAATGGAATTTGTCCCTTCTCCACTGGTATGCAATCTTGAAATTGGTATATATAGTTAGCAGGGGTGTGGGGGGAGGTGCAGAGGAGCTTGCCTTCTGCATTAAAAATGTTTTCAGTATTTTGAATTTTCAGACTTTTGGGATTCAGTATTTTGGTTTGTCAGTCTTCTGAAGTAGACCCATATATATAGATATATAGCTATGTATTTATATGGGTCTACTTCTAAATTTTGAACTTTCGCAACATCTAATTTCTTATGGTTGAGACCATAAGATCAAAGTTTTGAAACTTCCAGCCATTAAATGTAGATTGCCATACAGTGAGGAATGGTACATTTAATTATCAGGGTGTGTGGGGGCCAAGCATAAAAAAAAAATATTTTTTTTTTGTTTTTATTTTTATTTTTATTTAAATTTTGAAATTTCAAAATTTTGTTCTTATGGTCTCTACCATAAGAAATTCAAAGTTGTAAAAGTTCAGAATTGTAGACAGAACTCTGCATCTGCTCCTGATAATATAAATGGATATTTCATATACATAATTATGGATAGTATAACCACCTATAACCCCCTGCCTGTTAGCCCTTTTTTAGCAGACATTAAGAAATGGGTTATGTGACAACCATACTGAGACATGTTCATGTCATTCTCATCTGTAAGAATGGTAGAAAGGACAGGGCTGATTGTAATGCACTAATCACCCTTATTAGTACAATATGTAAGGCACTGGAAAGAACATTATTAGCATGCATAGAAAATGTTTGGAGTCTGAAATTAACAATTCAGCATGGGTTCATGAAATAAAGATAATGTTTGGCTAACTTAATTACTTTCTACTCACAGATGCAGTTGACATGGGGTTCTCTATAGATGTGTTATTTTTTGGTTTAGAAAAGGCATTCAGGACTGCTCTATGCAATACTTGATGGTGTGAAACATTACAATATCAATGACTACATTACCTCATCAGTTAACAATTGACTATCAAGTTGAAATTAGTGGTAAAAATAGGAGGACTCGTGTCCCATGAGTACAATATGAACCAAAGGGTCCCAGAGGGGTCAGTATAAGAGCTCTTTCTGTTCTTACAAAAGTTGTGCATCCCCTGTCTTCTGTGGCTATCCTAAATCTGCCAACGTCCCTCAGTGAAGCATCTCCTTCAACTTCTGTGCAGACTATGATCTGGTATACAACTTTGCCTGAAGTATGTTTGGCTCTGCTACAACTATTATAACAAAGTTACATACTTCTCCCTGCTCTGAATAGACTTGTTGGGAAAAGAGTTCTCATCCCATTTCGCCTACAGTTATTCTACATCTGCGCATTTCCCCTCGATAAAGCATCTTCTGCCTTTACTTTTTTAAGGGCTAAGAACTCATCTGCAACTTTGCCTGAAATGTGTTTGACTCTGCTGCGACTTTTTAGCAGGGCAGACTCCCCTCCACTTTATTAACAGTCTTTTTTCAAATTAGCACATATCTCCCATTCTTTAAAAAAAGTACAACAAAGACCTATTTTGTATTATTTTGCAGTTACTTACCTAAAATGTTGAAAGCCTAAAACCTCTTTTTATGTTTTGTGTGACTGTGGAATTGCTTAAGTACTGCCAGCAATCCAAATCCCTCACAATTTAGGACTTGAGTGGGTGAGGGATTTCCTTTTTGAAAGAAACATAGACAATAACACCATTTATGTTGTTGAAACCTTAGTTGAACTGGTTTTGACCAACAACTTTATGACCTTTGAAGGGAATCTTTTTGTCCAGAAAACGGGGGTAGCTATGGGCTCCCCCTGTGGCAGTAGCTTCGCCAATTGCATTATGGCCCAATGGGAAACAACAAAATTATTTCATAACCTGCTTTTTAAACAAAATGTGGCCTGGTACACTAGGTACCAGGACGACATGTTTTTCCTTTGGAAAGGTCCAAAAGAGGTTATAGGAGATTTCATTACTTCAATTTCTGGTCTAACAGATTTTTTGGAGTTTACTCATACTATAGCGTCAGATTCTATCAGTTTCCTGGACATTTTCATTCAGAAAGATTATGCGAATAAGAAGTTTAAAAGTCGTATCTATAGGAAACCCATCTACTCTAATGCCTTTCTCCACTTTTCTAGTTGCCACCCTTATCATCAAAAGAGGGGGGTTGTGAAAGGCCAGCTTGTTAGGGCTGCTAGAATGGTTTCCGAGGAAGCTGACTTCTTGGACAAGTGTGTTTTGTTAGAAGGAATGTTCATGAAGAGGGGGTATCCCTCTTCACTTGTGCGTTCCTTGGTGACGGAAGTTACCAATAAACATCAAAATGTTTTTTATAAACCATTATTGCTAGCATTGGGATGTGAAGTTTCTAGTGTATAAATGTGTGATGCTCCCTTGGCTGATTTAAGAGGTAACAATGCTGTTAGATTCTTTTGCACATATAATCTTGACCATTCTTTTATTAGGGCAACTTTGGTTAAGAATTGGGCACTGATTATGGAGGACCCATTGTTGTTTAAAGCTCTAGGTCATCAACCTTGCATCACTTTTAGACGTGGCTTGAACTTGAAAACCTTACTTAGCTATTCTACTAAAGCTAAAAGTCCTAGGGTTAAAGGAATGGTCAAATGTGGTAAATGCCACCAATGTAAATTTTTGAATCTAGCCTATCAGATTAACATTAGGGGGGTCCAATACAGGATTCAAAGTCACTTTTCCTGTGACTCGAGTGGGGTGGTCTATTGTGCTTTGTGTCAAGATTGCAACGCGTTTTACATTGGTAAAACCGAGCGAAAGCTGAAGCAACGCATTTATGAGCACCACTACGCAATATCAAGAGGTGACCTCACTAATGCTTTAGCTAGACATGTTGGTGACCACCGTGGTCACTTCTTTAGGTTTTCAGTTCTTAAGCAAATACTAAAAGATGATGGAGGGGGTATTTGGCAGGTTAACTTGGAAATAGAGGAACTTAGATGGCAAGTTTTGACTGCATCCTACGTGTTGCCTGGCCTTAATGAGATAGTATCTCTTAAATGCTGCCTTAAGAAATTAGCATTGAGGAGGTAGCCAAATTTAATTTTAGGTATAAATCTTGTTTTAATATTTTAATTTAAAAAAAACTACCTCGTTATATGGCTTGTTATGTGCCTTTAGGAATGTGTTTACATTCTAGATACTTCTTATGGATAGTAAGTGTTGTGAACTGTTCTGCACTCTGAAGCACATTATTATTTTAAATTAGATTATTTTAAATTAGATTAGATGTAGCTCTTTTTGTTTTTCTCTGCTTTCTGTTGAGCTTTTTGGCTTATAAGACTGGTACCCAAAGTTTTTAAGTAATATGTTTTTAAAGCATAGTCGTCTGCTAATTGAATTATTGATTTATTTACTGAAGATGTGTTGCTATTTAAGAGAGTTTCTAACTGTGTTTTGTTGTCTGAAGAAGGAAGTTCACTGAATCTTCCGAAAGCGCTAATGAAATAAAGTTTGGATTGTTCTTTGCCCGGAGCTGCTTAACTTGGTTATTTAATTTACCTAATTCTCCTTAAAGACTCATATCCCACTTTACTCCATAACAGGAACGCATACTGAATTTCCATATACCATTACATTTATTATTTAAAAAATGTCAGAAAAATGTCCTTCTGCTTCTTCCATCTACTGCCCATCTCATCTAAGCACTCACTACTCTCAAACCTTTTCATTTCAAACAAATGCATTTCAACGCCATTTACCCTAAAGTCATTACGTTCTAGAACTTCCCCTTCACTCTACCATCCATTATACTACATAACCCTTCTGCATCTCCCTTCCAATGCTGTCATATAGATTCAGCATCCCATTCTATACATACATAGTTCTATCACTACAGTTCGCATCCATCTACCCTTAAACACCCCTTAAAACTTCCCAAATTCTTCCTAAAACTCACACCCGTAACACTCCTCTTACTCTTCTGTAACAACATCTAGTCAAATCCAGGTCCAAACACTTTATCCTGCTTCCTTAGTAATGCAGAAAGCATTCAAAACAAAATAGGCCAACTAAGTTCTCGTATATTTATTCACAATCTCAGATCATTAGTATTACTGAATCCTGTCTTAAGCTACAAGATGCCTCCGTATGCCACATCTTCCCAAGCTATGATTACTTTCTTGATGCTAGGCCAGGATTAAGGCAAGGAGGATGTAATCTCCTTCTTTTCAAGATAGACATCAACATACAATTCCTTGCTTAAAGTAATGCCTCCTCAGATTCCCTTCTGAAACTGGTTACTAAAACCAACCCATTATCCGTTTAACTCTTCAATTATTCTAGCTGTTGTCTATCTCCCTCCTCCTGGTTCCTTACAAAAGCTTAATATCCTGACCAAGGACTTAACTTCTTCTGTCAGAGCATAAAAAATCTTATTCTGCTTTGTGTCTTTAAACTCAGCCTCAGTGACCCCTCACTAAACTACATATTTGAACTTCTCAATGTATTTAATCTCATACAACTTGTCTTTGAATTCACAAGACCAAATCTTTCCTCATCACATCACTCACTGCTTGACCAAATAATCACAGACAACCCCTCACTTATTTCTTATTTCTTATATCTCTATCCAAAGTGATCAATGTCATTCAAGCTTCAACATCCAAATCGAATGCAAAAAGGTTCCCTGCAAAACTCATTACATTCCAACACAAATCACAAGTAAACATTACCAAACCAAAAATATATATATCTTGCCTCAACAGGGAATCTATTCTCTCCTCATCAGACCCTAACAATGCTGCCTGGCTCTTCAGCCAACTTCTCTTTGATCTACAAGAGTCATTCTTCTGTATAGTCACAAAACTGTAGAAGACCAAGAAACACACCTGTCTCACTTACAAACTCAAACCCTCCTATCTCTCAGCTACAAAGCAAAGCACTCCTGGAAGTCTGACCTGCTCCTTCTACTGGACAATACTGTACCGTCCTCAGAAACCTTTCCAAACAATAAAGTAGATATCTTAAGAGCCATCATATGAGAACACATCAATCAAACCTTTTTCACTCGCCTAAACAATTCTTGGCAGAGATCACCAGGGTAACAGGTTGTACTCCTCTATGAGCCTTCCTCCTCTTCTCTGTTATCCACAGACATTAGTACTCAATTCTCCACCCTCCCTTTCACCAGCTCACATACTTCACTCCTTCACTCAACCTCTCCCTCATCTATCCCTTATAGTATTCTTTTCTACTATAAAAAGATCATAACCAATGATATTACATCTCTCATTGAAAACCTAAAACCTGATTCACCTGCCGGGACAAACTTCAACTCCCTATGGTTCATATTCTAATGTAGGGAGTGCATTGTTACTCCTCTGCTATGCATCTACAAATTTTGTTTAACTCAAAACTGCATGCCCAGTACATGCAAAACTGTAAAAATCATACCACTTCAGAAAAAAATCTAACCCCAAGATACTCAGTGATTACTGCCCAATCACCATCCTCCTAACCCTTGGGAAAACCTTAGAAAAACTGGCCTATAATCAACTCTCAAGCTACATAAGTTAATGCTGTACTCTCTCTTACAAACTACATGGTTTCTGGTCTGGCCACACCACCTCCACTGCACTTTGGGCTTTCCCAGATCAAACTATTTCAGATATGGACCAAGGCCTGCTTACTGGAGCTATATTTATATATCATACCAGAGTCTTTGATCTGCTTCACCAATCAATCCCCTTTTTCAGCGGAGGTTTGGGTCTAACATCAATTTTGACATATACATAAAGTACAGTTACAAATCAAAAGGAATATAAAATATTCCTATGTAAAATATAGGTGAGTATACATACACAAAGGAAAAAACTTTGCAATAGTTTACACAAAACTTTAGAAACAGAGCATGTGCATAGCTTGCTTTGGTATATACAGAGTTTAACATTCATTACGTTAAATTTAAGGCTGAGAAGTAAAGTAATTAGGAATTTAGGAGTACTTGGACCATTACAACGAGAATTTGTTTTTTAAAGATGAGGAGAGAAAGTGATGAAACTATGATGGGCAGATAGTGATACACTGATTGATCTAATCCGAGACTAATCAGAGCCAATGATTGATCTAATTTATATAAACAGATAATGCATATACAAAAAGAAAAAAAAAACATAATCTTAATAGCAGCTTTCTTGCATACATTAGTAAATATTCTGCTACCCCTTTATGTAAAAGTTTACTTATCTTTTTATAGAAGTTTTCTAAGTTTGTATGACTCTCCCTTCATAAGTGTAAGCCATCTCAAGCCCAAAGTAGGTGTGAAATTCCACCTCCTTTATGCCGTGGATTGCACCATCTTTGTTTCCTTCTCCAGTACTAATCATTAACATTTTGTTATGATTCATTACAATCCTGATACTTCACAGAATGTATTAAATATGTATATATAAATACAGATATACATATAGATATTGATTTATATATATATATATATATATATATATATATATATATATATATATATGTATATATATGGAAACACTTCACATAATCGGACTGAAATCTCGAATTTCATATTGTTGAGACCATATGATCGAGATTTCAGTAAATCGAATATGTGTAGTGTTCAAAAATAAGAGTTTAATTACCTTAATATGTTACGTGCACACAGAGGCAAGTATTGTTGTACGCTCTATGTGTACGTAGTGTTTTATTTGTTTTGCGTTGTTGACAGGAAATGAGAAATCTCCCGTTTTGCGCTTCCGCATACAGCACAAGACGGGAGATTTCCCATCTCCCCACTGTAGCGCAATCTTGGAGTTGGTATATTTAAGCAGGGGTGGTGTGGGGGACACAGAGGTTTGTGTTTTTTTTTATTTGTTGGTTTTGCTTCAGAAGTTCGAGTTTCCGAAACTCGATCTTTTGGTTTCGGTTATTTGCAGTTCAAGATTTTGGTAATTTGAGCTTCTGAAATATTTATATATATATATATATATATATGCGTCTATGTTGTTAAATCAAACAATAAGTCGAACTCACTTCAGTGAAAGTGCATTCCATCGAAAATGCACTTTCACAGAATAAAAAAATAAAAACTAAATAAAAAAAATAATAATACACTACACGGTATTATGCAGGGGGCAAGCCCCCTTGCACCCCTCATGTGGGGGGCTTTGCCCCCCACATCTCCCTACTTTAATATTCTCACTCTGAGATTGCACTACAGTGGGGAAAAGGGAATATTCCCTTATCCCCACTGTACTACGATCTCAACAAGAGTTTCTTTAGTTGTACATCAACAGTATACATTAATGTGCAACTAATGCTACATGCAAACGGCATGTTTTTTTTTGTTTGTTTTCTTTAGCGAAAGTTCATTTTTGACAAAATGCACTTTCGCTAAAGTAATTTCGACAAAGTACAGTTCAATGAACCGTACTGTCGACAAAACAAATATATATATATATATATATCTATATATATATATATATATATATATATATATATATATATATATATATATATATATATTCTGACATTAATATGCAATTGTCAGCATGCATTGAAAATGGCCAAGTTATCTACTTTTTGCTTCTTTTCTAAAATCCTTATGTATTTGTAGAGGCAGCTGTTCTATGACTAGCAGAAAAAAATGGTGTCAGAGGGCACCCTGTTTTGTCCCCCAAAAGATTCTTTCATTTATTGATACATCAAATTTGGGAGTGTCATAACATCTTCATCCATTAAGTAAATCTCTTCAAATGTTTGATGACTTTCAAGAAAGTTAGCCAAATTCTTCAAGTTACCAGTACTCTGTCTAACCTTTATGAAACCATTTTGTTCTGGCTTCAATATTTTGGACAAAACCTCATCCATCCTCTTTTCTGGGATTTTAACTTTTTATATCTAAAATAGAAGTGAAATGTATCTGTAATTAGACAGATCCATTCTTTCCTCCTTCACTTTCTGGATTACAATAAAGCTAACATGTTTCATGTCCCCTTGGAGTTGCTTGCATCCACCAAATCTGCTCATAATGGTCTCATAAAACTGGTGCCACTTCTTCCCCATTTGTAAATTTCAGGGGGAATCCGAGTGCTTTTCCTGTATTTATACTATGTATAGCTCTGTGGATCTCCTGTATAATAGGCCTATTTAATTCCCACTGCTCTTTAAAACCTACTGACTTTCCTTTCCCATTTTGCTAACTGTTCACCTTCATATTTGTGATACATTTCTTTAAAATATTATTTAAATACTTCCCTTATTTGAATGGGTAAAACTAACACCTACCCAACTTAACATTTATACACCCCACAAACTGTGCTCTACATTTTTCTTGTATGCCTATGCAATACGCTTCACACTTTTCTCCCTTTGAAGCTATCATTAGTCATTCTGGTTCTGCATTTTAGCTCTGCCTGCAAAACCATTAGGACGTATACCTCTCTAATTAGGAGATATTCATTTTTACGCTCACTGTATTTGCTCTTGTAGATCTTTTAATCTGTCTTCATTCTTCTTCACTATGTTGGTCAGCATTCACTTATTCCACCCTTCTGTGGCCATTATGTAAGCCATCAGTGGTGTTTTTATATCCTCTCACCACAGAACATGAGCATCCTTCCTATTGGCATTATCAGAAATTACCAAATCTATTTAATTCCTTAACTTTTGTTATTGTTGCTTTGTTCTTCACTTATACCAAGTCCATCAGCATGAGCTTGATCTATCCTGTCTTTGGTCCACTACTAATTGACAAAATGACTGGGTGCATGGTCTGAAATATTTCTATGTAATATGGTTGACTGTGCCACTGTAACCTGATGATTCCTACCTCTAAGAAAGCAGTCCAACCTGGTGCCTTGAGTATTCTCTTCCATCAAAAAAGTAAATTCTATCGTTCACCCATGCTGGTCCTCCATATGTCTACTAGATCACATTCATTAATTTTTTCCCCTTCAGCCAATCTTGAAGCCTAACATTGTGCACATCTTAAAGTAATGTTGAAATATTCTTTACTACCAATATAGTTCCCTCTCCTGCTGTTTCTTTCCAGTTAAAAAAAAAGTTTTCAAAGAATGTCCGGTCATCAGTATTGGTATCTTAAATGTTAGCTATTACACATTTGTTTTTATGAGTTGTACCTCTCCATATAAGCCACCTTCCATTGTAATTATTTTGCAGGATGACTTTTAAACTGTTATGAAGTAAAACTGTCATCCGTCCCTTTCCTCTACCAGTTTTATGATCTGTCACCATACATGGGAATTTCTTTTCCTGCAGCTTAAATGCTTTCTTAACCTAAAGTTTAGTCTCCTGTAGAAGGACTACCTGGCAATTTGAACACTGTCATTTTTGCAATATCCATTTGTGTTTTACAGGTTGAGAACATCCTTCTGTATTCCACGATACAATAGTGCATACTGCTTGTACATTGTGCTTAGTTGCATGCATCTGCATCGCTTAGTCTATGTCTTGGTCCTTCTCCCAAACTGAATCCTTGGGTTGGATTATACCTCCTTTGGTCATCATGTATATCTATGGCCAGTATGAATCAACTCAATTACCTTGTTTTACAATGGCATTGAAGAGAGAATGAGAAAAGGCAGAATTATGTTGTCTTCCCCATCCTCACCAACTAGTTAATCTATCCAAAGTCAATCCCCCTCTGGAGGAAACAGTTCTCATGTATTAACTCAATACACATAATCTGTACACCATTTTCCTATGAGTCTATCTCTACCTTTCTCTAGAACAGGTGTCACAGAACATTTTAACTTGGTTTACTGTGAGTAACATTTGGTATCTAATGCATTTAATGTATACATTTCTGAAACAGTTTAACTTATTGAAATTAAAACTGTAACTGCTGGAAGGTACGTAACTGAAATGAACTTATATCAGGCAGATGTAGTATATATCACATGTCCTATAAAGTATATACAAAGTAGCTGTTATATTATCTTGGCTTGAGCATTCACACTGTGTCACTGCTAGAAAAGCTCTTATTATTTTAAATGAATCTTGACAAACACTGCTCCAATCCCATCAGCAGAGACATATTTGACAGGGATACAAAAAATGTTGATCCCTGGCTGTGGTTTCAAAAACCCTTGACCCACAGATGCTTCAAAATAATGTGTCTCTTATTGCTCTAATGATACCAAGGCAGTACAAATATACAACACAATACTGTGCACTTTTCCATCCAACATACTCTGAGTACTGTCACTTACTCTACTGGTCTGAACTAGGCTGCTTGGTATTTTTTATTTGGGCCTTATAAAGAAAAGCGAGTATCCGTCTGTAAATGCTAAAAGATCATGAATTAAATGGACATTTTCAATTTTTTTATAAAAGATGTGACCCAGGGGGGAATAAAACACTGCATTATCTCTAATTCATGTTCAATGGGAATGTTAAGCAAGGAACAATGCCTGACTGTGGGCATTATTATGAAAACAAGGAATGGCTCAGGGGATTTCTGAAGCCTGATTCTGCAAACAGAGGGCCTTACTATCACTGGAAGGTGCATTATTTTCCCCATAACACCCCCCAGTGGAGGCTATTTCTGTATTTAAATAATGGGTCATCTGTTAAACTGTTCTGAAATTTTTTAATATTATATCCTTTGCTCCAGTTTAATATAATGTAATTCCTCCACCGAATGTTTGAAAATTGCTGTAATTTATGTAATTGTCATTGAAAGAAGTATTTTGCATCCAAAATGGAAGATGAGTAAGCATTTAATGTTCAAACTCACACACACACACGCACACACACACACACACACACACACACACACACGCACACACACACACGCACACACACACACAAACACACACACACACACACACACACACACACACACACACACACACACACACACACACACACACACACACGTACACCCATGTGCACACATGCATGCATAAACAGACACACACAACATACATACTCAGCAATTATAGCCGCTATCTTGAATGAGTACACTTCATATTTCACACTGTTATAACATGAATGAAAAAAATCATTCACTGTAAAGCTTTGCAACTCTCTACACATTTTATCTGTTGCTTTTAAGGGCTGGTACTCCCTCTGTATGATCTAAACAGTGTATCTTTGGCATCTGCTACAGTTGGTGGTCTCTGAGGCTTCTTGGGGTGATTTCATGCTGTCTTTTCTAAAGTGCTGTCTTCTTCTCTGTCCTTTTTTCTTCACAGAGTGCGCATATGAAACCTTTTCTACTCATTTGGACATCTTTGCCTCCCATTCAGTTTCTTTGCATGGTATAATGAATTCTAACCCCTTCCATGAAGTTTTGTGTTTTTTTAAATCTTTTCTCCTTTATAAAACTTCCGTGCATCTGCAAGTTTGTATATCTCTTTATCTTGCCCCATGCTGTTACCTTTAATGCAGATGGGCAAACCAGAATAGCAGGGAAACCTAACTTTCTCTTTAGATTGCCCACATTATCACTTTATTGTGACATTGATACAAGTATGCACAAGAGTCCTCCACAAATTTAATGTGGCTTTGTTGTCAGAGCAGACCTTCATTTTCTTGCTGTGTAAAATAATACATTCCTTTAGGGAATGATCCAAGAGTTATAACCATGTGTCTGGGATTGTATGCCTCCATTTTCCTGTTTCCAACCCTGGATTGTATGCCTCCATTTTCCTGTTTCCAACTCTGGATTGTATGCCTCCATTTTCCTTTTTCCAACCATAGATTGTATGCCTCCATTTTCCTATTTCCTACTCTGGATTGTATGCCTCCATTTTCCTTTTTTCAGCCCTAGATTGTATGCCTCCATTTTCCTATTTCCTACTCTGGACTGTATGCCTCCATTTTCCTTTTGCCAACCCTAGATTGTATGCCTCCATTTTCCTGTTTCCAACTCTGTGCACCCATTCTTTTCTAATCATGAAATTTGTCGGTAGTCTCAACCCCTCTGTCCATATTTTTCACAAAACCCGTGAGTTATTCTGTATTTACTCTCACCAATATTCCAATAAATTATGCATTACATCTCCTGCTTCGATTTCCTAGTTTACCTACTTTCAGTGGCGGCATGTGTGCTTTCATGCCTAGCTCATGTTGTTTATGTGTTTCTTCAGCCATTTCCTTTTTTCTTCTTATGCTTATTCTCATCCAGAGTGACAGAAGTCTGACATTACATGTTGTTAAGAGCACCCTGAGTATGCAGTGCAGTAATGTGGCAGGACTGCAGACCATGTACAATCCCATCAAAGCACACAAATTGCATTATCAACTTCTCTTCAGAATTAGCCTCCTTAAACCATGTAAGTAACTACATTTCCATTTGCTGTGATGCTCATGCCATTTTGTATTTAATTTCTGCTGTCCAACTCTGTTGCAACTGTTTTTCTTTTTGTGCAAAATCACTGTATTGGTGGGAAGACAGACAGAACTAAACAGGCATTTCAGCCTGGGTCAAGCCAATTCCCGAAAATGTATACTTGTGTGGTTCCTGAAATAATGCCCTATGTTCTTCCTTGAAGTTACACAAATACAAAATCACAATAAAAGTGATGCTGGTCCAATAATGCACATTTGACCACAGTGCTGGTGCTGTAACCACTTAGCTGTCCTTATTGTTAGGCACAGGACAATCACTGTCAGGCTACCGCTTTACCTCTTGTGTGAATGAATACGACAAAACAAAGCACTGAACTGCATTTGTTGATTTTCCACAGAGTTGTGTTATTCATGAAATTAAATCTGTTAAAGCTATTACTAATAAAGCAGTTCAGTTATATAGCAACTTGTATTGTATTCTGTCTTATTGCCAGATGGCTATCATAAGCATAGAGTGAATATAGCCCAAATAACTTCAAGCTGCAAATGGTACATCGAGAGTTGTAGAATAAGGAAGAGAAGTGGTGTATCTTTTATTGCCTATAATATAGGTACAGGCAGTCATGAATGGTGCAACTGAAATCCAGTTCGGGGCCCTACCTGTAACTAAGTGACACTTCTTTTCAAGAGCTTAATGGCTTTTTGTTGACATGGTTATGTTAAACAAGGCAATGCTTTAGCATGACAGGAAAATGCATGTACAAAACACTAATTCAGACGATTTACCACTTTATCATTGCTTTAATGTATATAAGTGAATATTTTCTCTTTTCTTAGGATATATGAGTGCACATGTTTATTATTGCTCAAGTACTTTTTTACAAGAAAATAAATTGCATTCAAAAATACATAAATATGTGCAATATTGTTCTGTATAGAGATGGCTGCTGAAAGAAACAGACCAAATATTTGTGCCAATTTGATTAGATGTGTCTTTTCTTTTCTCTCCAAGCAGACTAACAAGGATCTTGCAGATGAAAACTGCCTCAAGATGTAATAAATTGCTAGATTTACAGGAGCTTTTCATTGCAACTTTAAATATGCACCACTATTAAACTTATCCATTTGGAAACCAGAAAACTTTGACTTAAATGCTTACAAGTCTTCTTTTCAAGGTAAACTTGTGCTATGACAGTTTAGTGTTTACGGGATATTATTGACTGATCAGAGACAATATTTTAGTGGCTTATGTTTGTTTTTTTTTATACAAGAGTTGTTAGTGATCAGGAAAAAAAAAACATGCATCTACGTGTTTGTTCATTTACCTAAAGAATCTAAAGCCACATAGCTGCTACAATTTATCTGTGCTTCTTTTCCTCTGAAATTTTTTGAGCATTTGAACATATGATTTGCTGCTGTCATTCTGAAATCATATAAATTTACTTGGCCATGATTACAAAGTTTTCTGAATTTTGTGTACAAAATGGATTATTGGCTACTTGTTATTTCCATTTAATTAAAGAGATAAACTAGAGAATAAAGGCAGGGTTACTCGAGATAAAGTGGGATTATGAGTTTCAGTCACATGTGAATCACACATGCATTATCAAACAACACAGTTAATCCCAGTGTTATCATGTTCCTCTAACTCTAAAATAATTACAATTGATTTAAATTCTAAAAGGTACATAAAACCATTGCATTTGTATCTTTACAGAAGAAATAGCAGTACAACTCAACATGATATCTGTGTTTTTAGAATTTGCTGGTTGATCAACATTTTAACTATGGTTTGAATGGTGTAAATATTGCAAACCACTTTTATATTTGTTAATCTAATGGATTTTACATAACCTGTTCACTACCTCTAATGCACTGTCATTAGGTAATGCCAGTGCCTTCTTTGCCCACCAATCTCAAAATGAATTATCATCTGTATCCCTTCCTGTAGCTCAACATTCATTCACTGGTGGCCCTGTTTTCTATCTTCTATTCCTTCCCTTGTTAATTCATATTCTAAATTATATATTTGTGAAGCCTGGCTTCACAACTACTTACAAGCTGGTGTAATATACTGTTTACAGTTGATGTTTGAACCGGGGTTAGGGGTCACCACAGCAGAACTCCAGTCTGCTAATGACTGGCAGTCAATTTTTTTTATGGTGCCAGCTGGATGTCCAACTTTCACTGAAGGCATGCCCATTCACGCATGTCTTTCAGAGGCCACTCGACCACAGGGAGCACATGCAGACTCCACGCTGAAGGCACTCCAGCCGAGAATCGAACAAGAGAACCTCTTGCTGTGAGGCAACAATGCTACCACTCTACCACCGCGGCTTTCCATGCTATTTACACTTGATAACAATAAATTTAGCTGTTCATTATTATTTTTTGAAGACCTATACCACTGAGGCCCCCTTTTAGGCATAGTCTAATTATAGGAAAGAAAAGAATGGGTTTTGGGAAAGCACAAAGTACAATATAGATAATAATAATAATAATAATAATAATAATAATAATAATAATAATAATAATAATAAAAATAATAATAATTTGACAGAGCTGTATCAAGAGAATACTTAGTCATGCCCAATGCATACTCCATGGAATGCAGTCCTACAGTTATATGCAAAACAGCTGAGAAATTATGCTGCAATATTACAAATCTTATTCAACTGCATTCACTTTGCTGCTGTACATATAATTTCTGCTGTTTGGTAAAGGGGGTACACGAATGAAACAGATGAGCTTTGGGAACTGAAGATAGAAACAAGTTATATAAGGCCTCACATTAGCTCATATGGAGAAGCTTATGCAACAGTATGTCAAGAAGAACATGAGGTCTTTGATCAGAAGCCAGCCTGTTTGCTTAATCCCGTAACAGCAACAAAGCTTCCTTAATGCTCCTGCAGTAATGTGCCAGGTGTGATTTTTGTAAGTCTGGAGCTTCTGTACATTTCTGGCAGATATTGAGCCAATAAGGGATAGGGAGTTGTCGAAGGCAGGAAGAAATAAACCCTAGTCAGTTACAAGGTTTTCCTGCTCAGCTAAATGAATTTTAATACTGTTGCATGCAGAAGTGCATTGATGTAAATTTATTTTTAAGAGTCTGGAACTATGAGGAATGAGGAAGGGATGACTCAAGCTGGACTATAGTGTATTTTATAGATCACATGAGCTCTAACGAGCGATCATCTGGACCAGAGAGATTGTAGGTGTTACTGCACAAATCCTGGTGGTTATGAGCTCAAAAAGCTTCTGGAATGATTTGTTAAGGTTAACTTTGAGTCTTTCATGATTACAGACCTGACATAGCCGAGGCAGGGTAGTACTGATAGAACTATAAATGGTATCAGGTGACTTACCACAATGTATTCTGCATATAAAATGATATTATTGTATTCCTGAGACATGGTAGCATAGATAACATATATGATATATAGTAATGGCCGAAGGAAAGAGCAGGTTAATACATGATAGGATAAGGAATATAAGGATGACAGGACCATTTTGAAGACTCTATCATTTAGACAGAGACAAATTTAATATTATGGAAATAAGGTCATAAAGTAAAGAAAGGTCAATTGGCTCAAAGGCCTTGGACAGGTCATTGACTATGGTTAAGCCAATAAGATTCTAATGCTCTGTTTTTAGCAAGGAAGTCAAATTTACTGATCAAATTCTGCTTCTCTAATTTCATTGTGCACCACCTACTAGTAATAGGTCTGTTGCATTTTCTTTGCTAAAAAATGTACAATAGTGGGCATTTCCAAGCTATATAATCCCAGGTGCATACCTGCAAAATACACACTCCAAATGTAATAAGAATTAAAATGTATAGGATTTACTCTTTGCAGTATACAAAACTTCAGTTTGATGACTTCTGCCTGCGTGTCTCATAGGCCAGCAGATTAACAGTGAGAGAAAGAGAGAGAGAGAGAAAGATAGAGAGACAGAGAGGGAGAATGTCTTCTTTTTGCACATTTCACAGGTGAATAGAGGGAGAGTCTGAGAGAGCGATTAATATGTATAAACCAGAAAAAAAGGCCAAATTCTTATGTGTGCATCTGTTAAGTAACTAAATAAAACATGAACAGCTTTTCAAGATAAATGGCCATTTGCTCACCTGTTTCTTTTGGAATGTCTTATAACAATTTTTGAGACAACACTGAAGATGCAATTGGCTAATTTTTTCCTAACTTTGTTTTTAAATTTGTATTAGTTCTGCAGGGTGGTATTCTATAAAACACATATCTTCTCACTTGTAATAATATAAAATGTTATTGCTGCAATGAATGATGACGAATCTTTATTAAAAAAAAGGTAATTCTGTTGAACACTGATGCAAGCACAAACTATACACATTTTTGGTTTCCCCAACTATAAATATGGTTGTAGTGCAGAATGTTCTAGAGCACAGTCACAAGCACCTTTCCATACTTCCTGTCACATCACCATATTTATATGCTAGATTTTGGACTGATTTAAAAAAAATCTGAATAGTCCTAAATGCTATTGCAGTTTAATGCAATTTTAAATTTAGAGTGTCCAGTCATGCAGCAGTCAGAGGTCTCATTTTAGCTCCTAGCAGCTATCATGTGAAGTGTTAATTAGTCTACCCTGAACCATTAAAAATGACCTGGGTACTGAGCCAGATGTAGCTGATAGAGCACATACAATTCTGGGGAATTCCTTCTGCTGCATCCCAGCACCATTCCATAACATCCATATCCCCAAATTTGACCAAATAGCCTAATACACAGAATATGTATTAGCCATCCCTCCTGTGGCTGGTATAAAGCAGTCTTCATTTCAAAGGGTGGGAAAAAAAGGAGATCAGGGCCAGCTGGTGCAGCACCATTTAAGCTGTTCTTCGGGATTTTTGCAGTGATCCATAAACTTTTGAATAGGAGTTTGTGAATGCTATCAGTATCCTGCTGTATGCTCTTGACCATGCATTGTTAGATCAGTTGCACATATCATTGTGTAGGTTGAACAGTGATGCCATCCTTTCTAATATTCATCAAGAAGCAACACAGCAGTGGTCAGTACTTGTTTCATCACTCAGAAATAGGTGACACAATTCTCAGGTCTCCTTTTCACCTCACCTTTGCCTTGCCAGTCCTGTGTCACTGGAAGTGTAAGCCACTGATTACAACATACAGACTAATAAAAAGCTTCTGCAGATATCCAACAGTGAAACTACCACTCTACTAAAAAGGTTTGGTAAAACGTTTATAAAATGCACAAGTGTTGGGAGATGTCAAAATCATGTCAGCATGAATGACTCTGATTTTGTGCTACTTTGCTTCACTCAGTAATGTAAAACTACATTATCAGTTTTATTGGCTCAGTGTAAAATAAGGTGTTTAAGTACATCTGTCCATTAGAAAGATGACAGTCAGTTCTGGGATAAATTTCCTATTTCCCATCCACTTGTCCAAATTACACTTAGATAGGGTCATGGTAGGACTTTATTTTAAATATATGGGAAGTCTGTTCTCTAGTAATAGTATCCTTTGGGATATGTACCTGTCCCAGTAGATCATTCTGTTTATGTTGCAGCAGTGGTTGAAGTCTCTTGCCTGAGTATTTCTAATACCAGCTGATTTGTGGATGTGCAATAGGTCCACTAATGCTGAGTCTGTGAATGGCTTGTAAGTCTTGAACAGGTCCCATCTGAGTAGTCTGTACAAGACAAAGTAGGGCAATGACAGGGCTTTGATGTGGTGCTTTGTGACCTGTGCTACTGCATATGAATTTCCCTGCTCTGATATGTCTTCTTCCTTAATTGCTACACTGATGTTTTATGTCACCTGCACCTCACTAACTACAGTGTATCTAGATTAATCAATTGCAGTTATTTGATCCTGTCTCTATATTTCAACATTTATTACAGGCCTTTAAAATCCAAACCTGTCTGTGTGCAAACAATGTTGCTACAGAAAACACCAAACGTATATCTCATCAGTGTGTACAGATGTTTTCAAACATCTTGAATATATAACAGACTAAAATGATTTTCATGTTTCAAGTCCGAAAAGAAGATGGTATGAAAACTGTTTATGAAGAAATTTATCCAATTCATTAGAAACAAGTATTTAACTTGGCTAGATTTCATATTATCACATTATGACATAATGGATACCTCACTGAGAAGTGACATCAGGATCAGAAAAGGCCAAATTAACTTCAGTTTTCCTTGAGAAAAAAGTTTTGACAGCCACTTTGGAATGTAACATATTCCAACAAACAAAAACATGACTGATAACCCCACCCAAAGTACAGGCAATAGTAATACGCTTCTGAAATATAACCTCCAGCGAATCGGACAAAATATCAAGTTAATTATCATTAACAGGTGACCATGTGTCTCGACTGTACAGATTTTCACAGAATGTCTAGATTTTTGCCTCATATTTTTGGTCTGTTTCTCATAAAATTATTATTTTCTGGCAAACTACTGGCTAATCTTTAAGGTTTGAAGTGAGAAAATAAAGACAGACATTTGAGTTTCATTCTACATACCCTTCAGAAAATTCATGCTAATATAAAACCTGTTATCCTATAAACTTTCTAAGTTTGTAAGAGCAGTATTTAAAAAGTGTCCCTATCCCCCCCTCCCACCCCCCATTATTTATGGCCTTGTCCAGATTTCTTGCTCTAAGAGGTCGGGAGGTATGTGACAAGATAGTCACCAAAACATAAGTAGGTATCCTTTACATATTCTCTTTGTCTTTTTCAAGGATCCAGCTGACACTTGAAATGATATATGTGGTTCTTCCCTATTTCCTGTTTTCTGCACTTATAGTAATTCATTTCCATATAAGGTTGTAATCTTCAATGAGTAATCTTGAGAGGAATTTTGCTGGCATTTGGAATCAGAGGAATTATGTGACATTTTCCTAAATCAGTTATATCACCTTTCATCTTAGTTTAAGCACAGATCTTTTCTAGTCAGTTGCAGCCATGGTTTCTTCCAAATTTCCTGGCAGACCCTTGTAAATATTACAAAAGGTGCACTCAAGTGCTGCAATACTTAAATTGGAATTCAATCAATGTCTGTACTTTGTTCTTTGTAAAGCTTTCTAGACTCTGATTCTTTCTATGTTTCCTAATTGCAAAGTATATGTTGAAATATTTTTTAGTTTCTTTGCAAAAAATGACTCACTGAAATCTTTCCATATTTTCTTAATCTCGTCAGCATACAACATTAATATTTATCTATATAGTTTGTAGTTTAGGAAAACTGATCTTTTTCTTCCTCTCATGTTTTATATTTCATTGCATGCACATTACAATACTTCTCTTTCTCTAATCTTGTAACACACTGGAAACGTCAATTAAGTTTCATATTCCCTCTTTAGCTCCCTGGCTTTAGCTTCTTTATTATTTCAGGTTTTGCAGGGACTTTTCACTTTCTTTGAATACAACTTTCCTGATATTTTATAACAAAATTAAAACAAGTATCAGCAGGAAGACAGTAGGAACACTAGTTTTATTGTGGAAAATTGAGTGCTTTTGTCCCTGAAACTGGGGACTTCATCAGAATAACCATCAAACACTTTTACAATGTTAAACATCTGGTGAAAACCTTGTCATTGGTGTAAATACTCCCAATAAAATCTTTCAAAATAGTCACGTGCCATTTCCTTGTCATCATTCTAAAAATCCCAAAACAGTAAACACCAAAGGGTAGTGTAAACCAGGAAATAATCCATGTTATTTAAATTTAAAACAATAGACATACTAAACACTTTAATTATGATAGTAATAAATACACATATCAAATACAATATCTAAAATTATGATCCAATAAAATAAAGAAAAGCGGTAGGAAAGGGAGGTTTTAAAAATAAGAAAAAACAAACCCCAACCAACCAAATATAGCTGTCCTATAACCTGTCAGCTCTTTCCCTTAAAACTGGCATTAACGGAATAGAATCACTCAGTCCTGGGGGAGGTAGGCAGCCAATCTAAGCTGCCATTGTAGTTCCCTTTTACTTAATAATTTTTTCCAGTCTCCCCCTCTGGAATCAGTATGCAATATATCCAATATGCCAAAACTAAATTTGACAAATCCTTGACAAACAAGGGAATGCTTGTATAGGGCATTAGTATCATTCTTGCTTTGGATGTCATAAAGGTGTTCATAGATTCCAGTTTTAAAAGATCTTTCCATTTTCCCACAAAAAACTACTACATGATTCACACATAGACAAATATACTACCCTACTGGTAAGGCAATTCCCTTTCCCAAAGTGAATTTTGATTTGCATAAAATTCGCTAAAGTAATAGTCTGACTTCTAACTATGTAGGGAGATTGAATGCAGCTCCCACAAGGTCTGGTGTCAACTCCAACGGGTAAAGTTTGATTATACCTCTTATTTTCCAGTAGTTGAGGTTGCTACCAACTTTACTAATGCACACTGGCTTGTGACCTACCACAACCTTGATATCATTATTCACTCTAAATATATTCTAATTTCTATGTATAATATTTCTCATTTCCCCCGAGAAGGAGTTGTATTGAACAATACAAGCTTCTTCAAACTTGGTGGCTGGGGGAAGGGTGCTGGAATCATTAGTATTGGATAAACCCACACCCAACAGGGGTTTGTACTACTAAAACTAATACTACTATGTAAAACTAGTGTTCCTGCTGATACGTGTTTTATTTTTGTTATTTAGTGTTTGCTGGGCACATATTGCACCTTTGCTGGTTCCTGGTTCATTTTTCCTGCCAGAGATCTAGCATAGATTCACTAGACCATTTTGAACTTTCTTCTTTACTGGCTCCATCTCAAGAAGGAGACATTTCTAAGCTTAAAGCGAATGTCGCTTTATTGAAGGTAGAACTTACGAGGTTGATTGAACTTTTAACCCAAAGAGAAGCAAAACTGAATGCTTCCGCATCTGCTACAGCTACAGAGTGGTTTGTGCGTTCCCCAGGTGACACCAATACAGCTCCTACTTGTGATCCTACCTATCGGTAAGCTGGAGGATGTGATGATGTCATCATGGAGGTGGAAACAAAACAGGACAGCTCCTCCGCTTCTAATATACATGGAGTGGCTGTTGATACAGTCTTGGAAGGTTTGAGAGAGAATAATAAAGGTTCCAAAGGAAAGAAAGGTAATACAACTGTTTCTAAAGGCACTGTATAATTTTCTGGTCCTGATGTTAGACCATGAAGTAACAATAACTCCTTTTATTCATCTATACAGAAACAGAGTAACTCACGAACTACTGTTAGCTCCAAGATGGAAATTATGTATTTAAACTAATGTATCAGTTTTAAGGTGATACCATAGGGATTACATGTTTTTAAATTTCCTTTTGGATTGAGTTATGATGAAAATATGTTAAGTGACTTTGTGGCTATGTTTGATAAATGGGGACTAGAATTCTTGAATAAAGTTGTATTTTATAATGAACAGGCTAAGGAAAAGATGTGTAGGGAAATAGAATAATTAAATGAAAGGATTATTAAAGATTTACTTTTTTTCATAATATCATGAGTTATATAATAAAGTTATTAAGAGGGTTGAAAGGAGGTGTAATGTAATATTCCATAAGAAAAAAAACGTAAACTAGATAGGGACATTAAGCAATACAGAACTAATATGGCATACCCCACCAATAAGTTTATCTCACATCCCAATAAATGTTATGACACTGCTTACAATGATCCTGTTTACAGTGAAATGAACAATGTAAAGAGGGTAGGTGAACTGGAGTATGACTACATAGAAAATGACGAACAGGGTGAAGGCCCATATCAACAGGATTTTCTTCAGGTGAGTCGCTCAGACAGACTAGCAAACAGGAATTTAGAGAATAAACAGAGCATACCCAGTTATGCAACACAGGTACAGAGGGGATGTACTACACAGGGGGAGGGAGATGAACATGTATTAATGGATACCTTTACTAACAGTATATGCTGCTAACAAGGTCTCAAAATGTATAACTATACAGATAAGGAAATAACTAAAAACTTTTTCTCATTGAAGGGGGCTCAAATATGTACCCACCAATTTACCCAACATAGCTGACACTCTCATTGATATGAAAACGTATACTAGAAAGTTGAATTTTGAAATATTATTTTCTCAGAGCAATGAAGAGTTCAGCTACAAGAGGCAGCATAGTCATGACGCATTAAAGAAAAAAAACATCTTTAACCCTCCACTTCACCCTCTAGTTAGTGTTTACAAAAGGGCAGAACAGGTACTTGAACGTCAACTTAGAGAAGATCAGTATATACGCATTATGGTACCTGATAAAGGTGGAGGCATTGTTATGTTTAATTCAGAGGACTATTCTAATGTTATGCAAAATCTCTTGTTAAATGAAGACAACTATGCTCAAGTGTCTAAAAATCAACTTAACATTGCTTATGACTGTATCAATTCTTACTTAGAAGAATACGTCCTTGAACAAAGTATCAGTTTGGAAATTTTTTGAGTTTCTTAAAAATCAACACTCTATAGTTCCTACAATTTTTGGTATTTCCAAGATTCACAATAGTGTTAGGGAGCCACCTTTTAGACCTAAAGTTGCGGCCAATAGTTCTAAAACCTACCCACTGGCTATTTTGGTCAACAACATAGTTAAATATGGTAGAATTTTTTCCACACCTTGTGAAAGATTCATGGGAATTCCTAGGACAGTTAAAGAAGAAATTCTGGTCAAAGGACCTAATTTTCAATACTGTTGATGTTAAAGCTCTGTTTTCCTGTACTCCAAAAATGGAAGGGTTAGAATTTTTGAAGATACCCTACACTCCTGTTCAGTTTTACATCAGGACCAAATTAACTTGGTTGGTGAACTAATAGCCCTGATCTTAGAGAACAACTGCATCTTTTTTGAGGGACAATATTTACAACAAGTTAGAGGCGTGGCTATGTGGGCAGGTTGCACCCCCACCTATGCCAAAATAGTGCTTTTGGGATGAGAACTAAAATATGTTTTTGTAATGAGTTTTGGAACAATATACAATTATACATCACGTATTTGGATGATATTTTCATTCTATGGAAATATAAGATAGATGCTATACCCAAATTAATTGAATATTTGAACCATACCACTAATTATTTGGTGTTCACACATGAATTTAATAATAGCAAAGTACATTATTTGGTTACTACTATTACACACCACCACAATGGTTTCAAGTCTAACATTTATCGTAAAAGTACATTCTGTAACTCCTACCTTCATTTTTCTAGTTGTCACCCCTTGTCACAGAAAAAAAGCTTGGTTATGGGACAGGCAATATGGATTACCCAGATAACCTCTCATTTTGAGGATGTCAGAGGGGAATTTTTAAAATTAAGAGAGATGTTTCTTGAGAGGGAATACCCTAAAAGGATGGTGGATGATATTCTTGAGGATGTATACACAGAATGGAGAAGTAAGCACAAACCCCTGTTGGGTGTGGGTTTATCCCATACTAATGACTCCAGCACCCTTCTCCAGCCACCAACTTTGAAAAGGCGTGTATTGCTCAATATAGTCTCTTCTTGGGAGAAATGAGAAACATTATACACAGGAACTGGAACATATTTAGAGTGAATAATGATGTCAAGGCTGCAATACATGTAAAGCCAGTGTTCTTTAGTAAAGTTGGTAGCAACCTCAAAAAACTACTGGAAAATAAAAGGTGTAGTATGTCAGACTATTACTTTAGCAAATTGTATGCATACCAAAATTCACTTTAGAAAGGGAATTACCTGACCAGTAGGGTAGTATATCTGGCTAAGTGTGAATCATGTAGTAGTTGTTATCTGGGAAAAATGGAAAGATCTTTTAAAACTAGAATCGATGAACACCTTTATGACATCTAAATCAAGAAGGATACTAATGCCCTATACAAGCATTCCTTTGTTTGTCAAGGATTTGCCAAATTTAGTTTAGGATGTATTGCATACTGATTCCAGAGAGGAGACTGAAAACATTTATTAAGTAAAAGGGAACTACAATGGCAGCTTAGATTGGCTGCCTACCTCGACTGAATGATTCTGTTTCGTTAATGCCAGTTTTAAGGGAAGGAGCTGACAGGTTATAGGACAGCTATATTTGGTTGGCTGGGGTTTTATTTTTTCTTATTTTTAAAACCTCCCTTTCCTACCGCTTTTCTTTATTTTATTGGATCATAATTTTAGATATTTTATTTGATATGTGTATATATTACTATCATAATTAAAGTGTTTAGTATTTCTATTGTTTTTAATTTAAATAACGTGGATTATTTCCTGGTTTACACTGCCCTTTGGTGTTTACTGTTTTGGGATTTTTGGAACGATGAGAAAGAAATGGCATGTGACTATTTTGAAAGATTTTATTGGGAGTATTTACACCAATGACAAGGCTTCACCATCTATTTAACATTGTAAAAGTGTTTGATAGTTATTCTGATGAAGTCCTCAGTTAGAGCGATGAAAGCACTCAGTTTTCCACAATAAAATTAGTGTTCCTGCTGTCTTTCTGCTGATATGTATTTTATTTTTGTTATTGAGTACTTGCTGGGCATGTATTGCACCTTTGCTGGTTTCTTGATATTTTCCCATAAACTTTTCAGTCCAGTGCTCTTCTATTTTAATCTAATGCAGGGTAATGGAATTTTCAGAGAATCTTTGAATTTTTGGTTGTACATTTTCAAAATCATACATTACTAAACACCTATTTTGGTGGTACATTTCCATAATCATACATTCCTAAACACCTATTTTGGTGGTACATTTTCAAAATCATACATTTCTAAACATTTGGCTAGCTTACACTTTCTTGGTTTATTTTACATTTGCATACTATTGTGAAGTGATATGTACAATAGCCAGAGCTAGAATTTGATATTATTATTGGTACTGAGCACTTTTTACCATTTACTTCCAAAAACATTATCAAATTTATTTGTGTATAATCCACTGGGTAAAGTCCATGTGTATGGCCGTTGCATATGTTGGTAAAAGAGTTCATTGAAATGAGCAGGCTGTTTGTCTTACAAAATTTTATCAGCACTTATCCACTCCATTTCTTTTACCTAGTTATCCAGCAAACAATAAAAAGCAGAGTCCAAACAGACCAGCACAAGTTAAATTATTTATTGTTAAAAAACAGACTTTAGCACTTTCGAGTAAAATCCCTTCTTCAGACAACTGCATATAAAAGAAAGCATCTTTATATATCATTAAGAACATATGTTAAATATTATCAACCAATCATAGACATTGTTTAATCTACCTCCTCTTTAAAGCAGGTTCTAAAGGGATAGAGCTGTTCAACCCAGGTGAATAATCAGCTGCTAGCTCTATAATCCATTGTAATTCAGTGCATTCTGTAATATTCACAACATCCCCCTATTTTATTCATTCTGATGACATATAGCACCAAAAAGGAGAAAACATGGTCAGGAAAAAGTGCAACATGTTGATAAAGAGCATTACATTCACCCATTAACCTGACAGAAGATAAATGATGTAAAATTCTAGTCCTTAATTTACAGGTTGTCTTGCCCACATAAAAACTGGGGCAAGACCTACACTGTGCCAAATAAACCACATTCTCAGTGTGACAATCTGCATACAACTCAAAAGTCTACCTTCTACTGGTATTAGGATGTATAAAATAATTTAGACTGCTTATATAAGCACATGCTTTGCAGTGCTTGCATGGAAAAGTGCCATCAGAATCCAATGTGTTGTTGTTCTTGCTTTTCATACCTGGTTCATGACAGAGTAAATCTTTTAAATTACTATTACATTTAAAAGTAAATCTGGGTTCAGCATCTAATTTATCACTCAGGCTATCATCATTCCTAAGAATTTTCCATTTTTCCCTAATATTACAAATACCATATATATTATTACTATAGCACAACATAATCCTGGGCTTACTTTCATAGTTAGAACATCTCTTGGCCATACTTGCTGCTGAGCCACCATTGTCAGAGAACCAAGTTCTGGACCTATCATTCCTACAACATAGAACTGTATCCTTCCCTTTTTCTATCCAGTGTTGGGAATAACCCCTGTAAGACAAAAGTCCGTATAGCACATCCAATTCTTTCAAAAAAAA
>NC_056745.1:587755472-587780472 GCF_019279795.1 Protopterus annectens | reverse complement strand
TTTTGGGTGAAAGATAGGTCACTTTCCATATAAGTTCCTAAATCTCAAGCAACTGGATCAGTGTTCAGAGGTGTATTGTCAATGTGCTAGCGCCCAGTGGTAGAAGGCTTCCCAAAGGATACAATAATTACTTTTTTGGCATTTAGGTTCAGTCCATGATTTTGGCACTAGGGATTTATTTGGGACAAATCTTCCTGTAGGATGTGCAAGTCATTTGTAGATTCAATGATAGCTCCTAGGTTGCAGTCTTCTGCAAACATAATCATGCTGAACTCTTTGGTATTGCCTTTTACTTCAGTAAAGTATATGCCAAACAGGAGAGGTCCCAGCACAGAACCCTGGGGGACTCCACTGATAAATGGTCTCTTGTGGAGGTAACTTCCTCTATTTTGATCTCCTGCACCCTATTTGTGAGCCAATTGGCAATCCAGTGGATGTTGTAAGGGTTTATTCCCAGTTCATTTAGCTTTTCTACTATGCCTGAGCAGGGAATTGTGCCAAAAGCTTTGTCCAGGTTATCTATGTGGTGGCTACTGTTTTGCCTTCATACATTGTTTTGATGATCTTTTAAAAAAGTGTAATTGATTGAGTAAGCATGACCAGCCCTTGACAAATCCAAACGTTGACATGTCCACTGTTTGGTGGAAACCTATGTTATTACTGATTAGCTCAATGATAAGTCTTGCTTTGGCCTTGTATATGAGGCTGGTCAGACTTATGGGTCTGTAATTGCCTGTGTCTATGGAAGGTTCTCCCATATGCAAGGGAATGAAATTAGATGTTCTCCATTCATTTGGTGCAAAACCTGTATAGAGGCTGAGATTGACAGTGTTGTTGTTGGTGGTGGTGGGGGGGGGGGGTTAAATCATGCTGCAAGCTATTTAAGATGTATCCAGGGATATTGCCAGGATCCATTTATACATTATTGTTAGCACAATTTGGACATGGCCTTGTTTGATAGCTGGAGGCATGCCAATTTTATGTATATCTTCTGGGGCAAATGGTAAGGAGGGGAAAAGTTAAAGGCAAATTTAATGGCCAGTAGGTACACTATATATTCAAACGCAGTGTAGGTAACATCATAAACAATTAGCTCAGTGCTTTGCTGCAACGTGTACTGCACATTACAGACACATTTAAAAAAGACATTTTTTTATTTATTTAACATTTGTTGACTGGGAATGTCTGACTAGGTTCCACAGAGCCTGTTTTCAGCGGAGGCCCAGGGAGAAATGCATGTCTTTGGAATGTGGGAGGAAACCAGAGTACCCGGAGGAAACCCACGCAAACACAGGGAGAACATGCAAACTCCACACAGAAGGCACCCCAGCCGAGAATCGAACCAGAGAACCTCTTGCTGTGAGGTGACAATGTTAACCACTGCACCATTGTGCCGCCCAAATCGTTATTGTCTTTGGCTTGTGGTTCCTATTTTATCATCAAGCTTAGCTTTTGTGGATTTTATGAAGCTCCTGATTTTTTATTGTTATATTGTTTGTTTATTTCAATGATGAGGGCTCTAACATTCTGGGGAAATTGCTCCATTATTTTTTGGTTTGCTTAGAATTCTTCAGCAAAGAAGTTGAAGGGCATTAATCATTCAATTTCCAAATTAATTACTGATGCATCTGTTTCACGTTTTCTCAGTTAGTTTTTTTTTAACAAACATTCATATACCATGTTATAGCAGCCCTTTGTCTCAGAAGAAGCATCTACATAGCTCACATGAACAGTTTACACTCCAGTAGTGGCCATCTGGCTTGCTTTGCTTTGTGAAGGATTTCTAGTTTCTGTATTGTGCAACAGTCCTATGACCATGGCTTGAGAGCACTAGGGCACACTCATGTATGGAAGCACAGGTGACAGCTAACTATAGTTGCCATGTTTGTAGGGGAATGACTTGGCTCTTCCTGATGTTCTAGTTCATGTTAGGCATATGGGGGGATGGCACTGGAGGGTAGGAGGTTTCATAATAACCAGCATTCACCTCATCTCTCCCCATCCCTATAATGATGGAAAGTAGAACCTTCTGGTTAGTTTTCTGTTATCAATGTCTATACAACATGTCCTCAGGCATCTGAGAACATTAATAAGCATGATCTGGATACAATACCAAATGCAAATATGATATATACAAAATGCAGATATGGGATTAAATTGTGCTTTTATGGAATATGCTATTTATAATTTATTGTTTTCATTCTTATCATTAATGTTGAAAAATAGATATAGTATCTATCATTTTGCAGTTGGCTAGCAGAAATTTTATCTCATCTTCAAAAAAAGCTTACCTTTCACCTTGATGTATTGTTTCATGGAATTTATAACAGTTCTGGAATATATAAGTGAATGCATAGGACTTACCTGAACGTATCAGAGGGGAAGGTCAAGCTTTTTTTTCTGCAATGAAAATCAATGTAGCAACAGTTTCTTGGATAATGTAGTCAGTCTATTTTCCCATCCTTTATAGAGTCAGTATGTATTAACATTATTATGATTAATTATTGTTATATTAATGGGTCTATATTACCACGTCGACAGGGCTGTTCATCGAACACTCTTATGTAGACACATGTACACCGAAATACCTTAATGTCGAACGGCCACAAAAGCGATTTTTTTCCCAGGGAAAAAAATTGCTGGGCCAGCAAAAATACAAAACAAACTGACAGAAACAATGAAGTAGGGGGCTTCATCCCCCCCTACTTAAATATTCCAACTCCGAGATTGCACTACAGTGGAGGAAATGGCAAATTCCCGACAACAGCCCAGAGATTTTTTTCCCTGGGAAAAACAATTGCCTTTGTGACCATTTGACATTTAGGTATTTTATTGTACATGTGTCGACATATGGGCGTTTGATGAACAGCCCTGTCAACATGGTAATATAGACCCATATTAACCTCTTCTATCTTACTTCAGAGAAGTAATCTGTTACCTGATTTTCTGATCAAACTTCAAATCATACTTAACCAAGCTAAATGCAAATGTGTTTCTACAGGACATTTAAGTTAAAATTCTAAGTATTAACCTACATTCCTAATTAAAACCTAAAACTAAAATGCCTAGTTATCAAGCCAGATTCATGCCCTTCTCTTCTTCATTAATCTATGGTCTTTCTCTCCTTGTTTTCTATTTTTTCTTTTTCCTTCTTTCTCAATCTATCTTCCAGTTTCTTCTACCTCTATTCAGGTTGTACACATGTAAATACTTAAATGAAGATTTTGCAGTCATATGCTTATTCATTAACTTGTTCATTTGCTGTTTCTATGACACTTGCATTATTCTATGGATTGTTCATAACTGCATACAGGTCCTCATGTTGCCTTGGATTGCGCATAACTGTATCCAGGTCTATCATGGAATTTGTACATCTGGTCTGAGACTGAAATCTGCCCATTGATATCAGTACTTTACCTTCAGTAAACACATTTAAATAAATAGATTAATTAATAACAATAAACTAAGATGGGATTCATACACTATTTGTAAACTTCAGAACATTAAGCAGTAGGGGTGGAGAGAGGGGACTGTAGCCAATGTTTTATGCACAGAAATTTAATGAATGCAGTAGTTATACAAATCTTTATGTCAATAAAATGTAAAAGATGTTAAAACAATATGTAACAGCAACAAGAAATCAGTAAAAGTGGTCAGACAAAGAAGAAATAAAATTTCATCATCTAAGATGATGGAGCTATTTGATGTTTGCTTGTCCTTCTGTTCTTCTGTAAACTCATCAGTGTATTTTACATGACTAGTAAGGCAACTGATACATTGCAGTGTATTTGTGCATGATCAAGAAACAGAAAGGGTATGACAGTTTCTCCTTTTCCACGCTGTTGTGTGTCCTCAGAATTAGTAGATATAAAGTAGCAGGGTTGTGGGGTAAAGTAGCTTCCACTGAATTTTAGTCTGTGAAGTTTAAAAAAAACTCATTCATTGTGTGATCACTAGTTTTGTATGCTGGTTAAAGAAAATGGCATTCAAAATTCATTAATTGGGGGAATGGAACTTGCTGTACACATATACATTCAGTTAAGAAGATAAATAATTTTTCCTGCCACCCTATGGCTGCATGAGTTTTGAAGCATTCTTGCACAATGGAGACACAAGTTTGATGGAAAGGTGACAGAAAGGCTTATGAATAACCCTCCTGCCTTTGGAGAAGGAGATACTGAATTTTTCTGAAGCTTAGGAGAGTGTGGCAAAGCAAGCAAAGTTACATGCTCAAACTAGAATGTAGGCTGATGTCATCAGCAATGCAATGCAGAAATGTGCATCCACTGAGCTCAGCGATAGTCAGCCCTTACTACCACCATGCAAATGGTGGCCCAGATAAGCAGGAAAATAAACCTACTCATTTATGGCTGTAGGGATAGAGCATCATATTCTATCACAATCATTAGTACCAACAAAGGAATCAAAAGTCATATCTACGCTAAAAAGACGAGTGGCTATGAAGATGCCAGGAAAGACACAGACAAATAAAATAGGTAAATTGACAGCAGGGGGATTGCAAGTTGGTCAAAATGGGATGAAGCCAATAACTGGATATAAATCAGCTATCTTAAAATTCAACAGCAGACTGTATAAACAAAAAATAAAACAAATTGGAACCTACATTTTTTGCATATGTGCTCACATAATGTGCAATATTAGCTAGGCAAGCGCAAAGAATGCAGGAACAATGTCTACATTTTTCAGTACAAAAGCAGTTTCTGTAATGAAATGTCATACTATACCCAAACAACTTGCCAAGGTAATTATTTCATAAAGAAATATTCCAGGTATCTTGGAAAACAAAACTGATAATTCTGACTGAATTGTAAACTGATAGGAAAAAAATAATCAACATTGAAAAAAATGTGTACAGGGAAAGTATTTAATTATGCCACAAAGTTACACTTTTTTTTAAATACAGCCTTTTGTCAATGTATTTAATGAACATTATTAAGAAACACATCAAAATTGGCACCACTTGGTCTACATGTGATGTTACAGGATTGTAATGTCAGACAGTGATTCTGAAATCAGCTTTTGAAGCAAAACTTATTTCATACTCAACTTCAGAACCAAGAGTTACACAGAATTATCTATATGTTGATGTTCTAAGATAAAATGGCTGACTACTGTCAGCAGTCCTGAGTGAGCAAATTTCATGAAGTATCTTATTATGGCTCACTAAAAAATACAAGAGCTATGAACTACATTGGTTTAAGTCATTGGCCAAGATATCAGAAATTGGTCAAAAAGAAAAACGTGTCTTGTAGCTGGCAGCCACTTGTCCTTCATTTGGAGGATACATGGGATTTATAAGCAGAGTTCTACTTTCCTTCATTGCCATAGGCTAGTTCCATGCATCTGATGAAGGGAAGTAGCTGGTATGCACAAGATCACTAATGCCATATACAATAAGGATTTCCTATATGTTTCCACTCTTGTGAGGCCATCCATGTGAATCACAAATAGGTTCATAGGTTCATAGGTTAGTACTAAGCTAACTGCCCTTGAGAGCCATTTTAAGCCTAGCCAATTATCCCTTGTGAGACTCAAACCCTGCACCTTGTGTTTGTAAGGCAAACACCTTAACCATTAGGCCACCCTCCCAACCTCTTAATGAGGAATCATTAAGAAATGCTCCAAACTTCTCTTGACATTCACAGAAAAATAGTTCACTGTCTACTGAGTTTCTGACATTCATCCCTCTAGTAGCCCACAACACATCAATATGGTGAAGACTCATTAGAAAGAGAAGAATTGCATCTCAAAAACAGAACGTAAAATCAAAGTGTTTAGAAATAAACAAATAAAGAGAACGGATAATGAATGGGATCTGAAAGGTCTGTAGAAGCCTGAAATCCCTAGATCTTGAAAAAATCTTAAAAACTGTTCAAGTAATTTTATAATAATATTACTGTACCCCTTGTATAGCCCCACCTTTGTCATCAGCTATAGAAATATCTTTAACATTTAAATGAAATATTAATTCACACAGGGAATGAGAAAAATAAAAGGATGCAGTAGATTTCTTTACTGTAATATATGTGTCTATGACATATAAGTTAAAAGCATATTGATATATTTTTTGCCTAAATATGTAAAATAATGGACAATTATGTTGTTAATATCCAAAAACATTGAACTGTTTCATTTGGTTCTGGTTTGGACTGTTTCATTTGGTTCTGGTTTGGACTGAAACAAAACAGATATTTTCAGTTCAGTACTAGGCTAGGACACATGTTAGAGTTTAGCTTAGCAGTCAAGTACTAGCATGATTGAAAGAATAACAATAATAGAACACTTGGATATGATAAAGAGATGCATTCTTGCAGACAGGTCAACCACATAGTTACTATTATGTTTTTTCTTTTATTTTTAAGAGACATCTTTTCTACACTTAAATCTGTGAAAACCAGCTATCGAGTCTGTTGTTTGAATCTGCTGTGGTTTTGACCTAGTAGATGCCCCTCAGACAGTTATAACCCTCAGGTAGGTAACAAGTTCTGAGTAATTCATTCAATCTTGCTTTCCTTAAGATGTGAGAGCAGACTGTTAGTTTTTCATTACCACCCCCTGGCTGAATTATCCGGCTATAAGGCTCACTACCAGGAACCTTGTCTCCAACTCCATGGTCAGAGCTGAACCTCTGTGCCAACAAAACAGAAATAGCTAGTCAAAGACAATACATTACAATGGTTGATAGAAGTTGACTCTTAACCCTCAATATTGTTTGCACTTTCTGGAAAAGATCTTAAGAGTGTTAGTTTGTAGTGGCACTGGAATGGGGTATCTGAATTGAAAGATATCTATAATGATGAAACTGTTGGTTCTTTGGCTATGAAGGAAAACTTCACTGCATAAGATGTCCGTAATAAGAAATTACAGTACCACTCATGCTCCGGTAAATGTGTATTCAAAGCACAGTTTGGAAGACATTTTTGGTACAACAAGTTTAAAACCTGACTATGGTGTTAGATGGAACATCAAATGTTAAGTTTCAGTCACAGATCTGTGAACCTAGTCCCATGATATCAGAATAATAATAGAAATTAAGGACCAGCACCAAAACTCTTCTTTTTTATGATGGGCACCACACACCAAAAAAGTTATAGTAAAGTGTAAGATCTAGGATTGTCTTGTCAAGGCTGGAATGAAATGTTTTAGTTTTGAAGCGATTTGGAAACAAAAAAGTGTTTCAGAGCAAAACAAAAATCTCAATACCTGCCACTCAGTTATGAGCAAATTAATTGTATTTGATTCTTAAAGAATTCCAACAGCTGTAGTATTTCCATTTCACTGAAAATATATTGTTTACTATCGGACAAACTAGCTGGAGACCATTGTGAAAGTAAAGGTGACTATGAACCTGCCCCAGATGTTTTCTCATAAAAAAATACTTGCTTGATAACAATGGGAATATGGAACTTCAGAACTACAGAGCACAATTAAGTGTGTGTAATATGCATATGGTTATCAGTGTTTATAATAATCTGAAGGTGAAAGCCATGACTTCCATACTATCTATAATTACATCTATCACATCACTTGCAAAGTTTCTCTCTTCTACTACAAATCTTGGGTTATATACTTATACTGTAATTGCCTTTTTATGCCAACCTGTATATAGCCTACCTATTTTTTTTGGTTTGTACTTAGAGGCTGAGCCTGAAAATGGTTCAGGTACATTAGCATTCAACGTAGGTCAAAATACAAGCAACTAAATAAATACACAAATGACACAACATATTACCTTCTTAAATATTGTTTCTGAAGGTTATACTCACAGTAAGTAGAATATACATGTTGTTTTTACTCTTTATTTGACAGGCTTTTGTATTTAATTCCAAAGGAGTTCAGGGCCAAGAGTGTATAAACATGAATAGCATTTCATGTTACCTTAGGGAATATACTTGGGCACCTTATGGTTATAGCATATTCTAAAGCACATCTGCATGGAAACAGCCATGCTTGGCTTTGTATTATGCTTATCTGAATAATAACATTTTCATCCCACAACATTTCTCTGCAATCAGCATATTCATTACACAGAAACTGGAAAATATTATGCAAGTTAAACCTAAATGACTGTGATATCCCAAGTGCATCAGTTTGCATAATAACAGGAAAGTAATCTATAAATTATTACTTCAGTTTAACATCACAGTAATTCAATTACCCATGTTATTTCAGTAATATATTGATGGCATTCATACTGAGTTTTTCTTTTTATTCTTAAAAGCATACTTTTCCTTCACAACCTTGTTTATGGTGAATATTATTTTTTTTAGTTGCTTATATTGTATTAAATAAAACATTAAGATAGCTGCTTGCAATACATGATCTGTGTTTTTTTACTTTCTGCTATAGAATTTCCAGCACATACACTGTATATGTGTATGTAATAGTCATCCAAAGACCATGTGAGTACAAACCCTCTGTTAAAAGAATTGTATGGGTTTGCATTTTCTTTTATAGCACATATGTACTTTGTACCCTATCCAAAAAAGCATAAACATGCGTCATTGGTAAATACTAAATGAAACATACAAACATACACATCCACACATAGATATACTATGTGTGCAACTGCACACATACACACACACACATACACACACACACACACACACACACACACACACACACACACACACACACACAGAGGCATACACATATGTATCTATCTTTATGTCATTTAATTGAAATCCTTAACATAGATAACATTTCCCTTGAATCTGAACCCATCAAAATCAACTAAAACTATCAAATAACCATTGCATCTTACAAAACCTCCCTCAAAAGATTGCACTAAACTACAAAGCCCTCTCAGATCCCCAACTCTGATCCTAAGATACCCCTTCTGCTTCCTAAACCTAAACTCCACAATCATTACCTAACCCTATACTCCCCACCTGCTCCTTAAACCTAAAATCTCAGCTCACTCGCTAACCCTAGGGCCTAAGCTTTCTGATAAAATCAAATTTTGTCCTTACATTTCAAACAAATGTTCATATCTCTGGAACCATATGGGTTACTACAGAAGTGTAAATGGCAAACTATTCAGCACAAACAATTTTTACAGTGGTAATATTCTTTCCCTTCTAGGTCTTAAAATGGATTTTTATAAGTTACAGTAAGTATAATAGCTATTACGTTTGTAATATTCTGTAAACAACTTACAATAGATGAGCAACCACTCATGTTACACACACACACACACACACACACACACACACACACACACACACACACACACACACACACACACACACACACAGAATTAGAAAAATATGACATTAATGTCAATATAAATAATTATTATATGAACAACAATTAATATATCTTTATCTGCACTAGACAGTGGTCAAATATCAGTATAATTGTGTTTGCTACTGTGTAAGCTTTAAGATGAAATCTGTTAATACTTTTATATAGTATGGTTTCGTAATTATTAATGCAAATGCAAACAAGCAATATTTGGTGCCTAGAGCCCTAGTAGGAGTCAACTGCAGAAACACCTGGTGGCATCACCCAAATGTAATGAGTTAACAGTGGTTGCACGTTATTTAGGAGAGGACTCCTATGCATCTTTTGTTCTTTCATTGATTATCATTCTGTTTAACACATAATATGTTTGTTGATAATAATAAATGCTTTATACAAAGAAGGGGAACAAACATGGAGTGCCATTTGCCCCAAATATGTAAATGTATTTATGACTATTTTTGAAAAAGTCCACAAGGCTAAATAAGCATGACCTGCCATTGATGATACCAAACTAACATGGGGACTGTGTTTCATTATTTCCAATGTTCTAATTGATAAATTACATAAAAATGATAAAACAAATGCTTCCAGTAAGACAATGACTGTTTTCAAAGTAAATACAAATATAGATAAAAGAAAAAAGAAAAAAATTCCCAGCAATAGAAAATATATATTTAATAAATAATATAACTTTCACATACAAGCATACTTTTTCAAGTATTTCATAGAACCATACACAGAACCATTTAAATATTTTATTACAATAATAACATGATGAATGATGTAAACCTGTTAGCCTTAAGACCCGTTTAAATGGCATGATTCATTTAAACCTGGTGTGTTTAAAGCATTAATCTAGTTATCCATTCATAGTCACAATATTCTGTTTTATTACTACCATCTCCCCTTATGCCATTAGTAACCAATTGTAATACACAGAACTTAAAAGTATGTAATACACCCATCTGAATAACATGTTTAGCCAAGGCATTCACAGAATTTAACTTCTTAACGTCAGATATATGTTTCACTATCCTATCTCTCTGTCTTCTGTTACTTTTGCTAACATAGAATGCTGTACATTTAGGGATTCCAAGATGGTGGTCGTCTAGTTGACACCTTTCACACGAAGCTCCTCACAAATCAGCTAAAAACTGACAATTTAAACAACTTTCAGTGTAGTGTTCTCACAGGATTTGGTCTAGTAAATAACTGTGTATCTGGTCATTAAGAAAAGATCGTTCTTCTATCAAAAAATCCAGTCAAATCTCTTTTGTGGAAAAAATTAAACTTCTCTCAGCCTGTGTAGCCTGGGCCACGTGCATCCAAGGGGTTTGTAGCTTTGACTGTATCCTACTGGAGTACTCTCATCTAAGGCAAGGCTGGAAACTCTGACACCATGGAAACACAAACTACCAAGGCCAAATTCACTTCATTATCATTATCATCTCCGGAGAAAGATACAAGTTCTAAAAGACTCAGAACCAATAAACAAGTAGGTGACACTCCAAAAACAAATGCTAAAGAAAAAACTGACTCAAATTTCCATATGGAAGACTTAAAAATGGCTTTACAACCAATTCATTCAGCCATACAAGGTTTTTCTACTCAGCTTACAGACTTTGGCAAAACATTAAAACAAATAACAGATAGGATGGACACACTTGAAGGTAAAAATCATACTATGAAAATCCAAATAGATTCAATAAATAAAGACTCGTGTGCTAAAGATTCACTGCTTACTGAAATACAAGATAAACTCCTGGACTTGGAAGCAAAAAGCCGTCGCAACAATATATTAATAAGAGGTTTGCCAGAATCATACGATAACCAAGATTTACTTAAAATCACAAAACAGATTTTTTCAGCACTTCTCACTTTAGACAGCGACTCTGAAAACCTAGTAGTAGAAAGAGCACACAGAGCCATACGTTCTCGTCAAGTAACCACTGTACCCCGACTGATCTACACCAAGATTTTGAACTTTCAAGATGCCCAGAAGATTCTGGTTACAGCTCGTAAACACAGACAGTTTGTATGGAATAATCACAAACTCACTTTCTCACAGGATTTACCTCATCAAATTAAGTTAAACAGACAGAAGCTGTCTCCTTACTGTGCTGACCTAATCAGACGTGGTATAAAATTTCAGATGCGATACCCAAATGCATTAATATTTACTTATAAAGACAAGAGACAGTCAGTGAATACTGTGCAAGAAGCGCAAGACACTTTTCTAAAGCTTTTTAAAGTAGTGCCCACCACAACATGAGAAGCTTAACAAGAACTGGCCAATCTCTGGTGGCTTATAAGTCATTGTGCTAATCTAGTTTTATTCATATGTTGTGCATTTGTTATGCCGCTTTTACTCTATATTGTGAAGTACTAAACTGTGTTGAGATGACAATCTTGGCTAGCTATCTTTCATGTTTCGCATCCATTCTACATTTAAAACTAGTGCTTTATGCCAATAGGAACTTTTGTTCGACAACAATTGTAGTGACTGTATCACATCGATCTATCTTTATGAAGGCACGCTCACCTAACATAGACTGTAGCTACGTATTTAGCTTATTGTCTTCGACTTACATGGTAGCTGGATGAGACTTTTCTCTGTATTGTAATCCTGCTTACCCTTTAGTTTCATTTTGTATATTGGAATGCCACAATTGGTTTCTTCTGTGATCGTCGCTGAGACCCATAGAGATGACATTGCTTCTTCAGTCATGCAGAGCACTTTTTTCTATATTCCAGTAAACCTTCGGTTTGACGTGCCTGTCGTGCCTAACACGAACATTAAGACACACTCAAGGTTTAGTTTTCAAAAGAGAAAAGTTGCTAAGAACCATTTATATTCCATTTACACATTGCTTTTTTCTTTTCTCTATGTTAGAATGTTGCTTTTAATTTGACTTTCATCAGCTACATTAACTTTGTTCAATTATACTTAGTAGAATATTGCATAGTTTGTGTCTGTTTATGCAAAAACAGTGTCGCAGGAATAACTTTCAATGTTGTGAGGTATGTGTTTGTACAGTATGTACGGTATCAAAGCAGATAGCTTCACTATCTCACAGCACTTTATTCTCCACTTTGATTCTCAACAAAATCCTCATGTCCTCCCTACATATGTGTATGTGGGGGGTGATTGGATACCATAGTTTCCTTTCCAGTCCTAAAATACTGTTGTAGGTGAATTGGAAATTCATCATGTTGCCTGCAAGTACACAAGTACATATGTGCACCATGTGATGGATTAGCATCCTATCCTGATTTTATTTTCTCCATCTTGCACCCAATGAGTGCTAGGGTGACTTCTAGTTGCCCTGCATTTCTGCATTAGATTACATGGATAATTGGAAAATGAATGCAAGAATTTGTGAAGCTTGTAAGCGAATGAAATATGATATTTAGGGAATAATAAGATTGTGTGTAGAATTGTCTTTCTTAAACACTTCTTAAGTCATATAAACAGTCGTCATTTATATTTATATATGTAGTATAACAGCTACATAAACAAGTGATAAATGGGTACTAATAAAAGTTGAGTCTAATATCCCAGAGTCACAAATAGGTTCATATCCCTATCAACACCTATCATATACACATTACATCTAGCGGATACCACAAACTTGTCAATACATTTAATTTTATTTTAAACACTACAGTGAGAAGGAGAGTTGGTGTGGTGAGGTTTTACTATGACGGACATTTTGTTTTCCATGTTTTTGTATATATGTATAGTTATGTTTAAAGATATAATAGTCCTTTTCAGGACTCTTTATAGAACTATTTCAGTTATGATTTCTATTATGTTAACCAAAGTTAACTTTATTATTTGTGATGATTCATATGTTCCTTCTTTCATTGTAGACGGGTGGGTAGGCACCGGGTTAGTATGGAGGGAACTGGTTTTGATTTTGGAACTTTTGAGAGGCAGTAACATACAATATAATTTATACAGTGAGACTAGGTTCAATATTTTCTATTTTTTTAGGATTTTACTAAGTAAAGTATTTAAGATTTTACTGAGTAAATACTTAAGTAGATACATAGACTTAAAGCAACTAATGTAATGTCTTTATATATTGATTCTTGGAATGTCAGAGGGTTACAGAACAAAACTAAGAGATCACTACTGTTTCATTTAGTGTTCAAATCTCAGGCCAGTATTTGTTTTCTGCAGGAAACACACATGCATAGAGATGACTGGAAAAAAGAAAACAATAAGAAATGGGTTAAAATGATAATTGCAGCCGGGGATTGCTCTAATTCAAGAGGTGTGGCAATTTTAGTCAAAAACAATTTCCTAGGAAATATTACAAACATAAATTATGACACAGATGGTAGATGGTGTTATTTCTCTTCTTATTTTTCTAACATTGATAAACCACTCTTGTTTTTTAATTTATATAGTCCTTGTGACCACCAACATATTTTCTTTATTCAGATATGTAGTATTCTTTCATCTTTCAAGGATCATTATATTATTATGGGTGGGGATTGGAATGCCGTTATTAATCCTGATATCGATCGTACTAGTAGATCAATTTCATATAATCACCAAGCATCTATTGCCCTAGAAGAATTAATGTTAGACCTCAACCTTATAGATCCCATTACCCTCAATGTACATACTGACAGGAAAGATAGATATACATATTATTCTAAATGTTATAATGCATGGTCAAGACTAGATTTTTTTCTTGTTTCTGTTTTTCTTATGCATCAAAAAATTGAATACTTCATGGAGCCTAGATTTTTATCTGATCATTCAAGGATATCACTTAAGATTAGCTTTGATATAACGAGGCCACGCATATATACACAAAATAGATGCACATTTAACAACAACCTTCTCTTGAATAAGAATATTCATGTTATAATTACTGAGATTATACAAGAAATGTTTTCCAATCTTGATACATCAGACATTCCATATGATGTTCAATGGGCTGCTTGTAAGGCAAACCTTAGAGGAGAGTTAATTAGCAAGGCTTCTTATCTTAAAAAACAGTATAGAAATAAAGAATCCTCGTTAAAACTAAAAATCCAAACTTTAGAAAACCAGCACAGATTGAATCCTGATTCTTCTATATATCTACAAATTTGTGAATTCCAAAAAGAACTTTTACTACTACACCAACATAATCTCTCTATAATAGAACAAAGGCTCTTAGCTACTTATTCTGAATGGGCTCAAGTCCCCTCTAAAGTTCTCGCCAGAATAATTAAAAATAATCAGTCCTTACCTAGAATAGCACCCATACACTATAACAACAAGATATATAATACGGACTTAGAAATTATGCATCTTTTCACTACCTTGTTGTATACTCTAAAGAGCCTGACCCTATGACTACACAGCATATTGAAAGTTTTATATCTTCCATTAAATTCCCACTACTGAATGATCAACAAAGGAAAACACTATCGGCCCCTTTGAGATGTCAAGAAATTTCAGAAGCCATTGACAAGATTAAAACTAATAAATCCCCAGGTCCGGATGGATTTACACCAGAATTTTATAAGACTCACAAGTCAATTCTTGTACCTTTTCTTCTTAATGTTTTTAACTACATAAAAATAAATGGTATATCAAATTTACATTGGAATGTCTCAAAAACCATATTAATTCTAAAAAATAATAAAGACAAAACAGATCCTAATAATTATAGACCTATCTCCTTAATTAATATTGACATTAAAATTTTAGCCTCATTATTAGCTGAGCGATTGAAAAAAGTTCTAACATCATTAATTTCCCCAGATCAATCAGGCTTTATGTCCCACAGGCATGTATGGGACAATACTTTATCTCTAGATGCCTTTATACACTTCGCAAAAAAGATAGAAATCCTATATATGCACTGATCCTTGATGCTTCGAAAGCTTTTGACAGAGTAAATTGGGACTTTCTTTTTCGTACTATGTCTTGCTTTAATATACCTAATACTTTTATTGATTTTATTAAAGTTTTATATAAGGATTCTTACACCTTTCTTCATATCAATAGAAATGCCTCTAAGATTATAAAAATCACTAATGGTACGAGACAGGGATGCCCATTATCTCCTTTTCTTTTTATTCTATACTTAGAGCCAATGTTATTATATATAACACAAAACACTTTTCACAAGATTCCCAAAATTTTAAATACTGAGGTGCCCTTTTCTGCATTTGCGGATGATTTGGTGATATACCTCCAAACACCTAGTACAGACTTTGTGAAAATAATCAATATTATTAATAAATTTTCACAGGCCTCTGATTATCAGGTGAATTCTCATAAAACTTTCATCTTTCCTATAAATCCATCTGCCCATAAACCTCACATATTTTCAGATTCCCCTTTTTCTTTCACCTATGCAATTAAATACCTAGGTACTCAAATTGAGCATAATGGTCTTTCTACATTTCAAAATAATATTCACAGAGTATGGTCATTAATAGTTTTAGATTTACATAGATGGGAATTACTTAATATATCACTCTTATCCAAAGCAGTGATAGTCAAAATGAATATACTCCCTAGACTCCTATTTCAATTTAATGCCATAGACCAGATTATTCCTAAATCTTTCTTTACAAAAGTCAATAAGGAATTAGCTAGATTTATCTGGTCTCCTAAGTCAGTCAGAATATCATATCTCAAATTAACGTGTCCTAAAAATAAAAGAGGCCTAGGTCTTCCAAACTTTTACATGTATTATTTAATTGTTTTGGCTAACAAACTACCCACCATTTTGAACTTGAAAACTGATAGGTATAGGCAGTACCCCATTTGGACCAAATTATGTCATCAATACATTTCAAGTAAAAATATTAACCCGATTGCTCTTCCTTTCCTTTCTAAGGAAGCTGCTAACATTCTGAAAATTTCCAAACCCTTAAAACAAAAGATCAATTATTTTCAAGAATTAATAAAACTCATTAATCTAGATAGCATTTTTCAACTAACACAACCTTTACACTTAAATCCTAATATCCAGTTTAATAATGTACATTTTAATCTTTCTAAATTTCCACTTATTCAAAGTTTCACTGTGTGGGACTTGCTACAATATAACGATTTATCTCTCACTAACCTACGCATAAAGCTGAAAGCAAATATTAATTACATTACTATACTACGTCAAGTTGAGAGATAGCATCATTGTGAAATTTGCTCACATTAAAGTAAGTATAAATGATTTTACAAATCTTACCACTGTTATACAAGCTCTAACATTACCACAGAAGATGTTATCTAAATCTTATAATCTGGTTAATCAGATAATACATAATAATACTTGTCTATTTTCTGATTATTGGGATAAACAGAATGTCCATTTGTCTTTAACTCAGAAACTTTCAGCCATCAAGGATACTTTAGACTATTCGCCATTCATGAAGCTTTTTTATACCCAGTTAATGATATTTAATAATGCATATCATACTCCTTCCAAACTTAACAAGTTTGACTCCAGAATTCCCTCCTCATGTTCTTGCTGTTCTTCTTTTAATGCTGATCTCTTACATATTTTGTGGTCCTGTCAGCACTCACATAAACTTTGGACCTCCCTTAAAATCAGATTACAAAAAATGGGATACCAAAAATCCACACTATCCTGGGAATTAGCGATTCTTCATATTCCTATTATTCATCTATCAAAATTTGATACACATGTGTTAGTTTATATTTGTTCACTCATTAAGTTTTATATTACTAAAAATTGGTTAGACCGCACCAAACTAAATTGGAATAACTTTAGAACCTTAGCCTACTGCAGCTCAGAAATTACTGGTGAAGAGTCCAAAGAAGTTAGCTCTTAACAATAAAGTCTTAGAAAAGGTATTACACATCTTGGATAGTGTTTAATAATCTCTGTCATTTTTTTTTATAGTTTTATTAACCTAGCTCTCTCTCACTTACATTTACATGCATACTCCTTTATATACAGGCTTATATACTCTGTTGCCTCTGGTTTAACATATTCATACTTTGTATATAGTTATGTTATAGTCGTCCTGTTTGGAGTTCTTGCATTTACATTGTTATAGTCTTGCATTTATACTTGAACTCCCATGCTCTTATATCCAATGTTCATTTTGGTTATTGTGTTCTTGTTGTATTGTAAATATGCATATATTAATAATTCAATAAAAAGTTTTTTGAAAAAAAAAGAATGCTGTACATTTAGCAACATATACTAAATGCATAGATTTACAATTGGCATGATGAGAAAAATAAAAAGTTCAGGTAGTAATGGAATGCGTATAATAACCAACATTGTCACTAGATTGACTATAATTACATCTCATACATGGATATGTTCCTTTACAAGTTACTAAAATCCCTTTATCTTGTATATCTTCATTATTATGATTTAACGTATTCTTAAAAACAGTCTTCAGAAATGATCCTACTATCCTGTTATTATCCTGTGTTGTTATTAAAATCAATGATTTCTGTTTCAAAGTATTAATAATTAATTTACAATCACTGGTAAATGTCATGCTATATGGTCAAAATACATCAGTAGTAACAATAAATTACTCTCATCAGTAGCCTTAAAATATGGGCACATGCTACTATTGCACTGGTGCCTGACTGATTGTATCTATGCAATAGTAGGTGCCTGACTAAGTTAGGCACCTACACAATAGTAGGTGCCTAACTTCAATCAAAGCTGTATTTATTTCTTCTAATTGATAGCCATGTACAAGAAAAAAACATTAGGCATCAGTGATACCTCCAAATTAAAAAAACATATCATTAGTGATTACTCCAGAAAGGCGACTGGAATGCATGCTTTTATGATGTAGGTAGCAGTTCCTTTAACATCTTTCTTAAAAATCTTCATAGCTAAAATATAATCATCATCCTTACATATACATCATCCTTTTATATATATATATATATATATATATATATATATATATATATATATATATATATTAATATCAAAATAATTAATCCCAATATCAGAAAAAAGTAACCTAAAAACTCATGGAAGATGTATTCGTATTTAAATATTCAACAAGCTGTTCAAGGTCAAAAATATCATACCTCCATAGCATAAAAACAGCATCCATGAATCTGGCTTGAAATAAAATGTGCTTATTGTATTTGCCATTTTCAAACACAACTCTTGATTATCAATCAAACATAACAAGATTCACAAACGTATTAGCTACAGAGGTACTCATAGCCACAAGCATTCTTTGGGGATAATCCTCCTAAAAATAATTTTCCAAAACTAACTTTGATAAAGTACACTTAATATTTACTTACTGATCAGAGTTCTCTGTTGATCTAAAATATATGTCTAATTGAATTAAACCTTTATCGCCTGTATCACTAACCATATGTTTAGCAATATTTAAATATAGTTTCAAAACTTGTTCTAAATAAATATGAACAGGTTCTGTCACCCATCCATGTCCTAATAAAGTAGGACGCATGGAAGGATTTAACATATTTTTATAAATTTTAGGTAGCCCATATATTAGTGGTAAAACAGGTTCAGTAACAAGTAAAAAGTATTGAAACATATCTTAAGTAATACTAGAATTTAAAAACAAGTCATAAACAGCTACCTTCACCTATGACATGATTTTTTTTATCTCATCTTTAATCAAAATTATATCAGTAGAGGTATAATTTAGCATACTTTGCATACCATTAATATCACCCCACCTTTATCAGCTTTATATATTACTATATTATAATTTTACATAAGCAAATTCAAAGATAAACTTTCATTTCTAGTTAAATTAAGAAACTTTTTTTTTGATTATTTTGTGAAAAAGGCAATATAAATCAAAATCACATTTATTTAAAAAGCCCAAACAAAATGAGGGCATATAGGCATAAAAGGACTTGCTTTCCTAAACAACACATTTGAATTAGATAATAACAACTTTACATTTAAATTACAAGCAAACATCCTTAGCTCAGTTAAAACTTCTACCACATCAGTTTTTGTGCTGGTATAAAAGAAACACTTCTTCCTAAAACATTCAACCCACGTATTCTGTTCATAAGTGGAAATGGCATATACCAGAGCTAAGTGTCTTGTTCCTCACTGTGCTTCTCATCTGCATTTTTAATTGATTTTTCCTTTTTCTTTCTTACTTTGTGACTGTTGTTGCTGTCTACAAAAAGGATGTTGGGAAACTCTAGTACATTATTTATATCAGCAATAGTAGATCGCAATGAAACAGACGTATCTGAGATGGAAGTAACTGACTGTGCTGACAGTGGATTCAACATAGCATCACGCTGAACTTAGTACTTCTGAAACCTTACCCTCTCTAAGCCAGCTAAAATATGACCTCTGTTAAACTTAGTATGATGATGTGCAAGTTTGTGTTTCTTAGTTGCAATCAGTCTGAGCTGAAAAACGTGCAAATTGTTAATAGTTTCAGTAAGCCTACTGCTTACTGAAGCGCAGTGAGCATCAGATGTGATATGCTCATACATCTTTTCAATTATTTTAACAAACCACTGTCAGTAGACTTAAAGAAGTTATTCATCAATGTCATATAGTCAAAACGTATTTGTACATTTAATTTCTGCCAATCCTTCAGTAGTTCTGAGTAGCGGTTACCATAAGTTGGCATTTTAAGCCTCCATAGTCCATGAGGTCCTATACTATCCATCAGATAGATTTCAAAACCAAGCCTTTTCCATTGCAAATGCTATTTCTGTGTCTTACATTCAAATATCAAAATCAATGACAAAACTTTTACTAGAGAAGGAGCAGATGTCATAGGTTCAATAGCATTTTTGGCAGCATCACCCAAAGTAACAGCAAGTGCATTCCAGTAATTCTTAGCAACTTGGATAATAAGTTCATGGGGTTTTGTGCAGGAGCATTAAAGAACAAACTAGGGTATAGTATAGTTCAGCTACCAGAGATGCCAGGCTTCTGGAATGCACCCAAAATAATGATAACACAAATACTTCCAGGAGGACACTCTATGTTTTCAAAGTAACTACAAATATAAATAAAACAAAAGAGGTCACAGCAATAGAAAATATGTTAAATAAATAATATGTCTTCATGTACAATACTGATTTTAAGGTTAAGGAGCTTCCATCATTGGTTATGTGATTATTGCAATAACACATTTAAATGGTTCTGTGTATGGTTCTATGAAATTGCTGAAAAGGTTATTTGTACGTGAAAGCTTGTACTATTTATTAAATATATATCCTCTACCACAGTGAGCTATTTTTTTTTACTTTTAATTGATAAATTAAATGATAATTCTTTCTATGGATTTACAAATGAGGATGGCCAGACTTATGCATTGGTTGCTAACAGGGTCAAGAAATGGCCCTCACTTTTACTGGGGTATATTTGTGGTTCCATCAGTGAGGTTTCTTTTTAGGGTTCGTCCTATGCAAGTTTCAACTCAGTATAGCTGCTTCTGTGCCACTTTTATGCTAATATAAGTTAACAGTGTAAGTTTCTGCCTAAGCAGTAGAATTTATTGGGTTTGGGGAATTTGAAACTTATAAGGGTTTCACTCAGAAGTAGGAAATTTGTCTTGGAGAAATTTATAAAATTACCAGAGACAGTGTAGTTCTTGGATTTTGGTTTTATTGTTGAGTGAGAATGTTTTTCAAGTGATGGAGCATGAATCTCCCACATTTGTGAGGTCAAGGGCGTTGCTTCCCTCAGTGGGTAGTTTGACCAATTAGCCCCAAGTGTTTGTGCTGGTATATGTTTTCCAGTCTATAACTTAGTCCTTGAAGTCACCTGGGATGATGGCATTGGGTTTAATGCTGAGTGACTCCAGTTTATGTAAGTAGACACTATTGTATTCCTGGGTCACAGACGGTGTTCTGTAGCTAACTAGAATGATGGTGAGATGGACATGAAGAAGATCTAGGGCATCATGTTGCTTTAAAAGCCTTGATGGGAGTCTCTTTTGGGTGAAGAGACACATCCACCTTTTAACCTTCCTTTGTAGTAGCTGGTCTAAATGTGTAGGATGTGTTATAGTCCTGCATATCTAGAGTAATCGCCTCCAATTTAAACAATATATCAGTCACTGCACAGACAACAACATCCTCCAAGGTGGGAAGGGTTTGGAAGAAGTGGAATTTCTTTTTCAGACTCCTACCATTGATCAGTATCATGTTCGTAGTTTCCTGTGTTTTTATTATGTTGACATTTTTTTATCTGAGAAACACTGCCTAAGGCTCTATGGGATAGACCATTTTTAGCAAATACCTAAAATCCTTGAGGGGATAAGTGAAGGCCATCCCTGGTAAAGCTGCATGGCCTGTCAGTCATACTCCCTAAGCTAACAAATATTATACCCCTTTCAAATGACACCAAATGCTAAGCAAATCACTGAAGTAAATTATTTTTGTTTGTACTGAGACATCATCTTTGAGGAAAGTAGGATGTTACTCAGTGCTGAGCTCCTCCCTGCTTGGGACATATAGTCAAAGAGCTGCATCGCAGCTCTTTGCATATAGTAAAGGTAGGCACATATCAAGTCCTTTACACCCACATGTACTATGACAGAGTCATACTGATACTTAAATAACCAGCCAGGAGATGAAAGCGAACAATAAAAACAAAAACCAACAATTGAGTTTGCTGTGGAGAACCAAATAAGGGTCCAGACCAAGTACCCAGGAGATGTTTTATTGTCCAAATACCAAACACTTTTAACACAAAATATATTTTCAAAATTCTTCATCAAAGGCAAAACAGCAAATGAACAATGTACTTCACTTAAATAAACCCATCAAACCAGCAATAAACCAATAGTTTCATTGAAACCATTATGTGTAAACATTTCAATTAAGAACAGTTTAAAACTTAAAAGAAACACGAGCATCAGTCTTTCACTGATATAAATAAAACACTAGTTGTAAGAATCATCGTAGCGTGCAAAGAATGTAAAATAATAAATTATGTGCAAATGTAAATAAAAACAAGTTGTTTTAATATAAAATTAAAATTTTATATATATATATATATATGTATATATACATATATATATATATATATATATATATATATATATATATATATATATATATATATACATATGTGTATAAATAAAAATAAAAATAGAACATTTATTCAAAATATATACCTATGCTGCCCTCTGTATTTCATTCTGAACGTATAAAAATTTTTGACAAATGTGGTTTAGACGTAGTTAGGGCCATTATTGTGGAAAATGAAAGAATTAGGGAAACTTTGCTGGAGAAAATGGAATCTATTAATTCCGTTATTATTCAAGATCTTTTGTTTAGTGTTGCGTCTGAAAAAGCCTTATATTTTAATATTTTCAAACAGGTTGACTCAGACTGTAAAAATAACACGAGGAGGAAGGAGGGTAAATTGGAAAGGGACATAAAGGAATACCATGATGGTACTGCATACCCTAAACCCAGGCCTTTTAATTTGTACACTCAAGAACGTTATACAGTAACTAATCACAGGCCCATGAATAATAGACACTCTGTGGGTGAGGAAAATAAATAAGTTTTCCCAGAATTTAACCATCAAGACCCTTTGGATTTTCCACCCCTCTCCCGGAGGTCCGACAGAATTTGGAACAAAAAACCTGTATATTACAACCATCACAATTACAGGGGGAAACCCAGACACTAGTTAGCACAAATTTCAATTTTGAAATCAAGCACTATGGTAATATTTTTGAATACAAAAATTATAAGATTTTTAACTACAGTGCTGAAGTTATTAATTTGGATAATTTCAAACTGTTTTCAAAAGGTTTTAAATATATACCTATCAGAAAAGGAAGTATTCACAAGGCCATTATTGACATGAAGCTATTTTTAAGGAAAAAGAATTTGGCCCTGGTTTTCGCAGATTCTAATTTTTCATGCAGACAGTCTACTTTTAAGAGAAAAAGTACTTTTAACCCTCCCCTTCATCCACAGCTCAAGAATTTAGAAATAATATTGGAAAGAGAGATTAGAAACACCATCAATACACATAGAACACATTCAAACCTTTCAAATGATGAAAAATTGTTGCAGAACCAACTTACTAATAATAAATCTATAAGAATTATGCAACCAGATAAAGGAGGGGGTACAGTACTTATGGATTATATTTTATATGAATCCAAAATGAAAGAAATGTTATCTGATGATTCCAAATATTCTAAGGCTTCAATCAATGAAGTAAATATAGCTTATTCTAAAATTGTTATGCTTTTAAATGATTTGTTATTGGAAGACTCTATTGATTTGGATATTTTCAATTTTTTATACAATAAGAACCCTAGGACACCATCAGTTTTTTGAATTCCGAAGGTCCACAAGGATTCTTCGGATCTGCCTTTAAGACTCATAGTTTCCTCTGAGGGGTCCATGACTACTCCCCTAGCCAGATATTTGGATGTTAAATTAAAATCCCTCTCAAATGATGGAATTACTGTTTTGAAGGATTCATGGGATTTTCTTAGGCAGGTAAAACCTGAACTTTTTAATCCCAATATATTGTTTGTTACCCTAGACATAGTAGACTTTTTGGTTCTATTCCTCATGACACAGGACTTCTATGGCTTGAGGAAAGTATGAGGGAGAGTGGTAAATTTGGTTCCAATGATTTTACTATGTGCCTATTACTTATGGAAACAGTACTTAAGAATAATTTTATGTATTTTGAGGGAGAATTTTTTAAACAGGAAAGAGGGGTAGCTATAGGGGCAAAATGTGCCCCTACATATGCAAATATTGTTTTGTCTTGGTGGGAGAAACTATTTGTTATTAATTGTGAGTTTTCCAACTGTTGGTGTTTATACAAACGCTTTCTTGATGACATTTGTATTTTTTGGCATGATTCTCAAGAAAGGTTTTTTGAATTTCTCACATACCTCAAAGGAACCACTGAATTTTTAGACTTCACGTATAGTTTTAATAGTCAGGAATTAGTTTATTTAGACATCTCCTTGACTAAATTGGACCATTCTTTTTCTTCTAAAGTCTTTAGGAAAGAAACTTTTTCAAATTCATACCTTCATTATAGTAGCGGTCACCCATTTTTTCAGAAAAAGAATTTGTTTAAAGGACAGTTAGAACTAGTCGGATGACTTCAGAGGAGGAGGAGGATTTTGTTAAAGAAGTAGAGCTTGTCACGCAGATGTTTAGGGACAGATGTTACCCGGACCATCTTATTCGTGAAATTACTAAAGAAGTGTTTGAGGGTAGGAAAGGGAGGTTTGCACCGATTTTGGGTCGTGAGGAAGTATCCAACCCACACACTAATGATTCTATTCCCACTTCTAGTTATGCTGGAGCATATATAATGGACTACATAGGTGATTCAGGTAACATTAAACAAACAGTTAGTAGGGAATGGGACCGTTTCCTTCAGATTACAGAATTAAAAGAAATTCAAAGTCAACCTTTGAGGTTTATTTACAGGAGGGACACGAACTTCAAGAGATTATTTGAGTTTGGTGGACATTCTAGATTAGAATGTTCATCTAGAAAAAAAGGGGACTTTCAAATGTGGTTCATGTTCCCAATATCCACATGTTATAAATTGTTCCAGTGTCTTTATACCTAGTAGGAACAAGTATATCAAGAGCCACACGTTTTCAAATTGTAATACAAATGGTGTGGTTTATTTAGCTTTGTGTTACTCCTGTGGGTCCTTTTATGTGGGAAAAACTGAAAGGAAGCTTAAAATGAGGATATATGAACACTATTTTGAAATAAAAAAGGAGAACATGA
>NC_056745.1:587660472-587752972 GCF_019279795.1 Protopterus annectens | reverse complement strand
TAATGGCGTTAAGTTCTATTTAACTCATATAGTTGTCAAAATTGTCTGTTTGCTATAAGTTTTAAAAGTTATATAATCTAAAATGCTTAACTCTTATAGTTAAGTTCACTGTGTTTCCTTCCTCTACCTAATATTGGGCACTACTTAAAATTATTCTGTACCATTCTTTTGATAATATCATACCGTTCCATAAGGGTGGTCATTCAAAAGACCCCTCCATTTTAGGGTGTTTGCCATACAGTCTCTTCTATCAAAAATACTAGAAAATGGATTCACTTCTCAATTTTATCTGAGAGTACAAACTCATCTCTCCAACGCAACATGGCTTCTGACCATATTGCAGTACCACGGCAACCTTGCTTAGCTCTACCAACATCGTTACTCAACAGAGAAACCCAGATAACTTGGTGCCCACCCCTTCCTTGACTTATCAAAGAGTTTGGATACTGTTTGCTCCATAAAACACCTACACAAGCTTTCTTCACTTGGCCTCACAGACTCTATCCTCAAATGATTTCATAGTTATTTAACAAAGAGACAACAGGTTGTTGTGGGAAAATTACAACTACTCCTTCCTCCCCATAACCATTAATGTGCTCCAAGATCATTACTAGGTCAGATACTGTTCAATGTCTTTTTGAATGACTTAAACACTGTTTTTATACACGTCCATAACAAATATGCTGACAGCTCTAAGCTAATTCCTCAGTTAAAACTCTACCTACCCTGCAGTAGTTGACTCAATAGTCTCTCTTCCTTAGAAACCTAGCACAACAACTAACAAATCCTTAGTAATTCCCTCAAAAACAAAGTAATATTATTTACCCCAAAACAGCATTTCAATAACATCAGAAAACAATGCTAAAATGGAACTGATAAACACTAAACTGCTTGGATTTACCACAGATAACCAAATAACGTTTAAAACTCATACACCACAAATTTTAAAAAAGACTCACCAAAAATTAATCAGTCTCTAGAAGGCCAAACCCTTCCTCATAGATGGAGCCAGGGCTAGCATTTCCACTTGTTTCCTACTCCCAGCCCTTGTATATACTTTTCTTGTTCTAACAGACTTAAATATCTCTTTCTATTTATTCATATGTAATTATTTAACTAATTTTATATTAGCATTCATCTGGTTCAGGTCAGGAGAATACATTAATTCATCTTCCCAAATTGAAAATATGAAGTTCATATTTGTCTCCTGTTTTAACCATATTATTTCTGTTTTTGAATCATTATGTAGGAGAGAATCATATTAAAAGTTTTTGCCTCATATTTGATCATAGAGGTAACAGAATTTAAAGATGGGTGGAATGCTTTGAATTTTCTGAGAATCAATGAACATAAACTCATATGTTAAACAGATAAATGAGGTATTATGAGTATGAACCTTTTCTTATTATGATAGTATGTATAACTTTATTTCAAATCAAGAAACTATTTAAAAATGTTGGGTTTGATAATTAGAGTCAACTAATTTTTAATGAGAAAATGTAGGCATGTTGTATAGTAAACATCCTAAATATTCAATATTCTACACTATTATTAAAATTCATAAATCGCTAAATCATCTCACAAGACAACTCATACCTCCCAATCTTTAAGTGCATGGATATGGAGAAAGCCTAAAATAATGGCAAGATGAGGGCCCAAAAATAGGGACAGATTTTAAACATTGCTTTTCTAAACTTAAAAAGTTTCTAGGCTATCAGGATTTGTGTTAGCATGTATTTTACAAAGGATATGAAGTCTGAACTTCAAATATATGTCATTATTTAATGACTTCAAACCTCAGTGACTTGTCAGAAAAACACAAATTTTATAAGGAACAGGCCAAATACGTGAAGCAAGAATTTGAACATTCTGTAGAAATCAATACAGTTGCGAAGTATGGATCAACCAATTGTTTTAGTGCTAAATAGTTTAAAGCAGGATGCCAGTCTATTATTTGACAGTTTGTTAAAATAATTTACTACAATATTGTGTTTATGTACAGATATCACAGAAGAAGTACTAGAAAGGTTTAAAATAGTTTAATGGGAAACTGAATATTATGTATCTATACTTCAATTTCCGAGTTGTCTGGTTTAACAGTGGTTGCACATTATATAGGAGAGGGGCCCTAAGCATCTTTTGTTCTTTCAATGACTATCATTTTGCTTAACATATAATATAATATATTTATAATAAACGGTTTATACAAAGAACAGGCAAAATAATAGGATGCCATTTCCCCACTATATGCAAATATATGCATGTCAGAATTGGAAAGAAAAATAGGTATAATAAAGAATTTGTGTGGATCAGGTTGTTGAACATGTATAATATATTGATTTTTTGTTATTTTTATGCCAACAAAACTTTAGTTATGCTAACAAAATGTACATAAGTTGAATGTGAATGAATGAGGAATCAAAACTTCCTTTGAGATTTTTAATAACAGAAGTGAATTTTTCAGACATAACTTTCAAAGGAGGAGATGGAAAGTTAATCAAAATGTGTTTCTTTAGGAAAGATATGTGAGCAAATACATTTCTCCATGCAAAGAATTCCCACACACCACATTAAATTAAATGTTACCACTGGGTAAATTTCTTACATTAAGACATAATACCACTGATAAGGAAAAACTGACAGATTAGCAAATAAATTGATATTGAGACATAAATCATGTAGTTATTTAAAAATATTATTGAAGGAAACAAAGAACATTCTGAATATGTTGGTGGATAAGTGAAGTAAATATTAGACAAATGCGATACAATGACATGTCGAAACATTCTCCCATTTCTAAGCAGTTTGCAGATCCAATTAAAAAGGATTTCGGCATTTTGTAATCTGATGAGAAGTAGAATTGTATTTTTATCAACATAATTTTTTTTAATACCCGAGCACTTAATATGTGTGAAATATTGCCATATAAAGTGCCTGTGGATGTTTCTAGTATTTCTAAAGGAATTTTTGAATGCATGTGTCACAAAAGGAAATATTGCCAGCCCAGCTGTTTGGAATTTTGTAAATAATTGTATGTCATTTGTGAATATTAATATGATTTATATAGAAATGTAACAAAAGGAGATACTGCCAGTCCAGCTATCTGGAATTTTATAAATAGTTATGTGTCATTTGTAAATAGCAACATGATTCATAGGCCTGTGTTTCAAATGTATTAGAACTGTATGTCATATTGTATAGACGTGTGCTGAAGAGATATTTTTATACACTATTGTAATTGTTTAGATGTATGCATTTTAACAGGATATTAACTTGCAAAACTTAAAAATAGCTGAGGTTGAAGTACTTTATTGCTGGACCATAAACAAGATATGTTATCTTTATGTTTCAGTCAACACAAGACAGGAAGTCTACATTGACTTGAAAGAAAGATAATTACTAGGCTTGAGATGTAGAATTGTTTTATGACTTCCAGGATCTGCAAACATCTGAAGGCTGTGTATTTTCACAGGGAGATGCTAAATGCCAGCATTTTCTAGCAATGATTGTTCTGAGCCTGGGAACAGAAGTCAGAAGACAAAAAGTGATGTCATGCTGCAAATATCCCAGCAGTAATATTTGATATTAATTTAAGGACTCTATGAGAGAGTGGCTAGGCATTTTGTATTTGTCTTTGACCTGACAACAGTATCAGAAAGCAGATACATTCACCACACTTGCCTTACTGTAATAGTAAGTTTCTAGGGTATAGTAATTATTTTAGATTCAGTAAGGAATATAGTAGAGGTTAGTTTAAGAGTTTTCAGTATTTATTTGACATTGTCCTGCAATGTTGTTTTAAATATTTCCTGCGATTTTGAACTCTGAAGTCACTGTGAATACATATTTAGTATTATCTTGTTTTTGTATTATTTATTATTAAATATATTTAAATCTATCTTTATGGCTGATATTTGTGAGACATATTTATGCTCTTAGAATATTTGCATATTTATTTGGTACCACTGTGCAGGCCACTCCTAATAGCCTGCTCTTGGTCATACTACCATTTGGATCAATAGAAACATTACAATGTAGGATTGGACACCCTTTGCTAAGGGCCTTAAAGTAGTTGATAATTAGTAGCTGCTGGTGGTGAAAACTACCTTATAGTCTGGGCAGAAGGAGGCATAACTAATAATCCTGTACCAGCCTTTCCAGGTGTGTGTGTGTGTGTGTGTGTGTGTGTGTGTGTGTGTGTGTGTGTGTGTGTGTATAAATCAAACCTCAGGCTGTGTGTGTGTCAGCTACTTGGACAGGGGCACGAAGCACTGGTTAGACAGAGACAGTGCTGGACATCTTGGTTCAGCCACTCAGCTGAGATCTCAACCCCTTGCTGTGTCAGAGGGGAGATTTATTGGGGATCTGGAGAAAGAGGGAGAAACTAGTTCCAGACTGACTGTGGTCTCTGTAGGCACTTAAGGGAAATTGTACTTTACTGTATGTGTGTGTGTGTGTGTGTGTGTGTGTGTGTGTGTGTGTGTGTGTGTGTGTGTGTGTGTGTGTGTGTGTACTTGTCATCTTCCTAGTGTGTACATTTCCCACTATTGCCAGTGGTGAAGACTGAGGCTCCTTGATTACTGGGCCAGTGCTGGGGCATCACATATTAATTTGTGGACATTGGTTGGATATTTACATCACATATTAATTGGCTTCTAGTGGTGGGATATCCACATATTAGGATTCAGTGGTGTGGATATTGAATTCCTGTAGCCTGTAAACAGTGGTCACTGAAGGTGCTTGTACTCTCAATCTGCCACACACTGAACATTCAGAGTTCTATATCACAATTATTTTATATATTTTTAGCTTAGTTAGTCATGGAGAGCAGGCAAGGATATCAGCAGAGGAGTATGGCAAGCTGACAAGAGCCAGTTGGTTGAGATGTTCCATGCTAAAGGACTGGTGCATGCCAACCTGACTAAGGCAGAAATTATTGTAGCCTTGGGCACAGCTGCATCACAGACCAGCACGCCAGAGGACAATCAGACTGGCTTTGGAGATGTACAACTCTCAGAATATGGGCAGTTCAACCTTTCCACAGAGGACTTAAAAATCTATCTGGAGTTAAAGAGACTTGAACTGGAGGCCAAGCATTTGGAAATAGAATCAGAAGAGAGACTGCGGCAGGAGAAACAAATGGAATTAGAAGCAACAGAGACACTAAGATGTGTGGAATCTGAGGAGAATGAGAGGCAGAGGCAACATGAGAAGGAGAGGCTGACTCTTTGCCAGGGTCATGGAGGTAATGGGGAAGGGAGTAACCGAACTCTAGAAGCAACAAAGGTCAGTAAATTTCTTCCACAATTTACAGAGGGGAATAATTTTGATAATTTCATTCATACGTTTGAAAGGGTATGTAAACAGTATAATGTTGACCAAGGGCTCTGGGTATGGTTTATGACCCCCTTACTCCATGGTAAAGCTGTCACTGCTATTTCAAAATTGTCTAATACTGATTCCTTAAATTATAATACTGTTAAAAATTGTCTGTTAGAGTGTTTTCAGTTAACACCTGAAGGTTATAGGAAAAAGTTTCATGAGCATAGGTGCAAGGCAGATCTAAGTGTGTGTGAATATATTGCTGAACTAAGCATGTATTTTCATAGATGGTTGAATGGGTGTCAAGTCACTACTTTTTATGGGTTGGCAGACCTTTTGGTGAAGGAAAAAGCCCTTAGCACTTTGCCTGAGGGCATGAGAATCTGGTTAGCAGATAGGCAATGCAATACTGCAGATGAGTTGGGGAAGAAGGGTGACCTATACCTAGCAAGCAGGGCATGACTGCACAGGAAAGAGTTACTCAGTGCTGCTCTAAGGGAACCCATGGTGGGCAGGTTTAACTGCCCCAACAAAGTGCGCCAGTAGCTGGGGAAGCCACTAATCCAGGTACATGTCCAAGACCAAGGGTTAAATGCTTTAAAGGCAACCAGTGGGGCCATGTGGCATATAGATGTTCATGGAGGCAAGGTGGGGAACAAAAGGTGAGAGAGCCAGTAAGTGAGAATGATAGAATGCCAGCAGTAAGTTGTCTCGAGACAACAAGGGTACCAAACTATCACAATAAGTTATATCTTAGTTTAGTAAATGGGAAAGAGGCCACTGCTAAGAGATACACAGCCTCTGATCTAATCATTGTGAAGCCTGCAATGGTTAAAGAGGACTACTACTTGCTTGGACCGTCAACTCCAGTCAGAGCTTTAGGAGGGATCCCATTCTATATACCTTTGGCTAGGGTTCACGTTGACTGCGAGGGTGGAAAAGGAAGCCAGCAAGTAGGTGTGTTTGAGAATATCCCTGCAGATGTCCTGACTGGGAATGATTTTCATAATGGAATACCTTGTGTGCATGTAGTAACACAGTCTTGGAGACAATCATATGGGTCTAGTAGCCTGAGGGAAACCCAGAAAGACCACAGACTTGAAGCCAGGACTGGTGTGGTGGTTACTTCACAGAGGGAGCTTCCCTATATCAGTGAGACTGAAGGTGAGCCACAGCTGCTTTTAGTTACTGATGTTTCCTTGGACATAGTGACTGCAAGGGCAAAGGTGAGTAGTAGTACCCAGGATAACAGTGAGGCACTGTTGTCAGATGATGCCAGACTTCCTGTGGAAGGGGACCTGGGAAGAGTTACAAAGAGAGAGCTCAGACAGGCTCCGCTCTCTGACCTTACATTACAAGGTCTGAGGAAGGTAGCTAGGGAAAGTGGTATCTGTATACTGAGACAAAGGGTTACTGCTTAGAGAGTGGACCCCTGAGGGATGGCTAGAGGGTGAGAGAATGCAGCAGTGGTAGTGCCCAGAGCCTACTGTCTGGCACTTCTAGCCATAGCCCATGATATTCCCTTTGCAGGTCATATGGACATAAAGCATACAAAGAGAAGTATTATGCATAACTTTTATTGGCCTGGGATTTCCAGAGATGTAACAGAGGACTGCAGGACCTGTGAGCAGTGCCAAATAGCAGGCAAGGCAGGAGATAATGTCAAAGCTCCTATGGTACCTTTGCCTGTGATTGATGAGCCACTTCAGAGGGTAGCTATGGATATTGTGAGGCCTCTGAGTACCCTAAGTTCCACAGAGAAGAAGTATATCCTAGTGGTAGTAGATTATGCTACCAGAAACCCTGAAGTGGTGGCTCTGTCCTCCATTGAAGCAATAAAAATGGCAAATGCTCTGTTAGATATTTTCAGCAGGGTAGATTTCCCAAAATAAATACTGACTGACAGAGGTACCAATTTTATGTCAGACCTACTGGCTTGTCTGTGGAAGCACTGTGGGGTGAAGCACCTAAAGACCACCCCCTATCATCCTGAGACTAATGGTCTGGTTGAGAGGTTCAACTCTACACTAAAGACCATGCATGAACCTGATTGACTTCTTCAAATCAGTCTCCAGAGCCGTGGAAAGGGTAAGGCAGTCCACACAGCCTATCTGGACCTCACCAAGGCCTTTGACACCATTCGCAACTCTGGAATCATAGATAGACTTACTAAGCTGGGCATTAATACCTATGTCACTCGATGGGTTGCCAACTGGCTTACTGACAGAACCCACACTGTAAAAGTAGCTGACTCCAAATCCATCTCCAGACAAGTGACAAGTGGAGTACCTCAGGGTTCTGTCCTGGGACTGCTCTTGTTTGGCATCTACTTCTCTGAAGTACAGGCCAACACAAAGGGACTCTGGCTAACAAAGTTCGTAGATGACTGCAAACTGGGAGCCATTATTGAATCCCCAAATGATGTGGATACTCTAAAAAAGGGCCTTACAGAAACAGATGCTTGGTGCCAGAGCCATGGGCTCAAGCACAATGCCAAGAAATGTATGGTTATCGCCTTTGGGAAAAAACATGTACCCATGAATTACCACATAGGTGGCAGTACACAGAAAGTGTGATAAGAGACTTAGGGACACAGGTGGACAGTGGTCTTACCTTCGATAACCACATCACCACAACAGTCAGGAAATCCTTCTATGTGGCACACCTCATCACTAAGGGCTTTTCATCCAGAAAAAAGGAGGTGATTGTCCCACTGTACTCATCCCTCATTAGATCCATTATAGACTACAACACCCCATTTGGTATGTACCTCTCAAGACATCTGCAATAACTGGAAAGGCTGCAGAAATACCTCACTAAAAGAATCACAGGACTAAAGCAGATGCCGTACACTGACCACCTTAAAAAACTCCAGCTATACTCTGTCACATATCGTCTACTCATAGACGATCTCTGCTTAACATACAAGGCCTTGTCAAACCCAGACCTGTTGGACATGCTACACTTAAAGAAATCCCAATCCCTCAGAGCCACATGGTCCAGGGATCTAAACCTTGTCACAAAACATGCTGGGGGGATAGGTTCCTGACCCAGAGACTCATCAGACTCTGGAATAGACTGCCCATACATGTGAAGAAGAGCTCTTCTTTGGCCCTCTTCAAAAGGAACCTTGACGATTGGATAGGTGAAAGGATATTCACCCCGGGGATCATGTCAGTCACCCTGCTAGACAGGGGTCCAGAGAAGTAAATAATGTGGGAAGAAATAGACAGGGAATTGTTATGAACCTATGAACCTATTTGCAGACCAGTTTAAGAGTGAGTGGGACAAATATTTGTGCCCTCTGTTGTTTGCATAGAGGGAGGTGCCCCAGGAATCCACTGTTTTTTCACCGTTTGAGTTACTGTATGGGCATAGGGTGAGGGGACCACTATATTTGATTCAAGATCAGTGGGAGGGTGACTGTGAATCCACAAGGAGTCTGTTGTGCCATATGTCCTAAACCTCAGGACAAGGCTCAGGGAACTCATGGGCTTGGCCAAGCAGAACCTGGCAGAAGCCCAACAGCAGAAACAGGTCTGGTATGACAGGAATGTTTGAGCTAGAGAGTATACCGTGGGGCAGCAGGTAATGGTTCTCATCCCTGTCAGACACAACAAGGTGCAGGCAGCTTGGGAGGGTCCATTTAATGTGGTAAGGAAGGTGAGTGATGTTAAGTACATGGTAGAAGAGCTAGGAAGGAAGCAAGGGCACACATTGTACCATGTTAACACCATGATAGGGAGGCCCTTGCACTAAGTATTTGTTATAGGAGTCAGGAGGAGTTGTACTAGGATCTATGGCTACAGGGAGCCAGCCAGTAAAATACTATGCTGGATCCTAGGATGGCAGGCATATGACAGGAAAGTGCAGCACTGTACTGGGGTCAGCAATACTAAGGCAGCTAGAATCTCAAGAAAGGGAATGGGGTAGTTTATTCCCAGATATTCGAACCCTCGTAGGCAACATTTCTCAAGGTTCACTTGAAAGACTAGCTTGGGTTTTCTGTGGGGGAGGAATGTCACAAAAGGAAATATTGCCAGCCCAGCTATCTGGAATTTTGTAAATAATTGTATGCCATTTGTGAATATTAATATAATTTATAAAGAAATGTAACAAAAGGAGATACTGCAAGCCCAGTTATCTGGAATTTTGTAAATGGTTATGTGTCATTTGTGAATAGCAACATGATTCATAAGCCTGTGTTACAAATGTATTAGAACTGTATGCCATACTGTATAGATGTGTGCTGAAGAGATACTTTTATACATTACTGTAATTGTTTAGATGTATGTATTTTAACAGGAGATTAAGCAAAACTTAAGAATAGCTGAGACTGAAGTACTTTACTGGTAGTCCATAAACAAGAGATGTTATCTTTCAGTTTCAGTCAACAGAAGACAGGATGTCTACACTAGAAGACTCTCTGTGTTGCCTTGAAAGAGAGATAAGTACTAGGCTTGAGATGTAGAAGTGTTTTATTGTTTTATGACTTCCAGGAACTGTAAACATCTGAAGGCTATGTATTTTCACAGGGAGATGCTAAATGCAAGGAGTTTCTATCAATGATTGTTCTGAGCCTGGGAAATGAAGTCAGTTGACAAAAACTGATGGCATGCTGCAAGTATCTCAGCAGTAATATTTGATGTTAATTTAAGAACTCACAGAGAGAGTGACTGGGCATTTTGTATCTGTGTTTGACCTGACAACAGCATCAGCTAGAAGATCCATTCACCATACCTGCCTTGCTGTAATAGTAAGTTTCGAGGTTATAGTAATTCTTTTAGATTCAGTGAAGAATATTGTAAAGATTAGTTTAGGTGTTTTCTGTATTTATTTGAGACTGTCTTGCAATGTTGTTTAAATATTTCCTGTGATGTTGGACTCTGAAGTCACTGTGAATACATATTTAGTATTGTCTTGTTCTTTTATTATTTATTATTAAATATATTTAAACCTATCTTTGTAGCTGATATTTGTGAAACATATTTAAGCTGTTAGAGTACTTGCACATTTTTTGATACCACTGTGCAGACCACTCCTAATAGCCTTGCTATTGGTCAAACTACCATTTGGATTAATAGTAACATTATACAGTAGGATTTGACACCATTTGCTAAGGGCCTGAAAGTAGTTGATAAATAGTGGCTGGTAGAGGTGAAAACTACCTTAAAGTCTGGGCAAAAGGGGACATAGCTAGTAAACCTGTGCCAGCCTTTCCAAGGTATGTGTGTGTCTGTGTATAAATCAAACCTTAAAGTGTGTGTGTCAGCTACTCGGGCAGGAGCACAAAGAACTGATTGGACAGAGAGGGTGCTGAAAGTCTTGGTTTGCCCAATCAGCTGAGATCTCAACTCTATAGCTGTGCCAGTGGGGAGTCTTATTGGGGTTCTGGAGAAAGAGGGAGAAACCAGCCCCAAACTGACTGTGGTCTCTGTGTGCTCTTAAGGGAATTTGTACTTTACTGTGTGTGTACTTGTTATCCTCCCAGTGTGTACATTCCCCACTGTTGCCAGTGGTGAGGATTGAGTGTCCTTGATTACTGAGCCAGTGCTGGGGCATGACAGCATGTCATACAATATTTGTAAAATATATTTATAGAACAAAGAAAGTAAATATTAATGTTGAATTTTTGAATATTAGACACCATATGTTTCTGAAAAAATATATGTTACATATGGATTTTATTTTTGCTTTCCATTACTTTTGTATATTTGTCACTCAATAAGAATGGATAGATTTAAGATTTAAGAACATATGTGTGGCATAAAGATTAAGAATTCTGAAAATAGTTTGGACTACATGCATATTAAGTTCATAGTGGATTTCTTAATTGTTACAAATGTTTACTGGCACAGGCGCATTTAGTAAATGGTGGGAAAGTATTAACTACTTTCTATCAACTAGATTCTAGGATGACATTAAAATATAACACACTGGAACTGAAATGGTTAAACAGCGATATTAATTAGCAGTGTCTGATTTAAGTATGTATTTTTGGTATATCATGTTTTTTATGTTACAGTGTTTCTTTAGAATTGTAATGAATAATTAGTTATGTTCTTTTGCTTGTTAGTTAAGTGCTTGTTTAAGATAAATTCAAATTAACTCCACAGAAGACAGATGGCTGTCATGTTTCATGTAATAATGTTCATGACATAATTTATTCTGTCTAGTCTGCATGTCTTTTGTTATTTTTTTTTTTACAGTGTGTTAAGTGAAAAAAGCTGATATCCTGTTGGCGCATAATCTCAAATGATTGTTAGTTGAGAGAGTTACTGCAGAACAGTTACATACAGAACATACACTTGGGATGCAGATCAACATCTGATCATGTAAGAACTCTATAAATATAGTCACTCTGATTCTGAAAGCCACAAAGTAAGATCACCTGTTACCACTTTATTTAAAACAGTCCCAGAATGAGTTAATACTACTGTGTTGTGAACAGTATCTGGTTGTTTAAATGTTTAGTTGCAATTACTTATGCAATTCCCATACAGTTTGTATATTTGACTGTTATGGAAATGCTTTAAGGTTTTATTCCAAGTAAAGAATTTAAATGGTTGTTGATGATGGTTTGTTTAGTAGCTTAATGGTTTATTACATTTTACTATACCTTTTCAAATATGTATGACCTACCCATTGAAAGTGTAATACTTAGAGATAAATGTTATAATTTAGCCATTTAAAGGTTGGCTTACTTTTAACTGTAAACAGTAAGACATGCTCTTGTTTTGTTAATTTTGGCCAACTGGTGCCAGTAATCTCATAGGTTTGGTGTGATTATACCTCTGAACTATAGCTGTACAGTGCAAATATCATTTGAGTAATGTCAACTTGGCAGTTATCCATGGTAGTTGTGCACATGTGCTGTACACCTTTTAGCCTGATTGCCATTCTATATTAACTGGTGTTGGTGATGAGATACAAACCCTATACTACTTGTTTTGTCAGCTAAATTGTTGACAGCAGCAGTGCAGGAAGTAAACGTCATATTCCCTGCCCCTCATATTGCTAATCTGTGGTTGGATGTAGTATATTGGACTTGTATAGCATCAAAAAAGATTTGGGTAACAAAAAGTTTGTTTACCCATGTAGCCACATTAAATGTATGGCAGTATATATTGCATAGTAATCGCTTTATTTTTTAGTTACGATAGTTAGGTGATAAGAAATAAAGAGCTCTGTGGATTATGGGAAATGCCAGAATTATAGCTGGCAAAAAAGTGCAGGACCAAAGGAATGTTCTGTGATAATTTATCAATGGAAACCATGATAGCAGCCTTATGTGCTGATGAAATGCTGTCTACTGATGCTGGTGCTTTAACATCATGCAGCAGCTGAGACTAAGGCAGCAAGAAAAAAGGAAAACAACTTGCAAAACCACTGTGATCTTGGATCACGTCTGTGGCCTGCACTCACATGTAGCAAGGCATGGTAGCATCAACATTTCCTCAGTCTTCGGTCCTTTCTGTGCAGTCTATATTCCACTTGGTCAGGTCAGTCCCTATTTTCTTCTTTCTGCATGATACCCATAAAGTCTTTGTTACTCTTCTGGATCCTGTATGAAAACTCCTTTTAAACTGTTAATTCTGCTCTTCTTATCTTTTAGCTTTCATGTACCTTTTGTGTAATTGCTAGACTGATTTCTTTATGTGGCCAAATTACCCATCTCCTCATTTTGTCTTTTTACCTATTACATACACAGTCTGTAGTCCTGAGTACTACATGTTCAAACCCTTCTTATAGTTTGTTTACTGCAACACTTTGTTCTCAGTGTCCTATCACATACTTAATCCTTCCCCAAGAATAACTTAATATACTCTCTTAAAATCTCATGTTTGTTTTTTTTTTCTTTCATACTAAACCACATAGTAACATGAGGGCTCTTGGCTAACACTGTCTTAACTTATATATCATTGTTTATGACTGCATATAGAATTCTGTCATTTCATGGACAGATTTCTACCATTTGGCTTAACTCCTAAGTTAAATCCTGCTCCCTTTCTGACCCAGAGGTCAGAAATATCAAGGCTGCTTCCTTCAGATTCAGCACCCCCAGATGTATTGCCTTCTTTGTTCTCAGTCCACACCTTTGTTCTTTCCTGCAGGCTGTAAATTCATCTCTTTTGACATGATGTGACAAAAAGCACGGCACCTCAAGGACCTTATTGGTCCATTATTCTCTAAGTAACAATTGGTGTTCCCAATGGGCCATCACCATGTTAGCAAGCACTGCTCCACATGGTGACCCCAGGGCAACACCAACTTTTTGCAAATAATATACACCTTCAAAATAGATTAAATTGTTGGTTAAAACCAACTCAAATAATTCTTCATATAGATTAATTTCATCCTGTGGGGCTCCTTTCTTACATAAAAAGTCAGTTACCCACAAAATACCCACATCCTGTGGAATAGCAAAGTATAAATCTTTCACATCTATCATCAAAAGTGTATCATCTGAGTTGAAATCTATATCATTAATAAGGGAAAAATACATGGCATCAATCCAAAGTTCTTCCTCGTCTTTATATACAGCAGCAGTTAGCTTAGTATCTGACCCTGAAATTTGATTCACCCGATTCTTTTTTTGTCAATTTTTTCCTCCTCTTTGTCCTCACATCTTATGATCTCATTTACATAGAGTGCTGTTCTTCTTCCAATGTTTCCATTCTCAGACACTCTGCAGTAACCTATACAAAGTCACCTCTACTTCCCAACCCTATTATCAAGGGCCCAGGTATCTCTGTCATGTCTCTCCATACCCTCCTGCCAATCTTGTCTAGTGCCACAACCACTTTCTATATATGTATTATATTCCATAATCCTCTCACTCCTCAGTATATTGGTTGTTGGTATAAGTAACAATTCTGAGACTACTACCTTCAATCACATCTCGTGAAACCTCTCAAACTCACAACTACCACCCCTATCATCCTTTAAAGGTCATCACTTCTTATATATGCATCCATCCCTTCTTCATGATGATCACTCACTTCCAAAGTCTAAGGAATCTAAACCCCAAGCCAGGAGACTCTGAAATTTGGTCTCTCCTTTTTCCATTGTCTAAATTCTTAATCCCTTTTGTAGCAGAGTCTGTGATCACCAAATTTCCATTCTAGCTGCACTCACAAAAGTTTTAATCCCCTTCATGTTCTTCCTCTTGCTACTCCCCCATCAGTAATTTTTCCTTTCCATTTCAACTACCCTAACCGTTCTGTTCCTGTACTGTATCAAATCCCTTGTCCATGCTATCTGCGCTTTTCCTATATGGCAGTTAAACTATTTTAATCATTTACATGTGGCACCTCCCATTGTAATATAGATGCCTGCCCACTTCCCTCCTGTTATCCTTGTAACATTATCTCTTATATGGACACCTATGTCACCATCTCCCCTTTGTCATTTAATACTGCTTGTTATACCTGGCCTTCCTCCCTAGCTACCTTCTGCTTGTTTTTCCATTCATGGATGTATCTCACAATTTTCACATCATCATCTGACTCTATGCCAACACACTTGCTAGCATTCCTCTAATAGTGACTATCCTTGTCCTACTAATATCTGTCTTTTTATCCCTGCCTTTTCTCCCTCATTCCTCTGCTGAACAACTGTTATCTAATACTCTTCCATTGCACTCTACTCTTTATCTGACTCACCAGTCCAGTACCATCACAAATCACATATTCTGCCATTGAACCTTCACCACTGTCTTACATACCCCTTACTCCCTCCAACCCCAAAGCTTCCTGAGCTAAATAGTTGTTCCATATCCCTAACAGCTCCCATCTTTCCTTCCCATCATTTTTGCCCACCTTGCACTGCTGTATTCAGGTCACCTTTCAGGTTCACATTTTTTTTTGCTTTGATTTTTATTTTATTTTATTGTATTGCATATATATATATATATATATATATATATATATATATATATATATATATGGGATCCATCAATATGTTCGAAGTTTCACTACTTAGAACCCCACTTCACCGAGTCCACTTGTTCGAAGTAGTGAAACTTCGAACATTGACTTCGGCAGTCACACTATAGTGCGGAATGGGAATATTCCCTTTTCCCCGATGTAGTGCGATCTCAGAGTTGGTATATTTAAGTAGGGGGGTGTGGGGGTATAGCCTCCCACATGGGGGGGTGCAGGAGGGGCTTGCCCCCCCCCCCTCCTGCAAAAACATGTTTTTGTGCTTTTTTTTTTTTGGGTAGCTCGGGGAACTAGACTTCAGCGAAAGTGCACTTTCATTTAAGTGGACTTCTGCTGAAGTGTAGGGTCTACTGCTCTATTTCAAAGTGTATTTTCGATGTAAAGCAGTAGACCCACACACACACACACACACACATATATATATATATATATATGTGTGTGTGTGTGTGTGTGTGTGTGTGTATATATATATATATATATATATATATACATATATATATATATATATATATATATATATATATATATATATATATATATATATATATATATATATATATATACATATATATATAGCTGAGCCTGAGCCTCTCTTCCTTATATTTTATCCTTGCCCTGCTACTCAACTGGTAGTAAAACTGAAAGTTAACAGAAATAAGAGGACAGACAATGCTCCCTTAATTTACTTTAAAAACTTCTCTCTAAGGGACAAAGCATTAGCTATATCCACCTCCTCTTATTGATGGACCAGTTTTGCAGGTCTTTCAAAAGCAATAAGTTCACGCCTAGTACTGCTCTAATACTGAATAAATCCACATTGCCATCCCTTTCAGAAGCTGCTGCATCACTCATTAAACCACAGATTTGCTTACAAGATACTATGAATAACTGCTTTTCTGCCTTCTCAATCTACAGCATTAAAAAAAAAAAGTATGAGATTGCAACACTAGACTGATATTTATTTTAGTGTCTTATACTAACTATAAAATAGGTCATATGAATCCAATACTATTAATCAGCTCACATCAAATACATTTGGAAGGTACACCAATCTAAGACCCTATATAGTGATACATTTTGTGAGATACCACAGTATGAATCACAAACCAGCATCTTTAAAGCAGCACACTGAACCTGCAAAACAGTTCTTAATATACTGTTGAGTAAGTGCTGATAACATTTTAAAATAGTCCAGTGATAACATGCCTTAAGTGGATTTTATTGTTGTACAGAATATAGTAATATAAATAATTATCTGGAGCTTATACACATAATTAACTTTTGTAGTCAAATAAAGTGCAACATCCTAGACCATGAAATGTGTGATACCCAGCAAAGCAAAAACACAAATTGTAAACATATAAAGTTACTAAAATGTTATTGACTCAAAGGACAGCAAACTTAGTTTAATAAAGCAAACAAAATTATAATCAAAATATTAAATATTCACAGTAAAAGCTCAATTTTTGTCAGTCCAAAGTTTATTGCCTTCTTTGAAATTCTCCTCTGTTATCTACCCATATCGTTGACTCTATAGTAATGATGACTTTGTTATAAGGCTTGGTCAGCTAAAAAAAAAGGTTCCTCATCCCTCTCATTGAATATGTTTTTTTTTACTTCTTCCGGAAACGCTTCTTACTCAATTCAATAGAAAGTCTAGAAACACATCCTATTAAATTAAATGCAAATTAGCAAAGTAAGAAAATTTACACTGCTTTCCTGTGACAATAAGTACCAATTTATCTTCCTGTCCAGGGCTTCCTGACACCTTCCACGGGATTCAGTAAGGTTGCATGCAGGAATAGCTTATTCCTGCATGGAAACAATTGTTTAGGAGCAGCACGGCAGTGTGCCATGCATAGTAGTGAAGGGTGCTGCCTCAACTCTTAAACGGACATGAAGCGTGGACGAGTGCAGGGGGCATGTCTGAGAGCAGAGCTCTCACAATATACACACCCCCCCCCCGGAGTCAAGAACTGCCATTTGGCAATTACAATGAGTGAGAACGTTCATAGGGAGTTGCATAACCCCAACAGCATAGATCAATGCAGAATGCCCAGATATGTGGCTCATAATTCTGGCCTGTCCCTCATTTACCCTGCCAAATCACTGGGATGATCTCATCAATGAAGTCTGAAATAATGGCAAACATATGAGTATCAGACTTTAAATCAGTCAGAAAATGTACATAAAAACAAATCCCATTACCCTAGTAACACCCCAAGTTTATAAGAGCAATATTTAAAATATAATATAAACACCTTTTTTCTATCAAACAGATCAAATTTAACCGTAGGTGCGCTGGTTTGCCCATTGCTTAGCTATGCATACTGCAGCTTAAATGGCACAAGAAGATAAATATCAAGATACATGCAAATGAAGCAGTACTGCAATAGTGTAATGGTCAGAGCATTCGCCTTCCGAGCAGTCATTCCTGGTTCAATTCTCACTCCAGTAAATTCCTTTTTTCATGTCAAATCAGTTTATGAACAATATTTTTTGTTGTGTAACCTACTAAACAACATACATTTGTGAACTGGAATACTGCATTAAATGCAGTTGTGAGGTGTCATTGTAATAATGTTGTAAAATCCACAGATAAACACAAGTGCCCCATACAGTATATGCACACATGAATTAGGGATACACATCAAAGGTATAATGTGTAACGAATGATAAATCCATAGAGTATCCAAATCCACCACCTTCCCAAAAACCATGTTACATTTCTGTCTAAATTAGGTGGGGGTAAACGAGAGTAAGCCATTGTAAGCAGTAGTAAGTGGGTTTAAGCCTGTTTGCGCTAGGGTAAGTAATGCGCACACAGGTTATGCAATATTGAAGCTAATTCTCTGTAAACATATTTAACCAGATGTTAACATTTCTTACCATCATGCAAACCCGCATACAATTGCTTAAAAGTGCCTTAATCACTCTGTATCAAACAGCCGCTGTTCTGCCCAGCAACAAAATAACCAGCACTTGAACCCAGGACCCTGCACACTATAGTCACAGTAGTTAACCAGTAAGCCACCACAGCAGTACATAAGACTGAGGTATCATGAAACAGATCCTCACTATAAGAAAATCAAAATTTACATGTGAAAGGGATCTATATACAGTTTTATGTTGTATAACCTACTACATAACATAAATATGTGAACTGGAGTACTGAGTTAAGTCCAGATGTGAGGTGTCACTGTAATAAAGTGTTGAAATACCCCAATAAACACAAGGACCCCATACAGTGTACCTACACATAAATCATGGATAACAAACACGTATATAACATGTAGTGAATGATAAATCAATGTCAAACAGCAAATAGTGTGAAAATTAAAAATTAAGCAACACTAAGCATTGCACACCCCTGCTTACTAGGTGTAAGCAATGTGTAGCCCAGCTAAATCAGGGTTCCCATTGGTATATCCCTTTAAGCAATGCCAACCTTAGGTAAGCAGGTCTGCCCATAGCTTATCATTTTCAAAACTGTCTAATCCCGGCAAAATGCAGGAAATCGGCCCTATTTAAACCCCACAGGTGGGAATACATCTCATTACTAGTTGTAGCTTCCTCCTGTAGGCACTATGACAAGTGTATGTGAAGGAGTGCGCTTTTGGGCACAGCGCTGTGGCTTCCAGGTGTCCAAAGTCATGGCAGGACTCCTTGTTAAAGACCATGACTAGAGACTGCTGCAGGGCCAGTATCAGGGTTCCCACTATAAAGTGGAAGCTTGGGACCATTGTGCCCGTGACCTCACTAGTGCCACTGGCATACCTCAAACTGGTGAGCAGGTCAGCCATCATTATGCCGACCTGAAACAGAGAAAGAGGGAGGTCTTGGATCAGTGGATCCAAGAGGCTAGGCAGACAGGTGATGTCCCAGCTGTGTGCAAATATCAGTCTACTACCTGTTTAATAATTCCCAGCTCATGTGTATTCTGGATAGCTATGGCTAAATATTCCTCTTATGTCTTTGACAGCAGCAGACAAGCAGGCTGTGAACCGAGAAGCCCATGCCTGTAGATTGCAGAGGTTGCATCATGAGGCAGGTTAGTAATAATCTTGCATGTACTGTCATAAGAAATAAATCTAAAAGTAGTAGAAAGTTAATTGCCAGTATAAAACCTGTATTGTGTATGGCATGTACTGAATAAACCAGACAATATGGCAGGAAGTGTCTCATATAGGTTGTATGTAAATAAAAGGTTAACAGCCTGACAATAAAGGTCTAACTGCTGGACTGCTTGTATTTACTCTGGTATCATATGGTAATGTAGTGTTGCAATCTCTTAATAGTACTGTTGTATTAAGCACTGTTACCCACACTGTGCTACATAAATAAAATGTGTAGGAATGTCTGTATACGACTGTTGTAATCATAAGAGGTCATATTGTACAACTGAGAGAAACTTAGACAGAAAACAGTGAAAATATCAACAGTATAATCCAAATAGCACACTCAACTGAGATGTGAAGTGTAGCATTTTTAGCAGACACGGCCATGGTTCGAATCCTGGGAGTAGTAGTAAGCTGTATGCAGAATCATACCCCACAACTGTTCAGATATTGTCCAGATAATTGGTGTAAGTCCCCTGCCTGTCACCCCATCCCCCTGGCAAATCAGTGGGATGATCCCAGAAGTTTAGGAAGCAAATAATGACATACAACTGATTGTCAGACATCATAACGGTCAGAAATATATCCATAAGAGCAAACCTGTCACTCTAGCAACTCACCAAAGTGTTATGAGAGTAATAAGCAAAGTATGTCCCAACTCCACCCCCATGTTGTGAAGCCATGTCCAGAGTGTGTGCAACAACAGAGTAAGACGTATGTGCATAATAATAATGTGGAATCTGGTAACATGTGTGACAACATTTCAGGTAGTGTTAACAAACATTCCCCTCACAGGTCTATCAGATATGAAAACTGTGCCTAGAAATAAAAGACTGAAATCTTGGACTGGTACTGTTTAGACTGGTATTGTATGGTAGTGTTAGTGTTGCAGTTTCTCTGAAAAATAATGTATTACTCATCATTGTCATCCACACAGTGCTACATAATAATACTGTCTAGGAAACCCTGTATAAGAGTGTTGTAATTACATGGTCTGATTGTAAAACCACAGGAAACTTATAGAAAGAATTCAGAGAAACAATACAAAGCAAATACCAGTATAGCACACCCAACTGTGATGTGCACTGTTTTATTTTAGCACACACAGCCATGGTTCAAATCCTGGGAGTGGTAGAAAGCTGTATGCAGAATCATACCCCTCAACTGTACAGATCTGTCTAGAATGTCCAGAGAATTGGCCCATATCTTCTGGCTGTTACTCTGTCCCCCTGGCATATCAACGTGCTAATATTTGACATGTAGGCAGCATTTAATGTCATATAACTGACTGTCAGGCCTGTAAATATTTGGAAAATGTCTATGAAAACAAACCTGTCATTGTACAACTCACCAAAGGTTTATGAGGGCAATAGTCAAAATATGTCCTGGTTTCACCTGCATGTTGTCAAGACATGCCCAGAGTGTGTGCAATAAGAGATGGAGAGGTATGTGCATAACATCAACCTGGAATCTAGGAATATGCGTAGAAACAGTCAGGTAGAGTTAACAAGCAATACCTCCACAGGTATACCAGGTAAGAGGTGTATACTGCAGGTAAAACACAGTTCATGCATTTAGTTGTCTACATCCATACCACTGTCCAAACTAAGGCCATAGGGTAGTGTAATAATACCTTTAAAGAAAAGATCACAGCACTGACTAGGAAAGTAATGAGAATTACAGGAATATGCAAGTTGTTAATTGACATCCCCCCCACCATATCTGCAACAATAAACTAAATACACAACTCAATCGGTATGTGCACTATTAAATCTACTGTTAGGAAATATGTTCTATTGCTTGATAAATATTGAAATTTGTTCTATGCATGTGCCATGCTGAAATACTCCCAAATTGCTGGCATGCTGCCATGAATGTAACTGCATGCTTTTGTAATGGCCACTGTGGCTCCATATATGCATGTGTTCTGTTTGCTATGCATCTGTTCCATATCTGGTGTTTCGGGTTAATTTAAATATCTATGCATGCTGTTATACCTAATCCTAGAATGTGTTGACTATTACTTACCCACATATGTTTTAAAATTGAAACACCATAGCACGTTTGGGAAGGCCGGTCCCAACGGACCCACCTCTCCCACTTCATCTGGCTGTGGCACTGGGCATTAGCACATCTGGGGGGCCCACACTGGGACCTCATTGTCCGCTGGTCCTGCACCACCTTTGGGTGGAACTGCCTCAGGGAATGGGGCTTGCACCTTCTGGGACCGCTCGCAGACAGGATACTGTCACCCATCGTCAGGTCCAGGGTCTGGTACGCAGTGAGCTCCGCAAGGAGTTTGGAGATCTGTTACGCCAGCTTGAGGGCCACATAGCACAAATAGAGGGTCAGCCTGCCCCTCCTGCTCAGCCCCCAGCACAGACACCTTCTGGGCCGTGAAGTTGCAGTGGTGACTGCCCATGGGCGGGGACCTAAGTTCCACTGTTTCCACTAGGGAGGCTCATGGGCTTCCGACTTTCAAACACCCCTCCCCATGCAAAGTGTTTACCACCCACATGTCATATACCACCCCTGTATGCTGTCTTGTCTGTCTTGTCTGTTATCCTACCAAACCTCTCCCCAAATATACCTACTATCCCTCCCCAACATCCCACTCTCAACTAACAAAAAAAAAAAAAAAAAAAAAAAGGGCAACCTGCTCCCAAAAAGAACCTTGCCCCATACATAGCTGTCCATGTGCTGCGCAACCAACACCTCACCCCACCTCAGGCCCAGCATCCCCATTTGTACCGTGCTGGTGACAGTGTACACCTGTATGTTTGCCATTCATTAGCTGGGAATAGGCTGTTACATGTGGTGTTCAGTGATTGGGACACTGCAAACTGACACATATGTGTAGGCCATAGTTGTCAAGCATCTGCAAAAAGGCTGAAGGTGGGTAGGGGGTGTCATCATGACACAACAGTGCACTACAGCAGGGATCCGAAGGATGCTATGAATGGCTGTATCTCACACAGTCAGGGTCAGGATCTATGGCAGACATAACCCTGACTCCACAGCAATAGTGACGGCAGTGTGTGAACTCCAAGGGATGTGCACATGAGTTGACCTTGCAATCATGCAGAGTTGGTGGACATGTGTAGGGCAGACAGACCAAATAGTGGCAAATATAGATGGCCCATGCTAGTATACCCCTGCCAGGAATAGTGACTGCTATAGTACACATAACAGTAGGTGCAACAAACCATCATGACAAGGGCGTGCACACATATGCACCCACAAAATGTACGCATCTCAATCAGCATCAGCACAACTAACACATTTATTTGACACTGCATTTGACTGCACAGGACATATGTCACATATCAGGCTCATGTAATGTTAACATATGCAGTATTGTGGTACCATGGCATATCAAGGAAGAGGGTGTCATATCAATAAGAGTGTGTACACTCCCCATAGCCACAATAAGGTTTGATGGTTGTCAGTGTAATTGTCTGAAAACAAAACCACACAAACTGTTATTTTTACTGTTATTATTTTTTTTTCTTACAACACACACATATAGGTATTTTTAACTTTTTTAACTTAGTAATTTATATTATATTATTTTATCTAACCCAATAAAGCACCCTAGCTACATAATAGATGCATCTCCAGAAACGGGTGGATTAAAAGCTTGGCGTAACTGTGCTGAGTATACAGGTGTTTAACATCACCTTATGTTACACTATATTAATAACTTCCCTGTTGATTTTCCTATTGATCTTTATTTAGTTTGCTTTTTTATTTAATTTTACGAATATACTCATACTTCAATATACAATCAAAAGGGCCTTACCTATTGAGCCTGACTGCATAAATACTACTTAATGTCTTTGTCTTTGGGTTTAATGATTTAAATAGGTTTATAAAGTCATTCGCAATTAATCTCAGTTTATCTTATTTTCAAAAACGCTACTTGTATGGATTTTTTGAATATTTGATATGCTTCATTTTTGTTTTCATTTTTGTGTGATTGTCCTTTAAATATATCCATTTTGGAATTGTTGTAATTGAATAATTGGGTTTTAAACTCTTTTGATATAAAATGAAGTTCACTTGATGTCAGTGTTGTCTGAAGAAGGAGGGGTATTGTCCACTCCAAAAGCGCTAATTAAACAGTTGTATTTTAAGTTTTTACTGCTCTGTCTCTCCATCTCGCTTTTCATTTTTGTTTTAGTCAGTGTAATTGTATCGTATTAGTCATACATGTACCACTGATGATGACATATGTAAATCAGACATCAGGCATTCACAAATGACATCTGTCCACATATCATCCCAGGTATGTGTCGGACAAACACATAGGGACTGTGAGCAGCAGAGCAGACATAACTGACACAGTAATACACATTCAGCAATGGTGTGTACACCTGTGAGGTATGGTGCACAATACACCTGGGTACAGGTTAACATGTCACAGGTCTGTACAACAGTTACTGCCTGTGCCACATGGCTGATAGGTCTGGGGGTGGTGTATACAGGTGAGTGCATGGCGGCTGCTGTTAGCAGCCCTTCTACAGTGGACAATGGTAGTTGTACTTGGTGGTACACACCACATGTTTGTGTATAACACACACAGAGGCTTAGGTGTTGATGCACTACACAGAGAATACTGTACACATGAATGTATGTACCTGTGCAAGAAACCCATTGTAGCCTATGTAATCCCACCAAGCCAGACAAACAGAATAACACATTGCGGAATAAGCATTTTGCTAGTTTAATGTCATTGATGATGATACCAGCAGGGTATACATCCCCTTCCCCATTGTAGTGCAATCCTCAACATGACAAACATATGTGTGCTGGTGTGGGTGGCACACCCCTACCCTTTGGAAGGTGAGAGGTGCTGTAGAACCACAGATAGTGTGATAGACAAATACCTAACCTACTAACATGAACCGTATAGTATTATGGCCAGTTACATGGAGGATACACTCAACAGTAACCACAGTGATGTTGGCTGTGTCCACAACAGTCACACCCAGTTATATATACCAACCCCAGTATTGTTGCACACCTATACAGTGGGGGAGAGGCCATTTACACATCTAACAGTAGTTGTGATGCAATGTATGTCCACAGGATGATACCTGTGACATGTTAGCATATGCCATGCAGTTCCTGGAAAGATGACCCCCTGGGACATGTATATTCTGCAACATGTAGTAGATCACTCCACATACACGCACATGCTGACTTGGCAACACTGGGACTAGTCCCCTACCTAGGTATGTAGTACTACTGATGTGTGTGGCTTTAATTGCACATACCAAACAGCTTTTAGGATGAGGTGTGTTCCAGGTTATATGTTACATGCTGAACATCCCCAAGCATGTGCAATATGGTAATGGGGGATGTAATGGTTGTATATGGACAGTACATAGTGTGACATGCCATCATATACACATTGACAAACATGTAACAGTCAGACACACATCTGAGAGACCTGGGCCTATCAGTGCTAACTACCTTGTCAGTGTGTCCATTGTATTACAGGTAGATTGCACATAGCACATGCATAACTGGGTTGGATAGTGTTATCAGTTACCTGTATGGTTAATGGTGACAGTGGTCACCATGCAGTGGTACATGGAACATGTACCGGGGATACCATGGTGTAATGACAGTATACCCAGCACCCACACCCCACTGTGGATAATGTACACACTGGAACCCATGATGACACTCTGACATACCCACCATCACACATTGACCAGGACTTCAATACAACTCCTTGTCCATCCCAAGAGTGCTACTACAGGGAAATGCATCCAATGCACATGCAATAGGCATAGTAGGGTGATGCATTGCCATGCTTCTCCTACAGGCAGCAACATCAGTATCCCTAATACTGTGTGGCAATGTGTATTGTAATGGGAGTAATAGGCCTCGGAGTGCTGTACCCTACACACACACACACACACACACACACACACACACACACACACACACACACAGACAGACACACACACACTTGCCAAAACTCAGTGGGTATCCCATGCCTATCAAGCCATTTTTATAACAGTGTTGTGCTGGTACTGCAAGGCCCAGGTAGCCCTTAGGAAGAGGAGCGTAACAAGGTACATGTAATGTCCGGTACAGCAGCAGCCATATCTATCTATGGCAATGGGTGGTGCGGTGGATGTGAAGGGCCTCAGGGTATTCCCAACTACAGGTCTACAAACACACAGACACTGATATTGTCAGTAATGCACATGTACACATTTGTCAGCACTGGGGTGCATCAGTGAAGGTATTCATAGGTGTGTACCAGGCTATTGTTCATGGAGATGGGAAGTGCAGGGGGGTGTGTACAGTGGTATCATGCCACCTGCCATGTGTCAGCAGGCCATCTATCAACAGACCCCACTGTGGTGACCCTCATGGTGAGAATGATATGCATCAGCCAATCCTCTGGGTGCCTCCTGCAGAGGGCCGGTGAGGTGCTCTAGTTGACATGTATGCAACATGTATTACATAACATGGTTAGTGTCTGTCTTGGAGACCTGTACTCAAGCATGTTCTATTGACTGCAGTAGTGTAGTTGAGGTATCCATGGCATGTGGTGCATATGGGGTGTTGAGTCCAATCTGTGGCATTTATAACACAGCTGGGCAGACATGTCAGTGTCAGTTAAGCATAGATTGCCAGTACGTATCCAAGATGGACACTTGACATCTGCACATCTGTACAGGGATCGACAGACATCAGTTCACCAACTAGCTATGCATTAAGATGAATGTGTTGACAGATAGATGTCTGACACTGATAGGTATGCCATTACTACATGATGGCAGTCCTCACTGATATGTGCTATATTCACAGTAGTCTACAGTTATTTTCCACATGCCAGATCATTATCGAGTAGGAAATATATCATGAGACACAGCTCACACACCAGGAACACGACAGTGAGGATTCAGAGTCCATCTTTGCATGAAGGGGTGCTTGTTTCCAGTACTACAATTAGCAATCTACTCTTACTTGGGGAAGCACTGGCAACAGTAGTAACGTAATGATACACTACATGCCAGTGTGACCGCATATAACCTAGGATGCTACCCTTGTATGTAACACATTGACATGGATAAGAGTGTTGTACAAGCCATATATACTCATGTGTCCCAGACAGGAGACTCACACCCCTTACTACTGTAATGACAGCACATAGACGCATGTCATGTACATGGCATTACATACACCTATTACAGATGTCATTACCCTGCTATGTTATCAGACTGGAATGTGAGCACTAGTTGCCAGGGCTGAGCCATGCTTAGCTGGTATCAGCATTGCTGCAATATAACAGCTAAGCACATTTGCACACTGGTAAGCGGAGCCTTCATGGTGTAAGTGCCTGCACGTTTAACCATACCTTAGCACCACTTAGCTTCACACAAACCCATGCAAACGTGCCTAAAGCTGCTCAAAACTGACTTAACCACTCTGCATCCAGCAGCCCTTGTTCTGCCCAGCAACAAAATAAAAAATCTCTTGCAGAACTTGAACCCAGGACCCTGTACAACATAGTCACAACAGCTAACCACTATGCCATGACAGCTGTAAAGAGAGCTGTTGTTTTTCCAATATATCTGTCAGTACACATACTGAATAGTATTGAACAATTGCTGTGACTTTTACAATTGTGTAGTACTTGTTAGTGATATTACTGTTGCATCAAATATATCTAAATATACACATATCAGATATATACGGTGTGATACATCTGGGAAGGTATACACAACAGTAATGTTTAGACATGACAAGGATATGGATATATACATATACATATGTAGATATATGTGCATATGTACATACACATACATATTCATATATATGTATTTATATACATCTGTATAGTGCATCATATGTATGGTCATATATTGATCTCTGTATCAATATATATATATATATATATATATATATATATATATATATATATATATATATATGTGTGTGTGTGTACATATATATATATATATATATATATATATATATATATATATATATGTGTACATCATATATCTATCTATATATATATATATATATATATATATATATGTGTGTGTGTGTGTGTGTGTGTGTGTAGATATCTATAACTATATGTGCATATATATCTAGATATCTGTATATGTGTAGACATATATAGATGTGTATATGTATATATGGATTCACTTTATAATTTTGAAATACTGAAATACCGAATTTCAGTATTTCGAAATCATAAAGTCGAATGTCCATAATCCCGACAGCACACAATCGCGAAACACACAAACACGAACACATACACATCATACACCACACAACACATACATCGTCCAACCCACACTGCAGCAAACAAAATACACACAAATACAAAAAACAAAAACAAACCTACACTACACCCCCATACACCACTGCACCCCCATGTGGGGGGCTGTGCTCCCTCACCCCCACTACTTATATATACTAACTCCAAGATCACACAAACAGACACAAAAAGGAAACACACACACCCACACATTTCACAGTCCCTTGCACACACACAACCATCACACATATACATACATCAACACATCCAACACTTACACATTCAGACACACTCAGACTCCCACATAAAACCCTTACAAATCACTCACTTACCTTCAATTGCACCTACATCCATATACGATACACTCACAATACCACACACCACGTACGGTAACCCATAACCGTGAATTCAAGATATTCATATTGGCGATTATGCACTTTTGCAATTTTGAGTTTTCGACTTTATGATTTTGAAATACTGAAATTAGGTATTTTAGTATTTCAAAATTATAAAGTGAACCTGTATATATCTATCTATAATATATACCTCAGCACCAATAGTCTCAACCTCTTAGTGCAAGGGGATGTCATGTATGTATATATGTAGACTGTTGCTACTATAACAGGGGTTGTCTTAACAGAAATGTTGTGTGTGGGAGGTCACATCTGCTATTGACATGTACTCCATCAATTACTGACAGACATCCTAAGGTCATCATAGTACAGTACCACTGATATCACAGTAATGATCCTGTGGACTACTGCAGAGATATGACCACTTAATGTGGACAGTCTGGCACACTCTAGTCAGTGCAGAGATATACACAGATCCCATTAGTGTGAGACATGTGGACCAAGCCTGACAATGTGGATGTTAACAGCCATGTAAATGGGTATATCACGTAAATACTGGACTACATATGCCCACACAGTTTATGCATTCACACACTCCTGTCTGTCCTGACACATAATAACTGGCGGTGCAGAAGTCACATCACCACATACTACCGACTAGTTAGTGACATACATCTGTACAGCATCCCACTGCTTTGTCAGAAATACATGGCAGCTATGGTGGCCCGGCAGCAGTACATCTGGCATATATCTGGACATAACATCACTCTGGGTAATTGCACTAAGCTGCTAGGCATGTAATAAAAAACTGTGCAAACTACAAGCAGACTGCCACAACACTGGCCTACATTTCTTATGGGGGAATACACATGTACCTGCAAATATAGCAGTCTCTGCAGGCATGTCACAGCACAGAGTAACAGACACCTGTATGAAAGTGCATACCCACAACCAATGTGAACACTGCCATAGCCACATATGGTAAGCAAGCTTAATATTACAGTATATGGACTGTCTGATCAACACCATCCTCATATGTGCCACTCACACATTAACCCTACATATACTGTGCCACAGCACAGTGTGGTCCGATGCCTGTCTATGTTATAGGACATGTGTGTGCTTGGCCCTACAAACATGTAAACCGATAGGGTACCATACACTGGAGCAGCATGTAACATCAGATAGAACAGGACCAAGAACAATGACATCTACCACAGTCTTTACACAGGCCAAGGTACGTATTCGCAATACACATACTGTCGACATTCACCATAAGTACACAGACCTCACTACTATACACACAACCACAGAATGTCCAGGTTATGTCCTGAAATATAACTCCTGCTATAAATAAGATGTCTAGCAGTCTGATATCTCACTGGCTTGTTATCCGGTATGATGTCAAGAAATAATGATGTACAGAACATATGCACCTCTTATTGCATGACATATGTACAAAGGTTGGCAGACTTGTGGCTGGAGGCACAAACACAGGGCCAGTATTGACATGTTGCTGTGATAACCTCATACATTTACTGTTGTAACAGGGTTTGATGTGACATATGTGCTATGAGGGATATGAAGTCAGTAACTCTCATGGCTGTCACCATGTACTGACTGCAATCCTCAGACTATGCTTCTGCAGTTCTAAGATATGTAATCTGTGAGTAACACAAGACACAAATGACTCCAAACACTGGCCAGTCTGCATATAACCCTACAGTTGAGAGTTTCCTCAAACACATAACACTGTCATGACAGGTATTAAATCATGTAGACCAGCCATATCCACACAAACCCTGTTAAACCAACATTACTCCAAATGCAGAAGAGCAACCCTTACATTCTGCAGTCATGTCTGGAACATCCCCCTCCTGTTTGTTGGCCTGTCTCAACAGTGTATGTTTTTAGAGGTATATCCTACTAACAACTGTGATGCTGTTTGCCAAACACCGACATGAAGTCTTTCTCACAGTGAATGAAAAGAGCCAACACCCACATGATGCTCCTAGTTATAGGAGTGTGTTTCCATTCAATTAGATATAGGGATGTTACCACAGCTATTCCACATGCAATCAGCTAGTGGGCGACTGCAATTTGTACAGAGGCCATCAGCTGATCATGAGCATCACTTACAAAACACAAGCTGCTGCATAAGCAAAGAAGGTGTACTTCTCCACATCCACCAGAGAGGGAGTGAGAGAGACAGACAGAGACAAAGTAAGACAGGGAGGGGGTGGGAGAATAAAACCTTAGCATGTTTTTGTCACACACTTACCAGTATGAGGGTTCAAACCCCTGCTTGACTATATACTGCTATCTGATGTCTATGCAGTTATTGCATGCATCACAGAACTTACATGTTGGGGAGCTGTCCAAAGGTATATTTGGCGGTGAGTGACATCAGCAACAGTGATAAAGGAGGGATAAGGTAGGTATAGTACACGTGCCTATCCACAAGAACAGTTGTCAAGTCGACACAGCCACACTCTCTCAGGGAATCACACACATTATCACAGTTGGCAGGGTCAGGATTAGACCTCCTAACTAGCTAGTTTTCCACAATACAGTAATATGCAGGTATCACATGCACCACAGGGGTTATCAGAATGATATATTGGCAAAAGGTATGTAAAGGTGTCTGACATCAGAAGGCATGCTTTAGTAGGCCAATGAGAGGTGTAGTGAGTGTGAATGGTGTCCTAATCATTGTACTCCACACACACACACACACACACACCCACACACAAACACACACACACACACACACACACACACACACACACACACACACACACACACACACACACACACACACACACACACACACACACAGGTTTGCAAGGACTGACATGCATGGGTGCATTGCTTCACAGGTGTGTAGTGGTTTACTGTGCCAGAAGGCTGTACAAGGCTAAGTAAAGGGTATACTTTGGCATCAGGCCACATGACAATGGTCTGCAGTGTGGCTCAGGGGTGTAGTGTCTGGATTGGCCCACACAGGTGGGTATTGTATTCACCATCCAGTCATCTGGGTTACTATTGTGGGTGGCCAGTGCTATGCAATGCTTGCCATGTATGTGTTCTATATTCCATAACACGGACTGTGTCTGGGATGTGCACACATCCCGCATGCATGTTCTGTGACATGTAGACGTGTACCTGGGGTGTCTGGGGCATGTTGTGTAGACAGATTGTTATCATCAGATGTGTCATTCCCGACCTTATGTGCTGAGAACTGGCAATGGACACGAGATTGACCCTGCACCTACACTGACAGCATGATACAGGTATTTCCTGGTGTCAGTGGCATTTGTCCATATAGGGCATGTGTATAAGGCATGGTATGTCCTTTGTGGGTTTCATTTGCTGGCTCTACAGTTGTTGCAGGCATCCAGTGGGGAATATAGTGAGGAGCACTGTATGCAATGATTTGCCTATTGTAGGGATGGGACAGGGTTTCATGTCCTCTGTAGTCCACTGCAATCACACCATGGTTACTATCTGTAGGCAATATGCAGGGAACTACCAAAATAGTTGTTGTTGCCTAGCTGAGTGTGTTTGTGTATGAGACATGGGTGGAGAGTGTTCTCTGGGTAATACAAGGGTTGCCTCCATTGTTCCCCAAGCCATGATGTCACATGTAGGGGTATGGATTGTCTACCCCAGCCTCTCTGCTGTTTAACATCTGTTATCCTTGTAAGGTAGACAGTGTGACATACAATAGGCCCACCGTATAAGAAATTTCCAAAACCAACTTCATAATGAGTCCTGTTATTACACACTCACAGCTACCTCCACACAGGATACATATGACAAGCACACACACACACACACACACACACACACACACACACACACACACACACACACACACACACCGAGTCTCACAGTTGCCATGTCTGGTACTAGAACACCTACCTATTACATCACACTACAACAGTATGCAGTTATAGCATGCGCAACAGAGCTTACTAGGCTATACCTCCCCCAACGGTGTATTTCAAAGTGAATGACATCAGCAGGCTTGCCCAAGTAGAGCAATGGAAGTTGTAGTGACTGTGAATTTCCTCAAAAGCATTGATCCCTACAGAGACAAACAAACACACACACAAAGTTTTACAGTTGCTACATCTGGATTAAAACACCTACCTAAATAGTACAGTACACTACAGCATTACGCAGTTATAGCACACTCCACAGAGATTATTTGGATACCCCCTCACTAAAGGTGTATTTCAAAGTGAATAACACCAGCAGCCTTGCCAAGGTTGGGCAATGGAAAGTGTAGGTCATGGGTTTATAGGTTCATAGGTTGGCAATAGGCTATCAGCCCTAGGGCCTATACCTAGCCATGACAATTCCCTGGCTATGTCTTTCCACAATATTTACTTCCCTGAACCCCTGTCTAGCAGGGCAACTGACATGGTCCATGGGGTCAATTTCCTATCTCATCCAATCATCCAGGTTCCTTTTGAAGAGAGCCAAAGAGGCACTCTGCTTGATGTGTATGGGCAGTCTATTCCAGAGTCTGGGGAATCCCTGGGTCAGGAACACATCCCTCCAGCATGTATTGTACATTTTGATGACAAGGTTTGGATCCCTGGAGCATGTGGCTGTGAGGGTTTAGAATTCTTTAAGTGTAGCATGTCCAACAGCTATGGGTTTGTAAAAACAGAAGAGCATTGCACCACAGATAATTAAATCAAGCTGAAACTTTTGACTGTATCTTCAACAGTGCAGGATATATGATGTAAAAAACATAACAGCACCAAACGGAGACTTCAGATTGTAATTTCAACAGTGCTGGTTATACGATGTGTAAAACATGACATCGCAAATGAAAAAAAAAACAAATTGAAACTTTAAGTTAAAATTCCACAATGCTTGAATAAGTAAAGAACATAAAAAAGAACTCTTCTGATAGAAACAAATGGACAAGCGCTTTCAGCTAATCAAGCCTTCTTCAGATCCAATAAGTCAACAATATTTTCTATTTCCTTGCGATCTGTTCTCATTTGAGTGCGAAGTCCACATATCAGACAGAAGCATAAAATACTATGAATACTGAAAGAAAATAACAAAAGGAACAGTAAAAATAAATAAATTGTTTACTATTTCCTTTCCAACAGTTTCATTCACATTGGAGACCAAAATCAACCTATCAGGCAAACACCTGAAGTACTATAAATGCTGCAGAAAAGTTTGGCAGACAAGTCACGAACAAATATATAAATATTTTCTAATGATTTCTTTTGAAGATATGACTTAATTTGGTCTTTTATTGTTTCTACTTCTTGTTAAAGGAATGCAAGAGTTTTATTAGTTACTAATAAAGAGTTTTTAAGCTCAAGGAACAATGTTCGCAGCAACAGCATGGAGGTGTGTACTAATAGACCTATTTGATTGGTTGAGACTCGCTATTACATGAAGTCCGCCTTATTGGATGTTACTGACTTTTTAAACATTGAACCCTGTTGACTTATTGGATCTGAAGAAGGCTTGATTAGCTGAAAGTGCTTGTCTGTTTGTTTCTATCAGAAGGATACTTTTTTATGTTCTTTACTTATTCAAGCATTGTAGAATTTTAACTTAAAGTTTCAATTTGTTTTTTTGCATTTGAGATGTCATGTTTTACACATCGTGTAACCAACACTGTTGAAATTACAATCTGAAGTCTCCTTTTGGTGCTGTTATGTTTTTTTACATCATATATCCTGCACTGTTGAAGCTACAGTCAAAAGTTTCAGCATGATTTCATTACCTGTGGTGCAACGCTCTTCTGTTTCTACAATTGTTTGTTGTTTGCTGAGTGTTCTCTAGTGGAGGTCACTTCTCTTTTTGGACAGCTATGGGTTTGACATGGCATTATAAGTTAAGCAGTGACCGCCTCTGAGTACACGATATGTGACAGAGTACAGCTGGATGATTTTCAGACGGTTAGCTTAGGGCATTTGGTTTAAGCCTGTGATTCTTTTAGTGGGGTATGTCTGCACTCTTTCTAGTTGTTGCAGATGTCTTGTGAGGTACATACATAATGGGCCATTGTATTATGTATTGGGGCTACTGACAGATGACTACAGTGGGACATTGGCCTCCTTTTTCCTGGATGTAAAGCCCTTAGTAATGAGGTGTGCCACATACGTGGATTTCCTGACTGTTGTGGTGATGTGGTTATCAAAGGTGAGACCACTGTCCACCTGTGTCCCTATGTCTCTTATCACACTTTAGGTGTTTAGTGTACTGCCACCTATGTGGTACTTCATGGGTACATGTCCCTTCCCAAAGGGGATAACTATACATTTATTGGCTTGATTTTGAGGCCATGGCTCAGGCACCAAGCATCTTTTTCTGTAAGGCCCTTCTGTAGAATATCCACATCATGTGGGGATTCAATATTGGCTCCCAGTGTGCAGTTATCTGCGACCTTTGTTTGCCAGAGTCCCTTAGTGTTGGACTGTATTTCAGAGCAGTAGATGCCAAACAAGGGCAGTCCCAGGACTGAATCCTGAGGTACTCCAACTGTCACTTGTCTGGGGCTGGAGTTGGTGTCACCTACATTTACAGTGTGGGTCTGTCAGCGCAGCAGTTGGCAGCCCATCAGGTGAAATAGGGATTAATGGCCAGCTTGGTACATTTACATATGATTCCAGACTGGGAGATAGTGCTGAAGGCCTTGATGAGGTTCAGATAGGCTGTGTGAACCCCCTTACCCTTGTCCACAACTCTGTAGACTGATTCAAAGTTGTCAATCAGGTTGAGGTGACATGATCAGCCCTTCACAAACCCAACCTGGTTGGGGTTCAGTGTTTGCAGACTGACAATGTCTTTGTTTTAATTTCCATGATAATACAGTCCATGGCCTCGCAGATCAGGCACATCATACTGCTGGGGCTGTAGTCCCCAGGATCCAAATTGGATCCCCCCTTGTGCACTGTGATAACTGTAGCTGCACACCACACAGTGTGAACGAAGTCTAAGGTGTGGCTATGATTAGACATAGCACACAGGTGAGGTGCCAGTTCATTTTGTAGTTCATGTAGTACACATCCCAGGATGTTAACTGGTCCCATGGCTGCTACTGTCTTAGCTCTGAAGAGTGTGTTTTTTACCTCTGTGGTCATTATTACTGGAATCTGGCAATCCTTCCGTGTTGAGATGGGCCCTTTTGGAGGTGGGAGGGGGGTGCAGTTGGCACTGAATCGATCTGCCAGGATATTGGCAATATCTTTGGGATAAATATATTTAATACCATCCTGTTGTAGCTCAAAGCAGATCTGAGCATTGCCATTTATATTCCTGACATAGCTATGGAACAGCTTGCAGTTGTCTTTGGGATCTTTGGCTATATTATGTTCACAACTAGCTTTGGTGGATGTTATGAGGGATTTCAGCTTCTTACTGTGGCTGGCAAGGGAGTATTTTGCATCCTGGAAATTCCCCTGTTTCTGCAACAGTTTCTTCCTTTTGTTGTACAGGATGTTTAAACCAGGGGGCACCACATTGTCTTCCTTTTCTTGGTGGGGAGCATCTTGGTTCTATATTGGATGGCATGATTCATGCATGAGTGGATGTGCTTGTACAGTGCCTTCATGTAGGATTCAGCAGTCATCCTTTCAGTTCCCATCTGCATGGGTGTCATGATGTCAGTCATGTCTGACATGTGTAACATGACGTTGACTTTGGAGATGTGTGTTACGGAGGTTTCCTTACTGGGGTGTGGAGGAGGGATGTGGATGTTAAGAGTGATTAGCTTATGGGCAGACCTGACTACCGATGGGGTGACCATAGGTGTGGAGCATTGATTTCCCATGTTGGTAATGACCAGGTTTAGGATATTTGAGCCCCTGGTGGGACTATGGGTTACTTGAGCCCGGGCATTGGGAATTACGACTTCCAAGAACCGTTGGGCACACATTTTGGTACATAAGTACTTTTGCCAGATAATAGCAGGGTAGTGTAAGCCACACAGTATTAGGGTGTTTGGTTGTATCATAACATTTCCCAGTATGTTCTAAATGTGTAAAGGGAATCTTGGGGGATGTATAGCAAGCTATACAATTTGGATTGCAGTCTGACTTAGTGTTAGTTGCACCGGGGGTATTTCAGATGCATTCTGTTGGGCAAGTAGCCTGATGGTGTGAATATCCTTGGTGAATATGGACATTCCTCCACCTTTATTGTTTTGGTCCTGGTTTGGTGGCCAACTGGTGTGGTAAGAGCTGAACCTGGTACTGCAGTTGTGCTCTCTGAAGCCTTGTATCAGGTCTCTGTTACTGCACAGTCATCAATGTTCCCCATGTTTAGGAATGCCTAGTGACTGTGAATGGCCACAAAAACATTGATCCCTGCACACACACACACACACACACACACATACACACACACACACACACACACACACACACACACACACACACACACACACACACACACACACACACACATACACACAGAATTTCACAGTTGTCATGTCTGGGATTAGAACTCCTGTCTAACTAGTACATCACACTACAACATTACACAGTTATAGGGCTCACCACAGAGCGTACTGGGCTACTCCTTCCCCAAATGTATATTTCAAAGTGAATGACAGCAGCAGCCCTGCCAAAGTATGGAATTTGAAATTGTAGTGAGTGTAAATGTCTGCAAAAGCATTGATCCCTGTACAGACAAACACACACAAAGTTCTACAGTTGCCATGTCTGGGTATATAACTCCTACCTAACTAGTACATCACTCTACAGCATTATGCAGTTATAAGACACACCACGGAGCTTACTGGGCTACTCATTCATCAAAGGTGTATTTCAAAGTGAATGACATCAGCAGCCCTGCCAAAGTAGGGCATTTGAAATTGTAGTGAGTGTGAATGGCCTCAAAAAGATTTATCCCTACACAGACAAACATACAAAGTTCTATAGTTGCCATCTCTGGGTATAGAACTCCTACCTAACTAGCACATCACACTACAGCATTATGCCATTATAGGACACACCACAGAGCTTACTGAGTTACTAGTTCCCAAAAGATGCATGTCAAAGTGAATGACATCAGCATCAGCAGTCCTGCCAAAGTAGGGCATTTGAAATTGTGGTGAGTGTGAATGGCCTCAAAAGCATTGATCCCTACCACAGACAAACACACAAAGTTCTACAGTTGCCATGTCTGGGTACAGAACTCCTACCTAGCTAGTACATCACACTACAGCATTACACAGCTATATGACGTGGCACAGAGCTTACTGGGTTACTCCTTCCCCAAATGTGTACTTCAAAGTGAATGACAGCAGCAGCTCTTCCAAAGTATAACATTTGAAATTGTAGTGGTGTGAATGGCCTCAAAAGCATTAATCCCTACACAGACAAACTTCTACAGTTGCCATGTCTGGGTAGAGAACTCCTACCTAACTAGTATATCAAACTACAACATAATGCAGTTATAGGACATGCCATAGAGCTTATTGGGTAACTTTTTCCCCAAAGGGGTATTTCAAAGTGAATGACATCAGCAGCCCTGCCAAAGTAGGGCATTTGAAATTGTAGTGTGTGTGACTGACCTCAAAAGGATTGATCCCTACACAGACAAACACACAAAGTTCTATAGTTGCAATTTTTGGGTATAGAACTCCTACCTAACTAGCACATCACACTACAGAATTATGCCATTATAGGACACACCACAGAGCTTACTGGGTTACTCATTCCCAAAAGATGCATTTCAAAGTGAATGACATCAGCATCAGCAGTCCTGCCAAAGTAGGGCATCTGAAATTGTAGTGAGTGTGCATGGCCTCAAAAGGATTGATCCCTACACAGACAAACACACAAAGTTCTACAGTTGCCATGTCTGGGTATAGAACTCCTACCGAAGAAGCACATCAGACTCCAGAATTATGCAGTTATAGAACATGCCACAGAGCTTACTGGGTTATTCATTCCCCAAAGGTGAATTTCAAAGTGAATGATACCAGCATCAGCAGTACTGCCAAAGTAGGGCATTTGAAATTGTGGTGTGAATGGCCTCAAAAGCACTGATGCCTATAGAGACAAACACACAAAGTTCTACAGTTGCCATGTCTGGGTGTAGAACTCCTACCTAACTAGTACATCACACAGTTATAGGACACAGCATGGAGCTTACTGGCCTACTCCTTCCCCATAGGTGTATTTCAAAGTGAATGACAGCAGCAGCCCTGCCAAAGAAGGGCATTTGAAATTGTAGTGAATGTGAATGGTCTCAAAAGCATTGATCCCTACACAGGCAAACTTCGACAGTTGCCATGTCTGGGTATAGAACTCCCACCTAGCTAACACATCACACTACAGCATTATGCAGTTATAGGATACTTCATAGAGCTTACTGTGTTACTCTTTCCCCAAAGATGTATTTCAAACTGAATGACATCAGCAGCCCTGCCAAAGTAGGGCATTTGAAATTGTAGTGAGTGTAAATGGCCTCAAAAGCATTGATCCCTACACAAACTGCCATGTCCGGTATTAGAACTCCTACCTGACTAGTACAGCACACTATAACATCACACAGTTACAGCGTGTGCCATGAAGCTTACAGGACTTCTCCTTCCCCAAAGGTGTATTTCAAGGTGAAGACATTAACAGGCTTGCCATAGTAGGGCAATGGGGACTACAGTGTGTGTGCATGGGCCATAACCCATTCATCTGGAAGCAGACACACACACTCAAGGCACACACAGGTTTATATTTCATAGATACAGGTATACAACTGCTAGATGACTACTGACTTGTACAGTCATGTTACACAGTTATCACAAGCACCACACACACTACAGTGCTGAGGAATACCAGAGGCAAATGTCTACAGTGACTGACATTTACACATAATGTGGCTTTAGCCAACTTCATGTGTGCTGGGTGGGACAGGCCTCATGATGGGAGGCTCTTTGTCACTGCCTGTCATTCTCTTCCACACATCTATGTATGTGTACATTTGGCCCATTATAGTATGTTGTCCTTGGATATATGTGTGTATTCCTATCCATGTGTGTGCAAAGCATGACTGGTGTGTATTGAGGAGTGTGTGCCAAACATCTGTGACCATCAGATATGTATAATCCACTGTTGTTGCCAGACATGGGCTTCATTTCTGTAAGTGTGGGATCATGCCCGGTATGACCTTCTGTATTGTATGTGTGAGTCCATTCCAGGTAGATTGTACACCAGTGCAGGCTTTTGTGTTCGACACCTAAAGCTAGCAACCTGTGTTTGTGGGATATCTGTAGATTGGTTGAAAATATGGGGTCAAAATGGGCAAATGATAGTGGATTACTGCAGGTTATTGTGTCTGTGCTGCTTCTGATACATGGTCTTGATGTTAGCAGAGATATTCAGACATATGTACTGTTTTGCACTGTGATGTTTTATGTCATCAAGTACTGTCAGGTATACATATTTGCTTGCAATAATGTCCTGGGGAACACAGGGTGAATGCAACTGTGTCCAGTATTGTGGTCTGCAGCCTACATATTTTTGCACAATCATGCCATTCTGGAGGGGAAGCTGCAGACACTTGCTGATGGGTCTGTGTAAATGGTTCTGCACCTTGGTACAGTGGTGGCTGAAGATCCTGTGCTTGTACATCCAACAATGTGACAGTATTGCCATATCCTGCTGTGGCCATACCTCACAGCTGTACAGATTCACACAGGTTAACCAGAGGCAGGGGTCATAATTCTGGACATTACCCCTTCACATTGTGGTTTACAAGCAGGTTTGTAGCCACCCATTCATGTGTTTTCAGGCAGGGATAGTACGTCCACACAGCTGAGTTTCAGACTTCACACACTCCATGCCATCCATGCTCCTTTCCCCCTCTATTATTCTATCCTCTTACAAACATTATGCAAACATTATCTGATAAGTTTCCTATAGTTATAACCTCATACCAGCAGTAATTTAGTGTTGGTCCACAGTTCATGCAGTAGGGCATGGTGGACATGTTACTGGGATTTGTCCACATGAGCTTGGATTTGCGTTCTGTGGACTGTGTTAGGTTGTTATTTGGAAGTCCATGACAAAACATACATTGGCAGAAAGGGTGAGACACAGGCCTATGGCAGAGGACTGTAGGCCATTTGGCAGTGATGCAGGCCAGCTGTAGCAGGCTGTTGCATTGTGTCACTCCTACAGTCCCAGACTGCAAGACACTATATTACCATGGGGTCACAGGGTGGGTGTGCAAGGTGTTAATGCCAATACTTTCTGTTATTATTGATCTAGTGGTATGGATGCTCACAGGGTGCTGCTTACAGCTAGGGGCACACCTGCATGGGACACCTGTTCTGCATGCTGCATTCTTTGGTTATTGCCATACAGAGGTGGGGGTCATATTGTACTCATTCCCAACAGCAGGGATAAGACCAGAGAGGTACCTGTGGGTGATGGTGGGGTGAGCTGGGTGCATGTGTGTTATGGGCACTACTTGTATCTGACTCACAGATATGCATAGGGCATTCCACTTATGCTGGCTTGTGCAGGGACATCAGCAGTTTCTCAATACTTCATACCTGTGACCTCTGTGGTCTGCCAGTGTTTGGCCAGGCGACATTGGTATTCCATACTCCAAACCCAACTAATGTGCTGCTAATCTGTAAGCACAGTTTCAAAGGTGTGTCCATTTGACAGCAACATATTATGCACTGTCTGTCTGGGGTACTTCCACCTGTGTACTGTTTGTATGTCTGGGCCCACATTCATGCCATGTCCATCTTTCAGCTGGTGACAGATATTACTTCCAAACATTTACTATGGCTTATTGCTGGAATGTGTTTTGCTGGGATGCATTGTTTTTGGCAGTGCAGTTGTGAGAACTTGGCCCTGTCATCGGCAGTACTGGCCAATGGCCACCAGGACAAACCTGACCATGCCTACATACTGACCCCTCTCACACAATATACAACACACACCAACCTAACACACGCAGCCCTGCATATTGTACACATGCTATAATCTATCCTGCTACTTTGGCTGGTTCAGGTAATCTGTGCTCCACTCTTATTATACCTACACATACATGTTACTACATTTCTACATAGGATTGGGGGGGGGGCACACCTGACACTTGTACACATTCTGACCTATCATGCTGACTAGAGGTATATCAGTGTACTACAGGTATTAAGTTTGATTGACCTACATTTCAGTTTCAGACTTCTTACCCCTCAGAACTAACATCCCACTGCCTGACCTGTTATAGTCTGTCTGTGTAGGTCTGGAGGGGGGATGTTCTCTATAGCCATCAATCAGAGGCCTTAGCACAGTCTTTGTTTGTGTTTATGTCTGTCCTGCTGGCTGAGACTGTTGGGTATGTGAGCCTCCCTGACTGGCATGTGTGTGTCCTATCGACACACATGTGGCCCACCACATTCCCTGTAGTGGGATTTGTCACCTTGTCTAGTACTGGCTACTATGGTGACACCAGTATTTGTTACAGATTTCATGCTGCTACTACTATAGGTGTCTACTATCTGCTGGCATCCCATTTAGCCACCCGATTCCGTTGCATGCTCACATCCATACCATAGATACAAGTAACAAAACATACTACTCCATTCTGCAAATGATAGGGAGAGTGACTTACCTTGTGGGTGTGCCATTATTGAGGATGGTGCTGGAGGGCTAACTATGTTGGAAGCACATAGTATACTCCCTATACATGGTTAAGCACAAGTAGTGTTATGTTTGGCATCCCTTTTATTGTATGTGCGAGTCAGAAAGAGGTGTCATTCCCTAGGTTCCTAACGTGTCAGTGTATGTGCTATGCGTTGCCTCTTTGCCATGGCCTGGGCATACAGGGCATGCCTCCTTCTGCCTACTGGGGCAGTCTCAGGTTGTTCCTCCTCTGAGTCACTCTGTGCCTGTGCAGGCCTTGGCTATGTGGCTCTACCCCATGCTGTTCCTGCTGCAGCTGTTTCTGCAGGATCATATTGTGCAGCATGGCACATATGATGACAATTTAGATACATGTAGCTGGTGAGAACTGCAAGGTTCCACTGGATATGTCCAGTCAATGAAACTGTGACTTGAGCATCCCAAACACATGCTCTGTTATGATTCTGGCCTGTGCGTGTGCCTCTGTATGGAGTTCTTGTTCAGGTGTGTGTGTGTGTATTTCTGATGGGTGTCATCAGCCATGGCTCCAGTGCGTAACCAGCATCCCCCACTAGGTGGCCGTAAGGGATGTCCCCATTGGCAGATCTCTGGTACAGCTGTGTCATATGCCAGATGTGGGAATCATGATAGCTTCCAGAGCAGCCAGCATACACATTCATTATAATGCCCTGGGCATCGCACATGACCTGGCAGTTGATGGAGGGTAAGCCCTTGCGTTTGATGTAGACCCTACCCTGCTCACTGGGTAATGCTTTATGCATATGTGTGTGCAGTCTATAGCACCCACTACCTCAGGGTATTCTGCTATTTGGTGGAAGAGACGCATATTGCTGGTCAATGCCTCACAGCTGTTGTGGAAGTATACGTGCTCACCAGCATGTGCTGACATGGCAACCAGGAACTGGTGGTGTACCCTGGATGCTGATGCCTATGAGATCCCCATGATATCCCCAGTTGGCCTTTGGAAGGTACCTGTGGCTAGTATTTTTAGGCCTACACATACCTTGGTATCCACTAAGATGGGTTCCCCTCTGTTGGTTCTGTGTGTGATGTGTGGCTGGCACAGCTCAACAATTTGCTGTAAGATGTCCCTGTCCACCCTATAGCACTCCACTATCTCCAGTTCATGTAGCCCCTGGTAGGTTACCCTGGGTCTGTACACTCTTCTGCTTCTCCTCATTGTGGGTTGGTCATCAGCAATCTTACCCTCACCACCTTCAGCCTCTTCCACATGCTGATTTTATGATAGCTGCTGCAGCCCCTATCAATTTGTTGCTTTTGTTTGATAAAATTTCCCCACTTGTGTACACCGGTGGTGTAGGATTTGTGAGAAAAAACAGAGGGAAAAGTGTTTTCATAGTTTATAGTGGTGTGCTGGGCTGAGCTGGGCTGCTGCCTGTGTAATTGGCTGATTCTGATATATTTCGCCTGTCAGCTATGCTAGTTCTCCTTGATTACCTTTTTACTGCTGTTTTCCCTTCCCATTGCCTTCCTGTTTAAGCTCAGGGGCACGCCGCACAAACACAGTTCTCAGATGTGCATGGAGCTGCTATTTCTTGGTTTACTTTTTTTCCCTTTAAAACACGTTGTGTGGTATGCACACCCACTTAGGCAATGTAAAGAGTGCTTGGCAGCTTCAGACACACCCCCTTGCTTAGCTCTGCTAAGCTAAGGGCAAACCCGAGCCACAGGGCTCCAATAAGCTTACAGTATGCCTGGCACACCCCTCTCTGATGTCAGCTAGCTCTTAGGTTTGCACCCTGCTCTTCTGCACCTACACGGTTGGGTGCAGGCTAGCCATGAGGGGAAATCTGTGATTCAGTATCATTCCCTCATTTGCATAGGATTGCCTGCTAATGGCTAGTTACAAGTCTGACACTGAGCCTTCCACCTTAGCAACCACTATTCACTGGCCATGTTGTTTTCTGCCTGCCATTGAGTATAATGGCAAAATTGTGATTTTGGATAGAATGCTTATTTCAAGTTTTTTTTTGGGGGGGGCTGATCCCATTTGCGCACCACTGCCCTACGCTTAAACAGCCAAAATTGGCCAAAAAATATATATATTTTTATTTTTGCAACTGTTTTCCATGCCAATGGCCATATATTTGGCCATTGGCATGCTTTACATGTTATATACACCCTTTATTTGGAGCTGTCATGCCTCCGTTTTGTAGTTTGCAGAAATGTACTCGGTTCCTAACCAGGTACATTTCTGCAGATTACACTAGTCCTGCAAAGCCGGCTGTCAGCTTCCTGGATCACAACTTCACCTCATTTGCATGGTGTTCACCTGCAAATGGGGTAATTTGCATACAGGAGCTGTGTCTGTGCAGGAATAATCCTGGAGCGCTTGCACATGTCCTGGGAGCTTGTTCCTGGATCTCTTGGTGGCCATATTGCCTCCAGCAGCTCCTGCACTATTCCTGCACACCATGCAGAGCTTGCTGAATTGCTGGGCTTATCAAAGAAAAAGTGATGCTTACCCTTTTCATATATATTTTCCAACTCAACTCTGTTGACTAATGTACACCAGTTGTATACCAGCTGCTTGGAGGATGAACCACTATGACTTAGGCCTAGCCAAAACTGGGCCTTTCTATTGTTCCCACCCCATCCACCAGTCAAAAGTGAAATAGCTGGGTATTTTCTGCTCTATAGCTAATTGTTCACATAAATATATGTTTTTTAAAAATGGGGGATGTGGAATTTAATTGGTTGTAAAGTGTTCTGATTGGTGCAAACAGTTTAACTGAATTGTATAAAAAGAGGGGAACTGGGTAAGGTTATTGTATCTGATGAAGTTCCGTTTTTCTTGATTGTGAATAAAGGGAATGAAAGCACTAATTACCTTACTCTGCCCGCTGTCTGGTTCTTTCAAGAAATAGTTACCCTGTTTTATGTGGACAATTGTTTGTGACTACAGATGTTTTTGGACATTGGTGTACGTTTAGTGCACAGGGTGCTTGACCAGGTGAGGACCTTGACACATTGTTATAAACAAGAAGTTGCCTCTGAAGAGAGAAACTGTAATTAAAACTGCACAGAGAGCCAGTTGTTTGAAGTGATGAATGGAAGCGGACAACTCTGTGTCTATGGAGAGTACCAGCAAGGAGGATAGTACGTGTTTAACGCAACTCCTGGCTCTTATAACTCAAATCAATGCTAAAGTTAACTTGGTATGTTCCCGTAGAAGTAAAGAATCTCCTGTATTTAGTGAAATGAGCACAAAAGCCTGTAATAATGGAATTAACTCCCGGGGAAAATTGCAAGAAGCAAGGTCGTCCTATTCAGGGGCGTTACGATGAGGAACAAATGTGAATGGTGTAGGCAATGTAGATGAAAGAGGAACTGCAGCACCGGGCAGTGCCTAATCGATGGTAGATGGAGATTTCCTTACCTGGTTGAATAGAGAGCCGGTTCCATCATGGAATGGGTACAAAGGTCCAAAAAGAGACAATGATGACCCTATATCTAATTTTAAACATAAGGTGTACAAACTAGAAAAGACCTTGAAAAAATACAGAGGACTGCAATTAGATAACATGTTTTTCGAGGACAGTATTCAGCTAGGAAGAGAACTGAAGGGGGTGATAATCTGTAAGTTCCCCAACAATATTCAGAGTGGTTCAGTCCTTCACCAGGAGCTTCTTGAGTTATTTGACCAGACAGGGTTAGACTTCATGCGGTTGCTGATAAAAGATAACCAACGAATTATGGTTACATTGAAGGAGGAAATAATGGTTTTGCAAAGAGAGATAACTACACATGGACTGTATGATTAGGATATTGGGATTTATAACATAATTTTTCCTCGAGTAGAGCAACATGAGAATAACATTAAAAAGGAAAAGAAACAGAGACGAGACCAAGAGGAATACGAACAAAAAAGAGCCTACCCGATTCCTGGTTCAAGTGGCCTCTCGAAAGCGTAATTTGTGGAAATGGATGATGAGGTGATAGAAATCCAACCTGCTAAGGAGGCAAAGAACCGGAGGTATTCAGGGAACAAAGGATGGCTTCGGAACAGGATTTTTTACAATCACCGAGGAGGTCTGCACTTCTAAAAAACAAACATGGTTCCTGGACACCCAGGAACAAAAACCAGAATTGGAAAGAGTACCGGAGCAACAAGGGGGCTAGAACAGAAGGAAGGGGAGAGCACCACCACAACCATTTTACCAATGGTAAGGTCACCTGAACCTGTTACAAATTACTGTTTTTGAACCTCATTTTGACTTTTTCTGTATAGAGGCCCTGAATGGGACATTTTGTAATGAAGAAGCAGAAAAAAGCGCCAAAAGGTAAACTGTTGAAACAAAAACATAATAGCAGGCTCCAAACCTTTATTAATAGTCCAGGATATATTAAAAAACTGTTAAAATGCCACAGCTCAAACAGTTCCACAAGAAGTTAAGCACTTTCACTTAGGTCTATCCCAAGCTTCATCAGAACGATTTAGTAATGAACATTGGGGGAATAAGAACAATGCAAGTGTCTTAAGTACGACAAATGAAAATGTTGTTAACAATAATGTTCTTTTTGAACCGAATGGTTCAGCAGTTGAAAATTTAATTAATGATGCAAGTTTTAACAACTGTATGGAAGAAATTTACAACAATATAGGTTTAAATGTGGAAAATATTAAGGTTAACAATGAAAGTGAAAGTGGCATTATTTTTTAATATAAGGGGCTTAAACTCTACAACTATAGTGGAATTCCATTAAATAACACTTATAAAAAGTTGTTTACAAAAGGGTTTAGTTTTATCCCTAAAAAACAGCACCACATGGTCAGCACAATCTTGGATATGAAGATGTTTGCAAGGGCCATTAATATGAAGCTGTTAATGGAAAATGGAAAAGAGAGGGAAGACAATAGAGTGACCCTAAAAAGAAGTACATTCAACCCCCCTTTACTGCCCCCAGTGGCCCTATTTGAAAGGCTGAATGAGATTGAATATAGAAATATAATAGGGAATAGAATAAAACAACCCGATCAAAATTTAACTAAGGAAGAACAAAAAGTACTAACAGAGATAATGAGGAATGATGAAATAAAAATAATGAGGCCGGACAAGGGGGTGGGGCAGTCATAATGAGTCACCATGACTACCCCAGTAGATTGATGAAATACTTGAATGATAGTTCCTTTTTCAGTACAGCTTCACTGAATGAGATTAACATCTTTAATGTAAGATTAGATATTACTCTTGAACTTTTTCAGGAATACACATTCAGTGAAGATGAAGTGAGACCTATGAAATTTACCAATCCTGTAATCCCTTCCTTTTTTGGGATCCCCAAAAGTCATAAATCAGTGGGGGAACCACCAATGAGACCTATAATGGTGGGAAGGGGGAGTAAGACAGAACCCTTAGCGAAAATGTTAGACTTTCATTTAAAGGGATTTTTTGAGAATAAAAATCACGCATTAAAAGATTCCTGGCACCTATTAAAATGTATGGTGGAAAATGAGTTTAAAGAGAAAATAATTTTTTTGACTATAGATGTCAAGGACCTATTTTTGAGTACTCCACACAAGGAAGGAATGGAATACTTTGAAGAAGCTTTAAAGAAAGGAACTAGATTTTCACAAGATACAATCTATGTACTAACTACCCTCATGGAATTAGTTTTGAAAAATAATTTTGTACAGTTCCAGGGGGAATATTTCAAACAAATTTGAGGGATAGCAATGGGTGCAGCAGTGGCACCGGTGTTTGCCAATATTATACTTTGGCAATGGGAAACCAAATATGTGTTGAGTTCCAGGTTTAGGAAAAGTATATATAGATATTACAGATTCCTGGACTACATCTTAATTGTATGGGAAGGTGATCTAGAAGAGACAGAAGAATTTTTAGAGTATATCAACACTTCTACAGGATTTTTGAGCTTCACTAGTAAAATAGAGAATGAAGCAGTCAACTATTTGACATTCGCCTGTATAAAAACAGAAGGGAAGGATGTTATGAATTCTGTATATACAGGAAGCCCACCTACTCAAATGGTTTCCTACACTTTGAAAGTGACCACCCCTTTTGACAAAAAAGAAATTTGGTAAAGGGTTTAATGATTAGCACATCGAGATTAACTGCAGATGATAGGTTCAAGAAACAACTGGAAGAATTAAAGATCATGCTTAGAGTAAGGGGTTACCCTATTAGTGTACTTGAAGGACAAGAGAGTTATGTAGTAAGCAAAAGAACTGAGTGTTACCCTCCATTACTGAAAAACCCAGAGAGTTCGACAAGAGTGAACAAAACAGAATGTGAAACTACTTGTGTGTTAACATTTGACCAGGATAGTGTAGAAGTATACAAAATGGCGGAAAACAATTGGAACTGTATTTTTTGGGGATTTGGTTTAACAGACAAATTGGGTAATAAAACAAAAATAGTGTTCAGAAGGGAACCCAATATTAAGAATTTGTTCGAGAGGAAGAAAGATAAGGACAGGATCCCTACAAGAAGTATGAGAAAATGTAATGAATGTAGGGAGTGTAGGTACATCTATGAAAGTAGGAACATAGTTATAGAAGGCTACAAAAGAAGAATCCCAGTAGTAGGAAATTACAGTTGTAACACGAAAGGAGTAGTGTATGTAGCCCTGTATCAGACATGCTGTGCATATTATGTAGGAAAGATGGAAAATAAATTAAAAAAGAGAATATACCAGCATGTATATGCAATAAAGAGACAGGATAAAACCAACACCCTGTTCAGACACAGTGTAGGGTGCAAGGATTTCAAAAAGTTTCTCTTCTGTGTATTGGAAAAGGTAGGTAGGCAGGAGACAGGGGGTAACTGGCCTTGTTTTTTTGAGTACAGGGAAACATATTGGCAGGTTCTGTTAAATACCACTGTTTTCCCTGGAACCAATGACAGAATTTCTTTAAGTAGTTTGCTGCACTTAAAAGCAGAAGTGATTTGACAGAAATTAATTTCTTTCTTTTTACAATTAAATGTATTAACAATACATATATATGTTTTAAGGAATTATCTTTATCAAGTTATTAATTTTAAAATAGGTTGATTTCAACAAAATGACTTTTTAAATTATAACTTGTAAAACAAGTAAGGTCTAGAAAAAATGGATTTTTAAATAATGAAGAAAGTATGTTTTTAAAAATGGGGGAATGTGGAATTTAATTGATTGTAAAGTGTTCTGATTGGTGCAAACAGTTTAACTGAATTGTATAAAAAGGGGAACTGGGTAAGGTTATTGTATCTGATGAAGTTCCGTTTTTCTTGATTGTGAATAAAGGGAACGGAAGTCCTAATTACCTTACTCTGCCTGGTGTCTGGTTCTTTCAAGGAATAGTTACCCTGCTTTATGTGGACAATTGTTTGTGACTACAGATTTTTTTGGACATTGCTCTATATCTAACTTTCTTTGAAACCTTCTTTGTAAAAGTCAGGACCACTCCAGGTCTTGGAAACATCAAATAAAATACCAAACCATTTCAAAAGTGTGTGTTGTCTCTTGCTTTGACAGGTAAACTTTCTTCTAAGGTGAGTTACAAGCTGTAGGAACTTTACAAGCTTAAACAAACAAAATCTACCAATGACAAATTAATATTGGGTTACATTTTTTTAATATGATGTCATATGTCTATCTGAATAAATTCCATGATGAGTGTTGCCATCAGCTTAAACAACTTGCTTGTGAGGCTGATCAGTCAGTAATTACGTGGGTGGGTGTCCATATTGTTGCTCTCATCTGTCACCTGCCTGACTGTATAATGAGGTAAGCTGCATCTGTTAGATGGAAAAGACACTTAAATGTACCAGCAGGGATGATTAAACAGTCAGTGTTACCCAGAAAATAAAGGCATCATTAATTAAAGTATTAACAAAAGCAAAACAGGTGCATCTGTTATATTGACATTACCATATTATTCTAGTTGCACTTACTAATTGCTTTATTTTCTGCTTACTTATTCCTTTGACACTGTGCTATGAGAACTATGTTTTATATTAAATGTCTTCATGGTTTTGCACAGAATTCATATTTTAAGTAGTGGACCTATCTATTTATCAAATCTGAATTAAGAAAATGTAATAAATGAGTCAAAACACTACAAGGATTAAACAGGCATTTTTCTCTGAATTTATGGAAGCCAGTTAGAGATCAGTATTCTTCTAGTTTTAAGTGCATATTTCAATGATCCTAATTTCTAGAAGAAGGCATTGGCCTATAACTGCCAAAAGGATCACAGAATGAATGGATGATAACACATTATATCTTGTTAAGTACTTTACGGTTCAGCAGAGAGGAAATAATGCCAGCAGTGTACACGTGGAGGTCAGAGACACAAAACAGTACATTCTTCCAGTCTGAGTGAAAGCTAAATCATTTATCATTTCAGCAAGCCAGGTGATACATTGTAAATGAATATGTGCACGTTTGTGTGTCATGTCATTTTTAGTTATCACCTGAGCTTTCATCTCTTCTCATATCTTTTCATTATATCGAACACTATTATCTATCTGTTTGATACTTCAATTGACGGAGTAAAGATTATATGTTGGTAGGACTGTACCAAGATGAGTGATTTGCAGTTTTTTTACAGACTGAGTACTTTTATAGTTTAAATAGAGTTAAGGATTCACATTTGATACATATTTGCAAATTTCGCATATAAAACAAAGTTGAAGTAGTATCCCCATTTATTATGGTGTCAAACTATTCTCTTTCACTGCCTACAGACCACTGAGTGGTGGTTTAGGGTCAGGCTCCCACTAAACATTGAACTGAATTAAGTGCTTTACTAGAATATAAAAGATTGCATGAAAAAAAATTATGAATGAGGCATCTTCATAAAGTCATTGCCAACCTAACACACATGATTTGATGTTTTCTATTACTATTTATACCATATTTACATTAATGGATTTTAGGGTTTTACTTTATGAAATCAAATGTCATGAAATGAACATGAGTTTTATAAAGCAAGGGTTCACAACGCATTTGAAACTACAATAATCCTTTTCAGCATCAGTGTGCTATAATATCAGAAGCAATCATTTCAGCAGAGTACACAGGCAAGTTTGTGAAAACTGTATGAATTAAGACACATGATCAGCTATATGAAGGCAGTAATAGTATGGCACTGTGTGGTTAACATGGAAAATATTGTTATTGTTCATATGCTAATTATACATATAATCGTACTTGTCATATTTATGTAAATATTTAAAAGAACATGCAATACAGACAGAAAAAATCAACTTCATATGAAAGCTTAAAACAAAACGAGCAAACTATTGGTGATAACATATATGTACTTTGAATAGTCTGTGATGTATTGAAATTTGATTACAAAGGATAGATCTAGACATTTACTATGCTTATCAAGACATATAGAATCCATTTTAAGACTTAGAATCTAATGAATGTTACATCTTTAACACATCATGATAAGCTTTTTGAATTCAAGAACTGTCCTATGGCAGTTGGTGCAGAGGGTTAAGTCTCTGCGCTGTAATTCCTGTGGTACAGTGTTTGAGTCCTTCAGTCCTCATTTGCTTACTGTGTGACCTTGAGCAAGTCATTTAATCAGATATTGTTCCTGGATCACCAATGTAAAGGGACTGTGTGTCCAGTGGGTATATCTGGTTAAAAATGAGTGTTATTGTTATTGCTCTTACAATGATTACCATAGTGACGTATGATGCCCTAGCATGAAGATGTGCAGCACCATGTAGCGATGGCTCTGCAGCCGTGCAATACACTAATGAGTCAGCCTGGGATGAGGCATACAACAACCATCCATTTGCTCTGTTTTCCCCCCAAACTATCTCCATCTATATGCCAAGTGATTCTGGAAATCACTTGGTCATGTAGATCGGCATGGATGACCCTACTATGCTGCATAACCTGGCCATGTTTTTCTACCAGAATTTAAAATAGTATGGAGAGCAGGGTGGGAAGAACCAGTAGATACCAAGGAAATTACAATTGTGGGCATAATGGCACCAACAACAGTACTGGGATTATGGATAGGGAAGCACTGGCCAGGGATGCTACACCTGTGTGTGTCATAACAGCACTTATATTACTGTGGGGATCAGAGGGTTCTGGATGAGAAGCACTACCCATCAGGGATACTACACCTGTGCTACAATGAAACTCACACTAGTGTGGAGATCTGGGGAAGGTAAAGCACTAGGTGCTAGGGATACTTCACTTGTGCTTTAATGGCACTTTCACTAGTGTAAGGATTGAAGGGTGGGGGAGAGCACTAGCCATGAGAGATGCTACATCTTTTGCCATAGTAGAACTTTCACTAGTAAGGGGATCAGGGGGACATCAAAGGGAGAGGTATTGGAACTGTGGTGTGTGTGTGTGTGTGTGTGTGTGTGTGTGTGTGTGTGTGTGTGTGTGTGTGTGTGTGTGTGTGTGTGTGTGTGTGTTCGAATGTGTACTTTTTTTGTGGGAAAGTGATGGGGATGCCTATAGCTACATGATGCAGCCACAGCAATAAATTATCATGCCTTGTAAATTAGCAATGATCATCACATCATGGTAGCAACTGTAATTCATAGACATGCAAATTAGCCTTTAATGAGCTCGTTCTTCATTGTGGCTAGCATGCCTCTGAATATCAAAAAACCTCATCATGCGAAGAAGGCATTTTTAGTGATAGGCCTTTTCAGGAATCCCTGGGGTAGGTTCTGCCAGCTGGCTGTTTATACTTTAGTATAATTAGTAATAATTAGTAACTCCTGTGGTTCTTGAGATATTAGCATTTACTTACATTTTGAGTTTACAATTTGATTTTGTCAAAATGTTCATTGTAAATTTCAGTGCAGCTTTTCACAACTGTAGAACAGACAATGAATTAGAGTATAAAACTATTTCCTTAAATAACAGAATGTATAAATAACTTCCTTATTGGTACATAACTTAATATATGATGATATATTTAATATGTGTGTGTGTGTGTGTGTGTGTGTGTGTGTGTGTGTGTGTGTGTGTGTGTGTGTGTGTGTGTGTGTGTGTGTAAACTACTATAAATATAATAAGAAGAAAAATACAAAGTCTTGTCACCATGGTGAAGGTAGATGTAAAAATCCAGTTTAATATAGTTGAATTATGGATCCAAGTAAAACAGACAAATGTTCCAAACATAAAAGCAGCAGAGCTCAGGGTAAAACAAACAAGTATTCCAGCATAAACATGAGAATTCCATCATAAAGACAACAGTTCAAGCACTTTCAGCAAAATTAACCTTCTTAAGACCCTGTTACTTCCTATAACATTATAATATTTAAAGAAAATAACAAATTAGAATGCATACTATCTTAGAAATCTCCGCTCCTTAGGTTCAGGCTTTAAAGGAACCATTCCATTGAGTACTGCATGCTTATCAGTCTGCAGAATGGCTATCCAACACATTTCTGCATATTCCATATGATTACACAAATCTCCTCCTCTTGAGCTTTTATCTATGAGTTGTCTTAAATACCAGCCTGTGCATAGGATAATTTAGAACACGTTGTGCCAGTGCATTATTTTGGCACTTATTTGCCTTCACTACATTTGGGGTCTCTTCGCATCCACATCTTTGAGAATATATTGTCCTGGGTATCCACCAATACATGACATGAATCCATAATCTTTAAAATAGACTGGTTCAAAATTATATCTGACAACCCCACGGCAAGCATCAACCTCTATTGGTTTAAACAACTCAGAGAAACTCCAGCCAGATGCAATAACCGAGCATCAATGTTAGACATGATACCATCATCACACTCTAGTAATATGTCCACTATCAATGCCTTCCCTAATACCCTAGGTGACCATCTACTCAATTTTGCCAATAGAATCTCTAGTCACACTCTGAGGCAACACCACTACAACTTAGTACACAACCAATAAAGGGTCACTGCAGAGGTTTTTACTTCAACTCTAAAATCTTACAACTGGGCATTTCTAAAAACATTACCTTTAGATGAAGCAGAACTTGAATTTAATAAACTCTTACTTGCCATACTAAGCAAGCATGTCCACCTAAGAAAGACAAGAGTTAAATTGATTCCTGTTACCTGGCTATCATGGAAAGGTAACTTGAAGAGACTAAAGGAGAAAGCCTTGAAAACATGTCAAACTCAAAAAATCAGGAAAATCTGCAATACTTTAAGTACCACAGAAATACAACCAAGCATAGCATATGACTGGACAAAACATACCTACTGTAGCAGTCAGAAAACGTACAAACCCAATCCAAAACTCTTTTGGGCATCCATTTCAAACTTATTAAACCCTAGCCACAATTTACAACCAAATCCATCATCTAAGATTACTGTGAAAAAATTGCTGACAAAATTAACAATTAATTTATGCAATCCATCACCTCTGTAAAAGAAAAACAACTCTATGTTTGATTCAAAACGTTTACTGTAATCCAACTCTTACTCAACCTGTTTCTCTCTAAAACCTGTATCCACCTTATCAGTAAAAAAAATGGCTCCTCATACTGAAAACTACAGCCTTGGGCCAGATTGTCTTCAATCAGAATATTTCAGAATAGCTGAAGGCCTTGCCAAATCCATAAACATCCTGACAGATACATCCAGTAATGAATGCCAAAACCCCCACTACAAGGAAAAGGCAGTGCCATTTCACTAAATAAGATCATATAACAAGTGTGTTACTTTCAGGTCAATGCCTCTACTACCTACTCTGCCAAAAATCCTTGAAAATGTATGTACAATCACTCAATTACTTAACTACATAAGTGTAAATAACCTTTTTTTAAATTAGTGCAACAGAGCACTTAACCCAAACATAGTACCAACATAGCCTTGTTACATTTTACTGACAAAATCAATAAAAACAGAAATTCCAGCAATCTAGTTTCCTATTTCTTAATTTATCAAATGTATTTGGCACAGTTTCTTATCATCTACTACTTCTAAAGCTGTCTTCTCTAGGCCTTCATCTTACCTGCCTGTCCTTGATTAAACGCCACCTATCAGACAGTCTGTCATGTTGCAAGTGATATTCCTCCTTTGTACCTGTCACAGCTGGTGTACCACAAGGATTTATACTAGGACCAAACATGCTACTCTGATTCAACACACCAATGGTTCTTCATTAATCTGCCCCACCACTGCCCTGCACAGATTAACAGAAATGAGCCAAGAATCCTTCATATCCATTGAAACCTGGTTCAAAACTACTCCAAACCCCCCCCCAAAAAACTAAGCTGCTCCATTTCAGTCCTGAATCACACTTTGACATCACCTCATCCAACAACACTAAAATAGAAATTGTACCACACACTAAGTTCTTGGAGTCAGCATAGATGACAAAATTAAATATGATCCCTGTATGCAAATAACAGTCAAAAAGGCACACCATGCCTGTTGTGTAGAACTAAACCTTTCCTGTCAGGTCAAACCAGGGAAACAAATGCAAAAAACTTCTTAATCCCTCTGCTATTTTCCATCCATCCAACCATCCATCCATCTATCCATCCAACCAACCATCCACAACCCCCCTTTTTCCTATTTGTTTCTCATGGGGTCAGAGCCCTGTGCTACTTTCCATCCATCCATCCATCCATCCATCCATCCATCCATCCATCCATCCATCCATCCAACCATCCACAACCCCTTTTTCCTATTTTTTCTCATGAGGTTATCAATGGTAACAATTATCTAGAGAGAGTGTTCATTCACACCAGGTGGCTAGCTACTCAAATCTTCTTAAGCCTGCCACCACTACATTGAACAAAACTCAAACAATGTTGTAACCAAATCACAAAACTTACCACAAATTTCTCTTACCAAACCCACCAATGCCAGTCTCTCAGAATACTGTCATGTAAAGTTTGAATAATATACTGTAATAGTTATGAGTCATGTGGAGCTTTTCTTCCAGGCCTCCTCTGGAAAGGGGTTCTGATGCTTGTCAAACAATCCTAGATACCAAATGCAAATACCTATTTATCTATTACACACATAATATCCATATATTATGTATTTACAGTGCATACCTATGTACCATACTGGACTTCTAAATCAAATCTGTATGACCATACTATAATGTTCACATTTTGAAGGTGGAAAGCATATATTCTGGGTCTACTCTAGATCGACAAAAAGTCAAAATGAAGGCTCACATGAGCATAAATGCAGGAACTCAATGTTTATTTTTTTTTGGATCGCAGTACAGTGATGATTAGAATATTTGCCCTTTCCTCACTGTAGTGCGATCTCAGAGTTGGAATATATATTTAGTGGGGGGTGTGGGGGGCACAGCCCCCCACAATAGTGATTTCGAATTTCTGCATTTATGCTCATGTTAGCGTTCGACATTTTGATTTTTCGTCTATATAATATAGACCCTATATTATTACTATGTAAACTCCTTCTTAGTGTGTATACTAGTCCTTCTCATAGTTGCATACAACTACAAATGGAGTGCCTATATTCTACCACATGGTTAATAACTACGCATGGAGGGTCTGTATTCTACCACATGGTTAATAACTATGCATGGAGTGCCTATATTCTACCACATGGTTAATAACTACGCATGGAGTGTCTATATTCTATCACATTGTTAATAACTACGCATGGAGTGCCTATATTCTACCACATGGTTAATAACTACGCATGGAGTGTCTATATTCTAACACATTGTTAGCTATTACATATGGAGTGTCTATATTCTGCCACAATGACCACTTCTGTGCTGCTCACCTACCTGAATAGAAGCCATTATCCAGTGGTACAATAAAGTGGAACTCCTGTCAACCCACACTTTGGACTGTTTCTGCCATTCTGTGTATTACTCTAAATCCATATCTTTCTTACCACTTTACCACATCCATGGCTCTCTGACCCATAGTCATTACATAGTTATCTATTGTAATATGTTGTGCAAACACAAGGGATTTGTTTGCCAGCATGTTTGCAGATCGTATTATTAATGTGTAGTATAGATTTCAGTCTTGTGACTGTAACCATTTCTTTGGATGTGAAGGTAAGTATTTTTTTTTATTTTGGAATCAGTGTGCTTAGCTCTATGGATGAGTTATACAACAGTAGCTTCTTTCCCCGCTTCATACATATACAAGTGTACTGTGTTTTCTATTCATCACAGCAAATGCACTGCAAAAGAAGGTTATAACAAAAAGACAGCGGGTAAAGCAGCACAAAGCAAACCTGTATTAAACCCAGTGTAATTCCCAATATACCTGCAATCTGCATACTATCTGCATGCTGCTCTTACCTGTTAAGCTGTTCCTATTAGAACTAAATCAAGATGTGGCAAAATAAAGACCTGTTATTCACAAACTGATAGAAGAATTGTATTTGCTAATTTATAAGTCTTTGTTTATCTATTTAATTGTTCAATTTCTGAAACGTGCTTTACAAATTACCTAAAATGCATGAAGCAGCCCTGAGGGAAATGTTGAAGAATCCCCTAACACATCTTGCCTCTTTCACGTACTAGTTATAAAGACAGTTAGATATGATTATAGTTTGCAAATAAATGATTGTACTCAGTGGAGATGGCTACATATATATTTTTGAATTATGATATACCTCTAGCAAATATTAATGGTTGCATGCTCATAATGAAACTATGAGATTTTTCAGAAGGACTTGCATTAGCCAAATACAAGTAGTGAATATTGCTTCAGTTGCATACAAGGCTAAATATATATATATGTATATATATATATATATATATATATATATATATATATATATATATATATATATATATATATACTCTCAACTATATTGCTAGTAAATAGGTGAAACTCGGTATCTAAACCGCTACTTAACAGAGTTTGGAGACCAGGAAAGAGAGAAAGAGAGACTGTGATTAGTACACTAAAGCTTTGTTCTGCATGTTTGAAGAGCTAGGGCCAAGTGGATATGACAACAGAGGTTGTAGAAGGGGCTGCTGGAAAAAGTTTGGCAAAGAGAAGTGTGATCCTGTCTTGATGATGTAAGTTTCAAGAGCAGGGAGCTGAACATGAGGTAATGGTTTCTTTCTAATAAAGTTTTCTGCTTAGTTCTCCCAGGAGGATTACCTTTTATGAATGTGCTGCAAATATTAATGTGACATTTTTACATGCATTTCTTTTTTTTTTTTTTTTTTTTACAGGAGAGAGTCCTAGCCTTGCATAAATATAAAAAAAAAATCACTTGCAACCTCTGACCTATGCAGAGGTATAGCTGCACAAAAACTGAAATGTATAACTTATCCACTTGGTGAAAGAAATTTACCGCATGGGGCAATAAGTTTAACTTTATCACTTTTTTAGCTGTTGTGAGCATTACTTGCAGCTATTTTGAGCGGTTTAGTGTACTCGGTGGGGGGGGGGGGGGTTCTGTTCAGATTGTAATAAGATATTTTCCAAGATAAGAGAGATTTAATTTCTACAATGTGCAGCAAAGTACGATATTAAATATCAGATGGTGAAAGTGGGGTGCATGTATCTTTCGCTCTAATAGATATAATCGGAACTCAGGAAATTCAATTTGCCCATCATGGTGTCAATGTAAAATATATCAGAAAAAAGTCCTAAGAAAATATATTTGTAATATATGTACATTTTAAGTATTAAAAATGTGCCTCATTTTACCCTTATGATTTTTAAAAAGCACTTCTAAATTTTAAAAAGCACTTGTAGATGCTGTTCTATACTGTAATATGCCTCTAAAATACATCACATATAATACTGAAACTAAGAGACTGGCATATAATTCTCATCTGGCTGTGAAAATAATAGAAGGCTCTTTGGAAATGCATTGATGTATGGACAATTTTAGGTCTGTCAAATGAACTATATTTTATGTTATATGCAGTTAGAAAGAAAAAAAAGACTGTTAATCTTAAGTTCACTATTCATTATTTCTGATACTCCGGTATTCTGAAACAGAATAACAACTACGCATATAAGAGTACTCCCTGGGAGTGTAATTTAGAAAAGTGTGTGCTATTTCTGAATTGCAGGCCAAGGGGAACAAAGACAGAAATTGATTTTTTGCACAGCAAATAAAGCGCAGAGTCAATTAACATACCTGGCTGACAGGCAGCAGAACTGGTGGATACCATATAAATTAAACAATTGAATGCCCGTATATATCAATTGGAGAAACACAAAAGGCTGTGCATTGGCTGACTGAAAATACTGAGAAAATAGCATGGGTGTTGATTTACTTAGGTATTTCTAAAGAGCAAATAAATGTCGAGCTGTATCATTTCATGGCCTAGTTCAGAGAGAACAGATCATTCTATCCTTGGCAAAGAATGCTTAAATTACAAAGTAAAAAACAACAAATACAAATCCAGAAAATAAAGTTAAACTAACAGAGAGGGATCAAAATGGGTTGCGTTCCTAAACAGACTGAAACGGTATACAAGTTGGCCTTATTTCATAGTATTTATAATATTTCTTCTGGTTTTATCAATAGTTTAGTCTGAATGAAAAAAAAAATCTCATATTGTCCTGTATCCCTAAGTAGTGCAGAGCAAAACTAATGAGTTATTAAAATAAGTATTGGGTAACTCAAGGATGATTGGTGTTATTTGGGGACAGGCATTTATAGAGTGCAAGGACAGCTGCTGTCCTGGTCTGACAGAGACCACAGCTCTTCTGCTACCTTATAAGTCTTTGTTATATGTGTATAATTTTTGTCTTAACCATTTAATGTTGCTTTAAATGTCAATGGGATCACAAAAAGTTTTAAGTTTTGCAAATGTCATTTTTAGTAAAGAAATGCCATAGCCAGTTTTTTTGTGACCCACTCAATTTATTTATTTGTATTTGTTTACCAGGGCACAGTACAGAGGTGTAGAGCAATAATACATCTGTGCTTAAGATGGAGCCGGGTCTTATACAAACCCCATGAAGAGTTGCCACCATCCACAGCGTTTGCTAGGAAATTAGGGAATGGAAGTAGAATGCCAGACTTCTCTTTTGCATCTGGCAGAGACTGCATGCACACCTACAGACAATTTAAAGTCATTAACCTGCCCACAATATGTCTTTGGAATGTGGCAGGAAACTGGACTTCCCAGAGAAAGCCCTTATGAACCAAGGGGGGCATTCCGAGTCTCTGCAAAGAAGGTACCCCAGATGCGACCTGAACAAGACAACCCCTTACAATGAGACAGCAATGTTTCCCATTGTGTAAATGTGCTATATGTAGTATATTATGTAAGGATTCTGTTTTTCAACTTTTCTTTCATACTGAAAATGTATTTTAATTTTGGATACTTTGTGGAACTAAAGTTTTATGTGCATGCATACTTAGAAAAGGTGTAGTCTTTGTTTACTTAGCACCTATTTTTTTTTCATCTCAAGCAAAAATCTAGTGGCATTATAGTGTTTTAGAATTGAAAACATGTAACCGTGTAATAGTAAGTAGCAGTAAATGAACAGGGTATCCTCTGATATGTAGGAAGTCAGCAGAACAGCTATGATATGAAGCTAGACTTGGTAAACATAGTATAAAAAAAATAAATACTTTGCTTAATATTATTTTCTAGGCGATGTAGTAGTCATACAGATGATCTCAAAATTGTTTAAACATGAATGACTCATTCTAGATCATAGGTATATAAAAGACTCTATAACATTAAGCCTAAATGTGTTTTTTTTTTCAGATTTTCTTCTTAAATGGGTAATTGAATTGCTTCACAATAGATGCTTCATCACTACAGAAGTGGTAAACAGGGAATGAGAAATTCAGTATGTGCAACCGTATAGCATAACCCAACAGCCAACATTTTTAAAAGGCAGAATAAAACTATATTTCCAGGGTAAACCTTAGACAGACAAATAGAAAGGGAGAGCTCCTCACAGATGATAACTATAGGTCAGATGTGAACAACTTGCTGTATGAGTTGTGTATAATGAAAGATTAACCATAAGACAGTCATATCTCAGAACTGTGATGCCGCAGCATTAATTTGTATATAATCAGCAAGAGAAGATGATAAATGTAAACCTCCCAATATAACTATATGAATTAAATGTACATTATGTACAAACAGAACATTGTAATTCTAAATAAAGTAACAGTACAAGGTGTTTTCCTGTAATGTTTGGCATCTCCCAGTGCACAGCTTCATACTTAGAGAAAGCTGAGAACATGTCAACTTGGAGAAAGGGGAATATCTGGCTTTCTAGAAAAAAAGTATTTCCTTTTTGCTAAAGTATTGTAATCTCTAAATTAGTATAATAATGTAATGAGGGGAAGTTGGTGCAAAACCACCACACTGAGGAATGCCGGGGGTATGTTCAGCTACTTGGCATAAAAGCATTAATTGTGCCTTAAAAGTGAGATGTTTTGAGATGCTGTTAATAAGGAATGTACATTGTTATGTGTTATTTTATGACTGTACAACATGTGTTGGCTGGTATTGTGAGGTAAGGTAAGATTTAAATACACTCCTTTGTTTTGAAATAGTAATGTGCAGGCATACAGCCTGACATTAGTAAACCTTCCACAGTAATGCCTTCTACTATGCATATTCCTATTTTTCTGCTTCAGAGTGCCCTTATATACATCTCCTCTTTATATAGCTCTTACCTATGATTCTTCTTTATATAACAATTCATTTTGTGATTTAAACAGCACCTCTCTAATTTACTACTTATAAGCACTTATCTATTTTTGGTATAAGGGAAAGTCACCTTGTTCACTGCTTTCAGCAGTAACAGTGGTTTGCTTAGTAGCACAGTATAACAATTGCCTCATATCCACAGACAACCTATTACTTTTATTCAGTAAAAGAACTTTTGTGAGAGAGGTAATCATTTACTAACGCTGGAGGTACATTACTCCATGCCCACCTCCATCAATAAACATCAGTCTGACAATAAGCCATCAAATGATGAAGTGGTAAAAAAAATTCTGCTAAATCCTGAAAGACAACTATGTAACAAGCCACAGTCACAGAGAATCACCCTCACAGCCTCAACCATAGCTCTACCATTGGGCATGTCTAATGTGTACAATTACCATCCCTTGCTATTAAATCACATAGGCCTGCAAAGATGTAACATTCTGTGTTTTGGTGATTCCATTGTTCTCACCAGACTGGATAAGTAGAGAGTTATATTCAGCTTCCTCTTAAACACCAGAGTTAAAGACATTTCTATGGTGCTTAGGACCCTTCATCATCCCAAGTATGAGTATTATCTTGTGGAAGCTCACATGGGTGTAAATGACCTTAAGCATTCCACATTGATGTAAACACAGAGAAATACTATCGAGCACTCCACTGATATCATTAAGGATGAAAAGGCATTGGTACTGAATGATATATTGCCATCTCCAAAAATGATGCCGTTTATAAATAAAATCACTGGCTTAGAAATGGGGCTAGTTAACTGTTGTTATTCTATTAGGAACCAGCACTTGTGTGGATAGACTCAGGTGCAAGGAAGCCCGCAGGATTTTTTGCAGCGGGGTGCAAACCTGGAGCACCTCCCCAACCCACCCCCCCTTAAAAGCACCACCCCCAACCCTGCCCCTTCACCCCCCCCCCCCCCAAACACAACCATTTCAGTATCCCATTACTTGGCTATTTCTCCCCATTTGCCATAAACACTGTTCAAAACTCTCGGTGTGCATACTGTTTTATGCTTTACTTCTACAATGATTACAGATATTTGGTTTTAATTTACAACTTTTATTTCAAATTTTAGGGCCTCAGGGCCAATAGCCTAGTAACTTCCAATTTTATAGCACAAACACTGATAGACATTTGCTAAACTTAAACAAAGCAATAGTCAAAATGAAAACAGACTTAGCATTAAAACTTCTCTACCTTTGAAACTCGCATTCACTGAAACAGCATTGAAACCCACATTCAAAGAAAATGCATCTGGCCAGTGGCAGGTTAAGTTTACCTTTGGAATGCTTTCAAATCATAGGCCCTTTGCACATATTTCAGAACCATGGATAACTGCTTTGGATTAATCTTCCTGATTGTATTAATTATAATATATAATAATTGAATTATATCCCTTGTTAATACAGCACCACTTAGAGAGTGTGTTTTATAGTTTTGAACATTTTTTCCAGTAAGCAATGAAACAAAATGGGTGACATACAAGAGTGGAGGAAGATGCACACAGGTGGATTATATCCGATGTAGGGGGGCCAGTCTGAAGGAGATTGGAGACTGTAAAATGGTGGCAGGGGAAAGTGTAGTTAAGCAGCACAGAATGGTGGTCTGTAGGATGACGTTGGTGATCAAGAGGAGGAGTGTGAAAGCAGTGACTAGGATTAAATGGTGGAAGTTATAAAAGGGTGATTGTGAGGTGGAGTTCAGGGAAGAGTTAAGACAGGCACTGGGAGGCAGTGGAGAGTTACCGAATAGCTGGGTAACTACAGCAGAACTAGTATGGGAGACTGCTAGAAAGGTGCTTGGTGTGACATCTGGACAGAGGAAGGAGGACAAGGAGATCTGGTGGTGGAATGAGGAAGTACAGGAGAGTATACAGAGAAAGAGGTTGGCGAAGAAGTGGGATTGGCAAAGAGATGAAGAAAGTAGACAAGAGTATAAGGAGATGAGGCGCATGGCAAAGAGAGAGGTGGTGATGGCTAAGGATAAGGCGTATGGAGAGTTGAATGAGAGATTGGACACTAAAGAGGGAGAAAAGGACCTGTACCAATTGGCTAGACCGAGGGACAGAGCTGGGAAAGATGTGCAGCTGGTAAGGGTGATAAAGGATAGAGAGGGAAATGTACTCACAAGAGAGGAGAGTGTGTTGAGTAGATGGAAAGAGTACTTTGAGGGGCTGATGAATGAAGAGAATGAGAGAAGGTTGGATGATGTAGGGATAGTGAATCAGGAAGTGAAACAGATTTGCAAGGAGGAAGTAAGGACAACTATGAAGAGGATGAAGAATGGAAAGGCTGTTGCCCCAGATGATATACCAGTGTAAGCATGGAGGTGCTTAGGAGAAATGGCAGTGGTATTTTTAACTAGATTGTTTAATGAAATTTTGGAAAGTCAGAGGATGCCTGAGGAGTGGAGAAAAAGTGTTTTGGTACCTATCTTTAAGAATAAGCGTGATGTGCAAAGCTGCAGTAACTACAAAGGGATAAAATTGATCAGTCACAGCTTGAAGTTATGGGAAAGAGTAGTGGAAGCTAGGTTAAGAAGGGAGGTGATGATTAGTGATCAGTAGTATGGTGTCATGCCAGGAAACAGCACTACAGATGCAATGTTTGCTTTGAGATTGCTGTTAGAGAAATACAGAGAAGGTCAGCAGGAGTTGCATTGTGTCTTTTGTGGACTTGGAGAAAGCATATGACAGGGTGCCTAGAGAGGAGTTATGGTATTGTATGAAGAAGTCGGGAGTGGCAAAGAAGTATGTAAGAATGGTACAGGATATGTACAAGGGTAGTGTGACATTGGTGAGGACTGCAGTGGGAGTGACAGATACATTTAAGGTGGAGGTGGGATTACATCAAGGATCAGCTCCAAGCCCTGTCTTATTTAAAGTGGTGATGGACAGGTTAACAGATGAGATCAGACAGGAGGTCCCATGGATGATGATGTTTGCAGATGACATTGTGATCTGTAGTGAGAGTAGTGATCAGGTTGAGGAGACCCTGGAGAGGTGGAGATATGCTCTAGAGAGGAGAGGAATGAAGGTCAGCAGGGCTAAGACAGAATATGTGTGTGTAAATGAGGGGGGGGGTAGAGGAATTGTGAGGATGCAGGGAGTACAGTTGGTAAAGGTGGACGAGTTTAAGTACTTGGGATCAACAGTTCAGAGTAATGGTGAGTGTGGAAGAGAGGAGAAGAAGAGACTACAGGCAGGGTGGAATAGGTGGAGAAGAGTGTCAGGAGTGATTTGTGACAGACGGGTACTAGTAAGAGTGAAAGGGAAGGTCTACAAGAGGGTAGCGAGACCAGCTATGTTATATGGGTTGGAGACAGTGGCCTTGACAAAAAGGCAGGAGTCAGAGCTGGATGTGGCAGAGTTAAAGATGTTAAGATTTGTACTTGGTGTGACTAGGATGGACAGGATTAGGAATCAGTATATTAGAGGGTCAGCTCAGGTTGTACAGTTTGGAGACAAGGCAAGAGAGGCGAGATTGTGTTGGATTGGACATGTGCTGAGAAGGGATGCTGGTTATATTGGGAAAAAGATGCTAAGGGTGGAGCTGCCAGGTAAGAGGAAAAGAGGAAGACCTAAGATAAGGTTTATGGATGTGGTGAGAGAGGACATGCAGGTGGTTGGTGTGACAGAGCAAGATGCAGAGAATAGGAAGAAATGGAAAGAGATGATCCACTGTGGCGACTCCTAATGGGAACAGCCGAAAGATGATGATGATGACGATGAATGAAACAAAACATATGAACCAATAATGACAAATTGCCCAATTTAGAACAGTTCAACCATAAAATGCCAGTTAAACATCTATCACTACAATCCACCAATATCAGTCAATATGCACAATCTCTGCAGAAGTAAAAGTCATCTGAATAATTTCACATTAAAGAGATCTGAAACTAATGGAGAGGTTGTTGCTAGAAAACAGCTTTATATTTCAGTGTTTCATCTACAAATTCAGTGCCTGCTCCCCTTAAACAATAAATTGCCTATGTTACATTTAAAAAAATGCTAATCTTGTATATTGCAATAGGAATAAGTGGCAAGCAGAAACACAGGTTCATAGTTACTAGGCATCTCATCCAAAGGAGGACATACTCAGGACTACAGCACTCCACCCCTTAAAATACAATACATGCTGTGGGAGTACAACCTACAGCCCTCTACATCAAGAAGCAAGTATGCTACCTGCTGTGCTACTAAGACTGTTTTGAAATTCTACACCACACTAGTGATACCATTTGTTAAACAAAACAGTTGCACATTTTAATCAGACTTGGCATGAGCAGCAGTAAACTTCTCTTCCCTTGAAGCTCACAATTCCTTGAAAATAAATTCCACCTGCTAACTCTAAATAGGGCATTTCACTCTCTCTCACACACACATACCTCAGCCTCTGTGAAAATCTGTACAGTTGAGAAATATGAATCACATACAATGTCATACATACATCCCCCGACCTCCTTAGAAAATGGATAGAACAAAATTGTTTCCATTAGTATGCATTTTCTGAGGATATGACGTCTAAAACTCAACTTCAGTCTTCAGTGATTTGCCAGAAATAACACAATTTTATGAGAAACAATCTGAAAATATGAGGCATATAGTAGCTAATAAACTGTTAATTTGCAAGCATTTGTCATGAAGACCAGCTTGAAGAAGCATAATTAGAATCCTCAGTGTTTTTGTGATGTTGTGGGAGTTCTGAACATTCTAAGAACTGTCCAGGTTACTTCTTCCTGTCCAAAAATAAATAATCATAATATTTGGAATCATATGCTAAAAAGCCAATGAATACAAGTTAGAGAATAAGCAAAAAGCAGTTAAATGCATTTTAAACCATTGTCATTTATTAAATAGTTCTGAATGCTCGCAGTATACCAAAAGGATAGTTTATATACTAGTCTATAGAATGACACTTCTGATAAAAAAATAGGATTGTTTTTCTATGTTATTGTCTCTTTTTAATGATAACAAAACTTAACATCTAAGAGCAATTTGTTATGGAAATATTGAATCTTAGAAGGGAATATTTTTCAGATGTTTGTTCAGATACTATTAGATATAATATTTAATAAAAACATAGGACTAATTCTAACAGTAGTACTACATTAAAGAATATTGAATATATAAGGGTAAGTATAAATGTTCTATTATATGACATTCTACACAAGGATTATAGCTAAAATATAAAACCTAGGGATATAGTAATAGTACATTATATAGTATGCAAACAGAAATAGAAAGCAGAATAACTATATATATATATATATATATATATATATATATATATATATATATGTATAGAGAGAGAGAGAGAGAGAGTTAAAGAATATAAATATGTCTACAAGAGTGGGAGGTTGGCATAGTGGTTAAGGAGTTCACCTTATAAGCACAAGGTTCAGGATTTGATTCTTACCTGGGATAATTGGCTGGGCTTGGAATGGCCCACAAGGACAGTTGGCCTGGTACTAATTTATGAACTTATAATCCTACGTATAAGTTTACACATAGTAAATAAAATAGAAAAAATATAAAATCATCTGACCTATAAATTAATAAATATGAAAATAACAACTAATTTCCTCCTTATACTAGACTAGGGAGATAATGTGAGGTACAGTGAAAGTTATTGTAGAAATCATTTTGGCCAACTTATAATAAAGATTCTGAACACCTGTTTAACTTTTCTTATTTATATGATGTCTTTCAAGGGTCATTTGCTATATCCCATGTTGTCTGTTATGCAGGAGATTTAAGGAATCCCACAATGGAAAGTCTAGCCTTGCTAGATTTTTCTTTTAGTCCTTGCAGCAAATAATAAAGAAGACTGCAAACAAAGTCCCAGCTATTCTTTTAGTTAAGTAGTAAACAAAGTCCCAGCTATTCTTTTAGTTAAGTAGTAAACAAAGTCCCAGCTATTCTTTTAGTTAAGTAGTAAACAAAGTCCCAGCTATTCTTTTAGTTAAGTAGTAAACAAAGTCCCAGCTATTCTTTTAGTTAAGTAGTAAACAAAGTCCCAGCTATTCTTTTAGTTAAGTAGCAAACAAAGTCCCAGCTATTCTTTTAGTTAAGTAGCAAACAAAGTCCCAGCTATTCTTTTAGTTAAGTAGCAAACAAAGTCCCAGCTATTCTTTTAGTTAAGTAGCAAACAAAGTCCCAGCTATTCTTTTAGTTAAGTAGTAAACAAAGTCCCAGCTATTCTTTTAGTTAAGTAGTAAACAAAGTCCCAGCTATTCTTTTAGTTAAGTAGTAAACAAAGTCCCAGCTATTCTTTTAGTTAAGTATTATGGCAAGCAGGGACACACTAGAAGCAGCTCATTCAATCATTTAATGGCAGATGTGTTCTGACCTTGACGTGTTTTAGTTTATTCTAAGTTTACATACACGAGTCATTGAGACACAGAAAATGATTCCTTCTTTTTTCTTTTTCTCTCTCATTTTTGTTTTCTTCCATCATTGTAGTGTGAACTTTATTTTTTTTTCTATATTTTTCCATTCCTGCCCAGGAATCTTCGATACCTTTGTTTCTTGTCTCTGTTTTATTAACCACACACAAATCAATTAACCATTATTTGTTTTGTTTCAAGACCTCAAGTAAAGTTACATTCTATAGGAAAATTGTAAAGATGCATTTATTTATATTAAACAGATGTAATTGCTTTTTGCTGTATTCTTAACACATATTCTGCTATGTTGTTAATTTTTTGAATGGCCATTTTTTCTAACACTACATAATTGAAATTTAAGGTACAAATCAACTTCCACGTTGATCCCAAACATTCAGTGATATACACAACTGGAATATTGGAAGGAATGTAGTGGACTCTAATTTAATTGTGGTGAATGTAATTTACTGAATTTTTTTATATAAAATTAATGCTATGATTTAATGTCAACAAGATTAGTATCATAGCTGAGAGAATCACCATCAAATTCCAAGGCAGACCACAGGGTTTAGATGACATTCCATCTACAGTGCAAATAAAGTGCTAATACTTATATAACTCAGGAGAAAAATATTACCATGTGTGACAAGCAAATATGAGGAAAGGTCTGTATACTCTGTCACAACAGCTCTTCAGAAAAAAAACTTTCGCAAAAATATGTTTGATATAATTAAGAACTGTTCTCTTTCTCTGTCTCATTCTCTCTCATATATGTGCAGAACAGCTATTGCTTCAAACAACGCTTTCTCCAAGGACTATTTTTTTTTAGAATTATTATTATTAGAGTAATAAAAGCATTAACCATGATATCATTAATCTAAGGGCAGGTTTGTTAACATGTTCTACTTCCATAGTCAGCAAAAAGTGAAATTCTTGAAAATTCTACTGAAAAGTACTTATGGATAAAGAAACTTGATGATAAAATTTTCTTTGCCCAGTACTACAGTTATAGCATCATTGTATTTTCACCACTGAAGAGAGAGTTGTAAAATTTTCATTTACCAAATAATATTTCTATAATATCTTGTAATATTCATACAAGTTTGTCACTCCATGGATTTAGTTTACACTCCTTTGCAGAATCATGAAGTTTTATATGCAGTGAAATGCACTGAAACAAGACTCCAGAACTTGAGTTACAATTTTTTGACTATAGGCAGGCTTGCACACTAAAGAATGAATTCAAATATTTATGATCAGCATCTGCCTTAGTACAGACCCTTTTCGGTGAGTGAAACTTCGAGGACCACGAACGTTTTAAGATCCCACATAAGCAAGGTACGATACGTTCCTCTGCTGTATATAAATAAACAAAACGGAACACTTCTCTGGCAGAAAAATCCTTACATCAGTCAGCCTGCATATAAACAAAAATGGCAGTGCATAAATGGATCGCCTGTGACTCTGGCAACCTTTGTGCACTTTTGGGTTTGAATTTACGTTAGCGTGCAATGCACGCATGGGTCTTCTATGGTTCTGGTGCCTATGGATGCAAAGGGCGTTCTTAAAGAGGAACACCTAATGCCCTTTAAAAAAAAAAAAAACGTTTTTTTTTAAAAATTAAAATAAAATTAATTTCTCACTTCCAGGGGGGTGCAAGTGCACCCCCTTGCACCTGCCTGTGGGCACCCTTGCTCAGGTGGTCAGTGATCCCTCTTTGTTTGCCACAGAATTCCTGTACCTTTTGGCTCACAGATTGTATGTGCTGGCATAATCTTTTGCATTCTTCATGGAGCTTTTTATTAGGCAAAGTCCAACTCATGAACATACCCACAAAGTAAACTCTAATCTGGAACCTCATCAAGGTAGCTCCTATCAACAGCAGAAGCTTCAGCAGTTAAAGATCAGAGCCCAAAGACTTTCTGAACCGGAAAGGACTGTCTATTGAAATGTCAGCACTAAAAATGCCAAGTGTTGACAAGCTGAAAACCCAGGAACAGACAATCTCAAAGATCTACCTTCTTCTTTAATCTTCTTTTTTGCAGGCGTGCAAGCCCCACTGCACTCCTGATGTGCTGGGGGGGGGGGGCAAGGCCTCCACTCCCCTCAAACTTGTATATACCACCTCAGAGATCACCATACCTTGAAAAAAAGAAAATATTCTGAAAAAAAAGGCCATTTTGGACTTGGTATATGTAAGTCCATTTTTTGGCCATTCAGTCATAACATTCCAAAAGTTTGCCACCCGAAAGGAATATGAATATTTAAAGTGGTTTCACAGCTATAAGAGCACTCCCTCAGTGTCTGGATTCAATACCTAACATTCCTTCAGAGAACTTTGAGGGATTATCCCAAATTACTAGGAATGTCATTAGAATGTCACATGTCCTACATGATACACTCCTGGAACTTGTTAAAGTTAGCGTAACCATTAACAAAGCTTCCTACTGCATCTTTGCCAGTTGCAGACCACCTGCATGCCTCCCTCTGACCACAGAGTTTATCAAAAGCAGTTTTACAAACTTTCCATTATGCAAAACACAATGATTTGTACTATGTGATAATCCCTCAAATTCTCTGAAGGCATGTTAGGCACAGAATCCAGACACTGAGGGAGTGCTCTTACATTGTATTATGAAACTGTAAAACCTATGCAGCCTTGTAAAATAACGTGTTTTTTTTTTTCCTTAAAAACTATGAAACTGTAAACCTATGCAATCTTGCAAAATAATGTGTTTTTCTAAGATAATTTTGCTTGGTATGCATTGATATCTTACTTGCATGTTAATATTATTCTGTGGAGCTTTCCTCCCTGGGCCTCCGCTGAAAATGGACACGTATCCAGTCAGACTCTCCCGGTCAACAAATGTAAAATAAATAAAAGAAATTAAATAAAATAAATAAAAATTTGGGGTGATTTTAAATATCCTTTCCATAAAATGTCATAAGTACCAAACTAGCAACAAGTATTCTCAGTGTTTCTGGATTTTGTCACTTAGAATTTCTTCAGAGAAACTGTTCCATCTCCCAACTCAACCTCATCCTTACCAACTGTTTTTCTTACTGCATTGCTCTGTGGTTACTTATCTCTATGTCAGTTCTGACCATTTAGCAGTATTGTTCTGCCTAACCACTAGCATTGTGGCCCCTTCTAGTACTTATATTTTTTGGGAGGATTTCGCCTGAGTCATCCTTTAACAACTTGCTAATATTTGCGACAAAGATAAATGAATATTTCTGCTTCACCCTCCCTTATCCAGAGGCTTACTTCTCTGAGTTGTTTCACTCAGGGATGAAAAAAATGTATTCACAAGACAATCCCCCTCTGTTGCAAGCACTGTAAAAATGTAAAAGTAAACTGATGTGGTCAAATCCCCACATCAGGTTGCAAAACAAAAAAAGAAAATCCCCAACCCACTTTTAATAAAGCTTCACTTCTACATTAAAGTCGTGATTGCAATTTTTTGGAGAAAAACTGTAAAACATGTCATCAAGGAGTCAAAGCTAGTAATGAACTTAAGGCTGACATAAACACTGAAGACAAGCATCAGACTTTTTTTGTTTTATTAGGAAACTAAGAAATAATGCTCATCATGACCAGATCTTTGACAAATGGTGCTTCTCAAATTCAGCATTAACTTTAACTCACCTATCCACAAAATATTCTTGACATTTCCACACAAAGAGGACCCTCTAAAATTAATCATGAACAGGTCTTAGCAGCTGTCTGTAATGCCAAACAATAATTTCTTAGACCCAGATAGAAAATATTATTTAAGAATACTCCTCCAACACCTTTACAATGCTATGATTTTTAACTAAAGTTTAACCAATGTTATGGTCATATTCTATACATTCTCAGCTATTGTAACTAATTGTATTTTGTACTCAGATTGTGGCTGAAAAGGTCAGTACACCAGTTTGTTCACCAGTTATCAAATTGTAGAATTAAATAAAATAAAAGTAAAATAAAAATGCTGTCTACCTTGAATTAGCTAAGTTATTCAACACTGTTCTCCATACCAACAATATGAGAGAAAGTCTATAAATTCAATATCATCGCAGTCTTTGTCCAAACAATGACTATGTAGCCTACTGATCAGATCTACATAGTGACAGGGGTAGCTTAGCCTCCCACCAGAGAAATTCCCCTTATAGTGTTCCACAGTGTTTTGTGTCTGGTCACCTCCTACTCAACATTTATTTTGCGAGCTGACACCTAATACTAAAAGTCTTTGACTTAGGTCCCTGATGACAGTAAACTGGAAGTCATCACAGACTCCACTTCATATACCCAACACAGAATGGATTGTACCTCTACATGATGTATCATTCAGAGCCTCACCTACAATTAGAAAAAAATGCAGTGTTGTTACCATTTACAAAATGCAGCACAGTCACTTCTGGGAAAACCCTCTGTCCCACCCTCATATAATGATTCTGGTATTCTCCTAAAAACAAACATAGTGACATTAGAGAGTTTAACTTCTGTGTTGATTATGATGGCTCCTTCAACCACCATATTTCTGTCTTAGCAAAGAAGTCATTTGGCCTCACACAGCTTACCTGCCATCTTAAATACAGCAGGTCCAAAGAAGTCCCTGTTGCTAAATTTCTCCTTTATTAGACCTCTCCTGGCATACAGTTGTTCCTTTGAGTAGTCCTTACTGAAGCTTTGAAATCAAACTTTGGAAGTCCTCAGCATTTTGTAAGAAGATATCAGGCCATGCAACATATTGCATTCTGATACATTACATTTCCCTATACTTTGCCATCTGCAGATTCATGTGAGGAGACCTTTGCTGGTCTACAGAGCTGTTAATGACTTTCACACCTTGATCTCTTTCAACCCTGTAAGACTAACACCCCATCAGATTGTGCTCTAAAGGCAGACTGAACTAGAAATGACATAATAAGCTTCATAAACACGATTTGGAAAAAAACAGGTAGCAATCCACATATGGAAGTAATGATATCCTAATGGATGAAAGTGCTTAACCATGTATGTGATTGTGGATTTATTAAACTTTTGTGTGTGGATTGCCACCTGGTCATTTTTATATGGTGTTTTTATGATGAGAGTTGGTTTAGCACCTGCATTTCAGGATTTCAAAAAGGCATTTCTACCATAATTATGCAGCTGAATCCATTTCAAAATTCATTACCTGATCTCTAAAATCTACACAGCTTCTGCTTTAGAAGGAAAAATATTATATACACACATACATATTAACTACACACACACACACACACACACACACACACACACACACACACACACACACACACACACACACACTCACTCACTCACACACACACACACACACACACACACACACACACACACACACACACACACACACACACACACACACACACATACATACTCACAGAGAGACCACGCAGAAACACTTTATATAAATTTTGTCCCTGGTTATGGATCACTATTAGTACATCATTGCATCTGTGATATATAAGTAAATGCTAATTGACATGTTTAGATGAGGCAACCATAAATGCAGCTAGTCAGGACAATTTTGCTGAGCCTGATAATGGGACCACCTTCCATGTACCCTATATGTCAGGTAGCATACCGCCCTTTCCATGACAGGATGAATCCAGGTTTCCTATATGTCAGGTAGCATACCACCCTTTCCATGACTGGATGAATCCGTGTACCCTATATGTCAGGTAGCATATCACCCTTTCCATGACAGGATAAATCCATGTTTCCTATATGTCAGGTAGCATACCACCCTTTCCATGATGGGATGAATCCGTGTACCCTATATGCCAGGTAGCATACCACCCTTTCCATGACAGGATGAATCCATGTTTCCAATATGTCAGGTAGCATACCACCCTTTCCATGCCAGGATGAAACTGTGTACCATATATGTCAGATAGCATACCACCCTTTCCATGACAGGATGAATCCGTGTATCCTATATGTCAGGTAGCATATCACCCTTTCCATGACAGGATGAATCTGTGTTTCCTACATGTCAGGTAGCATACCACCCTTTCCATGACAGGATGAATCCGTGTACCCTATATGCCAGGTAGCATACCACCCTTTCCATGACAGGATGAATCCGTGTTTCCAATTTGTCAGGTAGCATACCACCCTTTCCATGATAGGATGAAACCATGTACCATATATGTCAGATAGCATACCACTCTTTCCATGACAGGATGAATCCATGTTTCCTATATGTCAGGTAGCATACCACCCTTTCCGTGACAGGATGAATCTGTGTTTCCTATATGTCAGGTAGCATATCACCCTTTCCATGACAGGATGAATTTGACTTTCTAGTGATATAACAATTATATGTATGTTCAGAGAGAAGAGAAAGGGCTCTGTATGTGCTATGTCTAAGATAAACTGCAGCATTCTACAATTGTGAATCAAACAGGTTTAAATGACGAAAGAGATAACCAACTTCTATTTCAGTTTGCTCCATGTAAATGCTGTCAAAATAGGTACATTATAAGAGGATGTCAGCAACATGTCATAAGTCCTAGTTGCCACAATAGTAATCATTATAAAACAGCAAAGTGTAATTATTTCCCACCATGGGAATCAGTGAACCTTCAGTAAGTTTGTGTTGTGCTAGTGCCAGTTGCAAAAAAAGTTTGCAGAGATTTTATGAAGAGTAGAAAAATATGCAACTTACAGACTGTTTGGTCCTTGATAGCATACTGAATTTACATAATCATTAAATATAAACAAGATATTAATCCATCTGTAACTAAACCAAGTAAAAAATAATTCATATATTGTTAATACAATACAAAGAAATGTTAGGTATAAAATAAAGATACAGTAGGTTCAGTGCCAAAGTCACTGCCTACAATGCATGGGTCTTTTTTTCCTGATTTTTTAGGATTCTCAGCTAGCAGCTTTGTCACTCACAAGTACCAGTTTTCCCTGTGGTCTATTGGTTTTCCTTATGGGAGGGAGGGAGACATATTACCCCCTCCCCCAATGTTGGAAAACTAATGCGCCTCAACACAAGGATCTCTGCTTATATAAATGTATGCTGTATATTTATACACACACATATACACACACACACCACACACACACACGCACACACACACACACACACACACACACACACACACACACACACACACACACACACACAGATATATATATAAATATATATATATATATATATATACTGAAAGACCTAACAGGTAAGGAGGGATGCATCAATAGGGGCAGCTAGCAAGCCAGCACTGATATTAGCAAATTAGTTTAGGATAAAACCAATTTGTCCAGGGACATCTTCGGGTCTTCGGGTTAGGGTCAGGTAGGAATAGTAATGGGAGATAAAATGGTAGTGGAAGAAAGTTAGTGTGGGGGGGGTGGAAGGGTTAAATTGGGAAAGTAGGAGGTTGGAAAGAAATGAAGTAAGTGAAAGGAGGGGCTTAACTGTTGTGAGTGTGATTTGGTAAGTGATCAGATTTTGATATGAACTTGCTACACTGCAAGTGTAGTTCCAAGACGACTGGTAGGTATTCGATAACAGGTAGACCTTGAGGTTAATATTGCTTTGGAAGTCAGAGGAGCTTGTGCAGGTTTGTGTTTCCTTTGGTTGTTTGACTGTGGTAATTTATTTATTTATTTTTCCTCTTCACATGTAAATTTAATGCAGTTATGGACAGACTCAGGTGCTAGTCAATACGTAGTTGCAGATATGTAGCTGGGCCGAGGATTTTGCAGTGGCTCTTGACAGTATGTTCATATAATTGGGTCTCGGTTTCCGCATAGTGACGTTTTGGCAGGATATTTTTGGTTGACTGTTATTAACGTTTTGAATTATCGTTGGTCAGTTTTAGCTGTTAGTGCCGTATAAGCAGTAGTGCATGCTATGCTGATGTGGGGACTTAGTTACTCGTTCTTGGTCAGTGGTTGGGACTTCTTTGATGCAGAGAGTTGTTCGCGGAAGGCTTCACCTGCTGTACTTAAACTAATTTTTGCAATGGGGATTTGGGTAGTGATTAGGGTGCTTCCCCTATAGTTTCTCTTCTTCACTTATCTTAGAGGGGAAGTATGTTTCTGAGTAACAGGCTGAGCAGCATCTGTTACTAATGGTTATTCACTGTGCATGTGCAGTTATGGTGTTAAAGTTAAATGTACACTTAATGTGTTATTTTCCATTATGTTAGTTGTGTGTCTCATATTTATAACTTTCATTATCTGAAAGTGTTTGTCATGTGTAGTGCTTGTATCTTTTTGCACACACCCAAATTCCCTTTACATATTGGGTGAACTGCAGTAACATCTGACTTAGCATGGTTGCATTGGTAAGAAGTTGCACATCCATGGTAATGCCAGATGGGTGATCTTGGCTGCGGTGCTAGTGGAGGTGGAGGTTTAAGATCCCTAATTTGTGTGAGACATAGATTTAATTTTCTTGGTGCCTTGGTCACCCCAAACTTTTACTGGCATTTTTGTGGGCAAACATCAAGGTTTTTCACTTATCTTTATTTGTATACTATTTGTGTGATAGAAGATAAAAGATTCCACTCTTTTTTTTATCTTGTCTGATGTTTGCTTCCCCATCTCTCCTTTGTTTACTGTTTGTGACAGTTCATAGGTTGCCTAGCCTGATAATATCTCTTCTTCTGCCAGAAATACAGCAGTTGTGCCTAGTACAGTTGGTTGGATGATTTACTCTTCAGGCATGCCATTAGAAATAAAGAGTGCATGCTAGAACTGTAGCATTTGTTTATTTGCTTGTGTGCCTGATATTTATCAGGTAGGTGTCTGGTCTGTTGACCCTTATGACTCACCCTACAAACAAGTATAAACAGTCACAGTCAAACTCATATACACACAGAAAGCATAGCATTTAGAATATACCAGCACTGTAACAGAATGTGCACATCATTGGATGTTGTTAGATATAATAAAGCCATACAATGAATTATGAATTATTTACATTTGTTTAATGGGATGATCAGAATGGACAGAGCTCCTTTTCATAAGCAGCTAGGGAAGAAACGCTCCGCATTATCTTATAAAATTAAAATAAAGAAGATTTAATAATACGGTTTTCAAACAACTGCATATTATAAAATAAGCAGAAAAATTGATTTAAAATTTCTGCTTAATGTGTGCTTCTCATATGTAACACACATTTTGTGTACAGTTTAAACGGTAAATGTTGAAATTGCCTACTTTCTTTAACATTTTAATGCAAACATACACATTTTTGTGTGTGTGTGCATGTGTGTGTGTGTGTGTGTGTGTGTGTGTGTGTGTGTGTGTGTGTGTGTGTGTGTGTGTGTGTGTGTGCACGTGTGTGTATGTGTCTGTGTAGGGGTTCTCTTTTTGATATGAAGCCTTGTAACCCCGCCATTTAGAAGACCTGTGCTTATATTCGATGCCTGGTCCTGTTTGACATATTGTCGCCTACTAGGGGCATACCATTGCAATGTGGGATAGGGAGTGCAAAGTGAAATGTGGGGTAGGGAGTGCAAAACGAAATGAAAACAAGCAATACTTGCTGTGAAGTTAGTGGTCAAAAGTTACAAAAGGGACAAGTATATTACAGCAAATATCATAGAATCAGCATAATTTAAACATTTATGACTGGCTGCCATCCAGATCAGCTAAAGAGACAGCCCCCGGGATTCATAAAGCTTGGCGCAAGGCCGGCGTTAGGCTTGCGCCGACCGTGTGGCGTGAAGATGGCACAGTAGCGCCAAATGCATATTAATGAAGGCGCACTGCCACCACAGCCACATGCATAGGAAACGAGCGGGAGTGCATAGGGCATGTCGAAGTGCCGCATGGAGGTGTGGAAATGTCAGCTGTCAATGTGCAACCTAAAATGCTTGCATATAACAATTTGCAAGCAATAGTAATCACATCTGTCAGTGTCCATGGATACTGAAACGTATGCAAAGCATGCAAGACAGCTCCTGCGAACACAAAATGAAGAAGCAAACACAAATGCACACGAGGGAATAACGGGTCCCTATCCCTCGAACAAATGACATTGAAAACCATGTGCCCGTAGTCCAATGCAGTGTAGATAGTTATGCCAAGTGGAAGTGAAATGCATCATGTTAGTGCGCCGCCAATAGGTACTTCCAGCCCAATGGTCAGGGTCACCAGCTGACCCATATTGTGAGGGAGAGTACACAGCTGGGCAGATGTGTCCATAACAAATCCACAATAAATGTAAATATCTAGCGATCGTATGACAGAATTATATCCCACAACGCATGTAATAGTCATATACAATAGGTATGTCCGTATTTAACATACCATATGTGACAGGAAATAGAATAAGCATGTAAACGAAACAGAAGGAGCATATAAACTGTTTTATATTTATTTGTTATAAGGCAACATGTAGGCTTAAAGGAACAGTATTATCCGTAGCATTGACTGTGGGTACGTGTTGTCCAGTACAATTGGATATGTGTCCAGAATATATCCCATCCTGGACATAGGAAAAGGTAGCATCCTACCAATGATCAGAACAGCCAGCCAAAATCTGCACATATGCGGTCCAAGCTGTACTTGTCAGGATGTGTCACAGTTGAACGGGTATTACCCGGTTGTACCAACCATGTCATGAAAGTTAAGTATGGGCGTGTACCTATGTGCGTGATGTATAGCATGTGGAAGGTGAAACATGCCAGGGTAGTCCACACAACCATACAGGTACCTGACATATGTAGTGTATGCAATGTGTTACCTTGACCGTGTCATGGGTCATCAACCAAAGCAGTGATGGATGGAGTGTCAGGAATATGTGTGTGGGGGGGTTGAGTAATGGCATAATCCTCAAAGGCGAGACTGTGTCGTATGCAGAATAGGTGAACTGGAGGTGTATGAGGGAGCAGCGGGTGAATCAGAAAGAAACACAAAGGACATGTATACACATCTGCAATACAACCAGACAGGCCATACTGTAGAACACAATCCCACAAACATATGAATATTCAAATGTGCGATACAAATGTACAGAAATGCCACCAGCACATACCCACAGATTGGTCCTGATGGAACCGGCCAAATCAAATGCAACACACCTGGATGTATAATGGAATACCCAGCATCCCCTCCACAGCACACAACCCGCCCCCATACTTGAACATCCACCAAATCCAGCCATACTTGGCTTACTAGCTTGGCGCAGCCACATCTACACATAGTGACCACTACTCATATGTAGTAGGCAGAGTCACCCTAGGCAGTTTCAGGATTGCAAACTATGTATCCCTTGCATGTAAATCCCCCAGCACATTTTCGTAATGCCAAAAGAATGGTCAGTATTGGTCTTGTTAAATTTTTGGATATCCCTCATGGGATAAGTAACCTGTGTAAACATTAGAATGAGTATCAAGACATGATGTCCAGTCCAATAGACATCTGGACACAAGTTGGAATGTGCAGTAGTGGTGCACGAGACTGTCCAGCCCTAGATGGTCATGCAGAACCTACTACCCAGGATCAAACACCTGCCCGTGACGCACGTGTCCCTACATAAATAATTGAGAGTATATATTGTACACATTCACTTAGTGGCACATGGAAATAGGGTGATGAAGGCACTGACGTAAACAGGATACCCCCTGATCCACTGTGTGAGGGACAGTCACTGTGTGGGTAGGTGTGTCCTGACCAACAATGATACAATGCCAAATGTCCTGTGATTGTAAGAAATAACTATGTACCATACTGCATGTAACAGTTGTCTAAAGTGGTCACGTCAGGATAGAAAATACGTAATTCATACAAGAAACAGACTAACAACTAAAGTGCTAAAGGTATAGGCTCACAGCTAGGAAACTAATGAATGTTCTAAACCTGCACTGACCGTGGGTATGTGTTGGCCTAAACAATCTGGTGTCCCCAGAATATATCCCAACCTGTACATATGACAATGTGTCAACCCTACCAATGGTCAGAGCATTCACATAATAACTGGCCAGCCTCTTAATCACTCACAAAGCCAGTGACCTTTGGAGGAAAGGTGTTGAATGAGAATGACTAATTACAACAATGAAGAGTACTAGACGCATTTAACTGCAGAAAATTTGTAGTAATATGAATCTGTCAACACGTTCCAAGTTAATAGTACTAATATGGTAGAAGTGTCCGTGATTGTCCCTGATTTGTCATAGCCTTGTCCCTGTCACTGTAGAAACCAGTCCCCGAGTATCACAGAGGTCCGTACACATATGTACACCAACCGTCACATTTGTTGACAGGACTATTGCATACCTGTAGTGAATTTATAACTGATGTCCAGAATAATATTCATTGTATCTATAAATGAATGAAATAGTCAAATGTATAGGGAAACATGTGGAAACCCCCCCCCCACCCTGTATTATGTAGTGGAACCATTCCCCACCCTATATTATGTAGCGCCAACCTAATAATGTGGTTAGAGGTGCCCAAACACCTGCGTCTGTAAACACAGGTAGAATGTTAAAATCTGGACTAACTCTGTCCATGTGCTACATCTGATATTTGAGCAGTGCCAGGGCAGCTGTAGTCACCAGTCGGACAATCCTAAACCCGGACCAGCACATGAACACCCTGACAATCAAACAAGCGTATGTGTGAGGACTATAAGCGTAGGAGTTCTGAATATCCTTGGAGTGAGTAGACATGCAGCACAGGTCCAGAGCAGTAGGAAACAGGGAATGTCGGAAGTGTAGTACTGCGGTTTTCCCAGCAGGAGAATGGATGCCTGCTGTGTAAGGGAAGAGGTGAGGCTTATGTCAGAGTAGCTATAAACCATGGGTATACATATAATTTAGGCAGAACAACAATAGTGTAGTGGTTAGAGCATCCGTCTAACATAAAGGCATTCTCGGTTCAAGTACGACTATAGCACATATTAATTGTGTAATGAATGCCTCTGTGCTGTAAAGCCAACATTTATACATGTAAAGGTGACTGCGTGTCTCGCATGGGGCCATTAACCAGATTACATCAATCAAAGTGGTACTTTCATAAGGAATAAGGCACATGTAATCCCAAAGAAGTGGCAGTAAACATATGTAACTCAGAATAAGTAGATGCAAGTGCACCTGCGCGGGTGTACGCAGCTTGTAGCATAGCAAATGTATGTTGTCTTGTACAGCTGTAACTTTTCTATAAATATATATATATATATATATATATATATATATATATATATATATATAAATAGATAGATAGATAGATAGATGTGTGTATAGATAAATATCCACAGACATAACAGAAATATGCAATTATATATATATATATATATATATATATATATATATATATATATATATATATATATATATATATCTATACACACATATATATATATATATATATATATATGGGTCTACTTTAAAAGACCGAACTATCCATTCCCCGACACAAAAATCACCGACGCCAGATAACCGACAACACACGAAACCGACAACGTAAAACACCGAACACCATAACACCGACACACCGAACATAAACAACACACCACACTACATAACATACCCACTAGCCCTAACCCAAACCCTAACCCTAAGGTCCGACACTATCGCACACTTCACCTACCTGCACCCTAACCCTAACTCACTTAACCCACCCCTAACCCCAAGGTCCGACACTATCGCACACTTCACCTACCTGCACCCTAACCCTAACTCACTTAACCCGTCCCTAAACTACAGTCCCTTACTATCACACACTTACCTTACACGAACCCTAACTCCGACACTAACACACACTCACCTTTCCCACAGCCTAACCTGAAATCCCACAATATCGCACACTTACCTCACCGCTCCTAACGCCGTCACTGTCGCACACTTACTGAGTCGCGATCGCACATTACCCTTGTCGGCCTTCTCGCTGTCGGCAAATCACCCTGTCGGTAAACTTACCTGTCGGTCGTTTCGTCTTCGTTTTCCGCGTGTCGGGGAATCGACAGTTCGGTCATTTAAAGTAGACCCATATATATATATATGTGTAATGAATGCCGAAAGACGAAAGCAAACATAAGGGTCATGAAGGGAATCTAGAGCAAGTAAGGTATTATAAAGTGCTCGCAGCATATGTCAGATAAAGCTGCACAAGTGTGAGTAGAGCACCGCTATTCACACCAGAGGCAGGGTTATACCAGTGGCCATAACATCGATGAAGTGCTACATCAACATTATACACAGACGGAATGTAGTACACGTTGCGACCACCTACACTTGTAACCCACAAATTATTCGTAATCCATAACACCAGGAAAGGCACGTATGTGCAAATATGAATGGATGGTGACCCTGTGAATACACGAGGCGGTACAAAATGTGTGTAGGGCACCAATGCTCTGGAGAGGGCAATGTGTAAAGGTGTATCATGGCTGTGATATCAGGTGTATAATGGCTGTTATGCGTGGAAACTCAACACGGGTGTGCTGGAGAAACTATGGATATGCGATTATGGACACAGGAGTGTTAGGGTATGTTGCGCCGGTTGCAATGGAGTGTCCCGTGGAGGTCAGCTAGTACATAGGTGCGATTCCCAGATAGAGCGTTGTCTGCATGGAGACATGCATGAATGGGCGTATCATTGTCAGATGCTGTGTGTCACGGCTGGCAGCCCGGCACGTTAAACCTATATGCCACCCATGAGCAGAACAGAGTTCTGCTGTGACAACCCCAAACCGGGAAAAGCAGAAAGACACAACTATATGCAGACATCAATATGTTGATGTACAATCTCAGTAAGACAAACACTCATTCTATTAACATTAATAATATGAATGTGCACAGAAACAAACACAGTAGCAGGAATAACAGGCTGTGCATACAAGTAATAGGTCGAATGACACTGTATCACATCACACTTATCAGCAGCACCCGAGACATGAAAAACGTGCGACATCTGTCCGCTGTATAACGTGCAGTATACTGATCACAAGTTCACCGGAGTGAAGTGTCGGTGTCATAATGACTAAGGCAATAGTATGCTGTTGAAGCAGAGATAAAACTTAATACGCATGTGTAAGTGTCTATGTCCGGGAAATGTATAGGCTAACGGACACACAGATGTATATATAGATAAAAACGTATAAATATATATATATATATATATATATATATATATATATATATATATATATATATATATATATATATAAATATAAATATAAATTTGTGTGTGTGTGTGTATATATATATATATATATATATATATATATATATATTTATATACACATATACATTTTATATATATATATATATATATATATATATATATATATATATATATATATATATACACACACACACAAAGATATACTACAGACATATATAAATAGATATATATACACAAACAACAGGTATTGGTATATACACATACACACAAAACAAATATATATGTTATTGTAGATATACACATGTACATAACTAGGTTACTTTACAGCATTTAGGGGTAACATATATACAGCCTGGGCATATGTGACTGGGAGGTCCAATAAATAAACGTTGTACCCCCCACACCACCCAGCTAGGCCAGTCAGACATACAGACAGGCAATAAAGATTAATACACTGCTGCTGTCCAAAACACCGGCAGGAAAGTAGCAGTGGGAAAGATCTGCAAGGTCTACACTTTAAACATGGATAATGGTGTCCCTTGTGGGACCCCAAAAATTCAGTGTATGTGTCAAACTGTTGTCATCGATGTGAGCAGGATGTAGGTGTACATGGAACAGTAGGTTGTGCAAGTGTGATAATACATGGGTGACAAAACGTAAGACGTGTGTCCCGAGATGGGGAGAGTGGGCAATGTGTAGGGGTGTGCTCATACCCCAGCTGCGCTCACAGTAAGTATTTGTCATGAGTGCTGTAGAGGGGTGCCAGGTAGGTGGACCATGGGTATGCAATAATGGGCTTAAGTGTGCAGGTGCTGGTTGGCAGAGATGTAGTAGGCCCGCCCAGTGGAAATCATTAATATTCCTATGTGGGCATAGCAGATGCCTATACGTCCCAAACCTGAAAAGTACATCTAACGGATAGTCTGTAAACCATTGAGGGAATACATAGAGACCAAATCAGTGCTGTGTACCCGATTAGCATTGACGTCCATAGTTATGAATGAGAATGTAACAAAGTCCAACTAAACACTTCCAGAACTAGTGATATTAGGTGGACAGGTGGCAGAATACAGGTAATGACAGATGACAACATGTATGTGTCATAAACAGCATGTACCTCGACAAACATGAATGAATACATAACAGTGTTCATTCTCCCCATTGGTATGTGAGGTCTGCTAGTGACGTAAAGTGCATATTTTGCTGACCACCTTAGGTAGATGATAGCATAATAGATGAGGTTCCACACCCGTACGCTTTTGAGGGACACACCCGTATGGGCAGTTGTGTCCTGCAAAATGAATATTATGGCACATGGCCTGTGAGTTCGGGAAAGGAGGCCATATATTGTGTGTAGTGATGTCAGAAATTAATTTGTTGTATCAGAAACAGCTACATGTAATAGGAAACAGTATTAGCAATTATAATGCTACAAGGATAACCATAACGTATGCAAACCATGGAAGTAGTCAGTTTACAACTGGCTGTGGGTATGTGTTGCCTTGACACGTGATAGCAGCTCTACATATAGGATCTATAGAGCCGCCACCATTCTGAATGGCCAAAGTGGGACCTGCTCTGTAGAAATGTCAGACGTACCAGGGCAGAACATACCTACAGCCATGCATAGTACAGCAATATACATATCAGCACAAATCAAAGCATAGTCTAGTAGCTGTAAAGTTGCTTATGCTACTACATATAACATATCGACGTGTCAGGTATACAAGACCTGTAACAAGCAACCACTACAGACACATAGAATATGAGAATGTCCCCTAATCAGGACAGTTGCAATGGCTAGAGTATCACCACATGACATATGCCTAATGAGTGACTGTCCCATGCAAAGTGGGAAAGGTGTTATTCCTACAGTCTCCCGTCGTGCAATCTGAAAGGTGGAAAATGTACAGTAGGTATGCGGTAGCATGAAATGCCGGACAGCTGCGTTAACAAAATCATATTCACATGACAACATTGTGGAGTATCGGTTCCCATGTATCAGGCAGATGGGAGCAGATCGTATGAGGAACACGCATATAATATGATTACGTCACTGGACAGGCCGCCGAGTCCGTACAGTCGAACGCCTGCCGTCGCCAAATGGTTAGACATACCCGATACTGTAGCCATGTAGTCCGATGTAATACGCATCACAAGGGATCACACACACCCAGCGTGAGTGACAAATGTAAGCAGAAATATTGGTGAGCGAGCGGCTGTAAGCGTGTTTGTCTACCAGTATGCCAGTAGTGCACTGTCAAAGAAATGTGGAGTCCAAATGGGAAAAAGGTGCTGTAACCAGAGGTCAGCAGTGCTTAACACTGTGCAAACCCACCCACAACTGCTCCCACCTGCTGGAATGTGCCTTACCCAGTCCGTATCCAAAGGCGTCGGTCTGTCTGCAAACAAAGAACCGCCCTATTCACATGTTGGTAGCAGTACCCTGTGCACATAGCTCATGTGAATTAACAATAGACCATGGCATATGTACAGACAATAAACCACACACAGACCATGCAGCACAGTCATCCAACAGTATAGCAATGTACTGCCAGATATGTCCGGACCACTGGTGTATGCATGCCTGGCCGTCCTGTGTTTCAGTGTGTGAGCATGCCCAGTATGACTGTTACGCATGTTGTCGACCGACATTACCGTCATACTGTCATGTGTGTGAGCATGCCAAGTATGGACAACTGTATCGCATGTGTCACATGTCCAGATAGTCAGTACTGTGTTGCCGACCCCTCCGTTCTACACAGACAGGTGTCATGCTGTGTCTGCAGGGTAGCTAATGGTCATTTGGCACTGACAGTTGCTACATGTCTGCAGAGTGTGGGGGGACATCCAACCACATCCACAGTCCTACACAGCACTGTGGGTGGTGCACATGACTCTCACATGTGTAGGTTGGACATGGGGCACAGCTGATAGTTGTACACATCTGCCGCTACTGTACTGGTATGCCAGGTACTCCATGTCAGTGTGTGGACCTACCTAAATTGCTGGTTGGAGGGATACCAGTGTACGTCAGATCCCAGCATTAAATACCAGCACAGTAGTGTTGGATGTCCTAGCTTTCACAACCTACATCAAACTGCCTGGCCTGCTGTAGTCTGTGTGTGTCTTTGGGGGTTGGAGTCATTCATTGGGCATATCCATAGGCCATTGTATAGCATTTGTCTGTATTGGTCCACACCTGTCCAGCTGCATGGAACGTTTGTGGGCTGTATGGACACACATGATGTTCAGCCCATAATCTGCAGTGGGTTAGAACACCCTGTGTACTACTGGCTACCATTGTGACCCCCGTATTTGCTACAGATGTCATGGTGCCACTATGGACATGTGCTGTATGCTGCCATAACAGTCGGCCACCAAAGTCTCTTGTATGCTCACATACATACCATAGCAATGGGCAAATACACATTCTAATACAACTGCCAATTTTTAGGTCGATATATGTACCCTGCGGGTGTTCTGGACATGAGGACGGTGCTGGAGGGCTGCCTATGTCGGATGCACACAGTGCACCTCCTATACATGGCCGAGCACTGGTAGTGTCATGTGTGGCATCCATTGTACTGTGTGCGGGTCAGAGAGGGGAAATCCATGGGTACCTACTGTGTCAGTGCATATGCCTTGTGTTGCCTCTTTGCCAAGGGCGGGTCATACTGTGCACGGTCTTTCGCCGACTGGGCCCTGCTCAGGTAGTTCCTTCACCAAGTCGCACTGTGCCTGTACTGGCCTTGGCAGTGGTGTTGGGCCGTGTGGCCCTGCCCCATGCTATTCCTGCTGCAACTGTTACTGCAGGATCAGAATGTGTAGCATAGCAAATACCATAACAAATTGTGTGCATGTAGCTAGTGAATACTGCAGTGCTCCACCGGATGTGTCTGGATACCAGAACCATGAACTGAGCATCCCAAACACATGCTCAATTATATGTCTTGCCTGTGCATCCGCCTCATTATGGTGTGAGTGTTCAGGTGTGTGTGCATTGCTGATGGGTGTCATCAGCCACGACACCAGTGGTTACCTAACATCCTCCACTAGGACACTGTAGGGTATGTCCATATTGGCAAAGGTGTGGTACAGCTGTATCAGAAGCCATATATCGGAATCATCATAGCTTCCAGGGCAGACAGCACACACATTCAATCTAATTCCCTGGCCATCGCATATAGCCTAGCTGTTGGAGGGTATGCCCCTGCAGTGACTGTAGGCCCTACCCCGCTCACCAGGTGGTGCTTTGATGTGTATGTGTGTGCAGGCTATAGCACCCAGTACCCCAGGGTAGTCATCCACATGGTTGTAGAGATGCATATTGCTGGTCTACTAATCACGTGTGTTGAGGATATGTACGTGCTCACAAGCATGTGTTGACATGGCGTCTGTGAACTGGTGCAATACTCGATGCAGATGCCTGTGAGATCCCCATGATATCCCCAGTTGTGCTGTGTGAGGTACTTGTGACTATTATACCTAGGCCAAGACATACCGTGGCATCCACTGTGATGGGTTTCCCTCGGCCTGTTTGATGTGTCAGGTGTGGCAGGCACAGGTCAACAAGCCGCTGTAGGAGGTCTCTGTCCACCCCATAGTGCTCCACCATCCCCAGCTCATGTAGCCCCTAAGGGATGTTCGGCAGCATACACATCCTCACTGCCCTCAGCCTCCTGCACATGTTGGTCTATGTTGCCTGCTGCAGCCCTTCTCATTTGGTTGGACTGTGTCATGAAATGTCCCCGCAGGTATACACCAGTGATGTAGAGTGCAGAAGAAACCTGTGTATGCTGCTTGCTCACATTACCGTACTGTTCAGGTGTGGGCTGGCCATGTCATCTGCTGATTGTGCTTATCATCACCTGTTTGTGCAGCCTGTACACCCTGACTACCCCACCAATGCTGTTGTCCCTCCCACTGTCACCAGGCAGGTATAGACATACCCCTAGCTTAGGCATGCTAAGGCAGGAGCACTCCCGAGGAACAGTTCTGCAATGTACGTACAGTATGCCTGACCCCCCCTTCCATGCTGTCAACTATATTTGAGCCCTGCACCCGGCGAACTACACACATACACTCCAGGTATCTGCATCACACCCTGGGGATAAATGGGATACACTCTTGTCAACCTCATCTGCATAGTATAGTCTTCTAATGAATAGTTATATGATCCATACCGAACCTCCAAATTAATAACCACTGCTTAGTGTCGCTCAGATCCGTACACAACTGGTAACAGGTGCCTTACTATCACCATATTCGATGTCCCATGGTCTTCCCAGCAACAAAATAACCAGTGTCTACACGACTACAATCCGGGACCCTACACACAACAGACGATGTGCATTACCACTACGCCATGGCAGATATACATACATCCCAGGTTATCACGTACAGATCATCCGGCACAAACATTCAGTAGTGCTGATGTCCCCAGACATATATGTTTATATCTATGTCTATCTCTCTATATCTACATATATCATATATATTATTTGTATACATATATACATAGATATACATACACACATATACATGTACACACATATGTAGATATTGCATTTATATCACAACAGCGGACCACATGACAGCAAAGCATTAGACAGGCATGAAAAGGAAACTACATGTGCCACCTGCATCATGTAGTGTTGTTACTATCAAGGCATGTGCATTCTGTTGCGTCACATGGGTCAGACTGTATTAAGGGGAAGAGTAGGGCTGCTGACATTTACTCACCGGACCTATTGGCAAATGTATGTGTTGAAAACCCAGTGTCTTGGCAGAATATGCGGGCTGTGGACACTATATAGGTCAGCAACAAAACACACTGAACACATCCCGCAGCTAGCCACCCACAGACACCAACACATAGGGTATAACTGCCAAACACACACACCTGCCATGCCTTGGAATCGAGCACCTACCTGTCTAGTTTACCACACTACAGCATTACGCAATAACAGAACGTGCTACTGAGTTTCAGCATCATCGCACTCCCAGAGGCATACTTCTAGGTGGATGACATCATCAGCAAAGGCAAAGACGCCGCTAGGGAATGTATGGAGAGTGAGCTGTCTAAAAGCATTACTCTGTCCCCAGGTAGCTGGAAACACACACACACACACACACACACACACACACACACACACACACACACACACTTGGCAGGGCTGTGAGTCGAACATACACCTAACTACCTTATCACACTACAGCATTACATAGTTACAGAACGCGCTACTGAGATTACTGGAACACAGCACTCCCAGAGGCATACTATTAGGTGGATGACATCATCAGCAAAAGCAAAGATGCCGATAGGAAATGTATGGAGAGTGAGCGTCTGAAAGCATTACTCAGTCCCAAGGCAGCTGGAAACACACACACACACACACACACACACACACACACACACACACACACACACACACGCACACACACACACTTGGCAGGGCTTGGAGCCAAACATACATCTAACTACCTTATCACACTACAGCATTATGCAGTTACAGAATGCGCTACCGAGATTACTGGAACACAGCACTCTCAGAGGCATACTATTAGGTGGATGACATCATCAGCAAAAGCAAAGATGCCGATAGGGAATGTATGGAGAGTGAGCATCTAAAAGCATTACTCAGTCCCAAGGCAGCTGGAAACACACACACACACACACACACACACACACACACACACACACACACACACACACACACTTGGCAGGGCTTGGAGTCAAACATACATCTAACTACCTTATCACACTACAGCATTATGCAGTTACAGAATGCGCTACCGATATTACTGGAACATAGCACTCCCAGAGGCATTCTTCTAGGTGGATGACATCATCAGCAAAGGCAAAGACACCGATAGGGAATGTATGGAGAGTGAGCCATCTAAAAGCATTACTCTGTCCCCAGGCAGCTGGAAACACACACACACACACTTGGCAGTGCTGGGAGTCAAAAATACACCTAACTACCTTATCACACTACAGCATTACCCAGTTACAGAATGCGATACCGAGATTACTGGAACACAGCACTCCCAGAGGCATACTTCTAGGTGGATGACATCATCAGCAAAGGCAAAGATGCCGATAGGGAATGTATGGAGAGTGAGCCATCTAAAAGCATTACTCTGTCCCCAGGCAGCTGGAAACACACACACACACACACGCACTTGGCAGGGCTGGGAGTCGAACATATACCTAACTACCTTATCACAGTACAACATTACACAGTTACAGAATGCGCTACCGAGATTACTGGAACACAGCATTCCCAGAGGCATACTTCTAGGTGGATGACATCATCAGCAAAGGCAAAGACGCCGATAGGGAATGTATGGAGAGTGAGCAGTCTAAAAGCATATTACTGTCCCAAGGTAGACATAGACAAGCACATGGCAGTGGTGTGAGCGGGACAACTGCCTATCTATGGAGCACTATTACAACACTACATGGATACGAGATGTGCCACAGACAGTACCCCCTTCAAGACAGTCCCAGTGTGTTCAATGTAGGAATCCATCCTGATGTGGGGTATGGACATCTGTTACCTGGATGACCACTATCAATATACAGGATTTCAATGGTCATGCCCATACACAGAGGCACATAACCAACACAAGGTGTCACTGGGCATGCTCACACACTTAGTAGCACACGTCTGTTTGGAATGTACTGTGTGTCCATCTACACAACGGCGTACTGGGCATGCTTACACACTTAGTAGTAGAAAAGGGCTATCTTGTATGCACACGGATTCTAAACACAAAAGGGCACAGTGTGTCGACAGTGAACAATGTTAACATGAACGTTGTACTACATATATCTGACACTGGTCATCAGTGCTAGCTGTGTAGCGTTCGTGATCACAGCTGACAATCCAGATCCAACAATGGGGAATACGAACATCTCTGCAGTGAGGAACACCTGGCATATGGCACAGCTGTGCACAATAGCACTACCGCCATATACCTCAGATACAGACATGTGGGCCATAAGACCATGACGGACCGCTCCAGGTGTTACTGTCCCCACTTACATGAAGGCCACTCACATGTACTGACCAGTACACACTAAAGAGCCATCACAGATGTCTCAGGTGCAGATCTCAGCGGTAAATGCCGCATTCTACTATGTAGCCCTCAGACATCACCATGTCCGTGGACCAGCAACACACATCGATACATTACTACATCACCATGTTACTCATGACCAGTGGACTGTACATAGGTGTACAGCAACTGTGCAGACTACACATGTACTGACAGGGTTCCATCATATGGTATGCAATGCAATGATACCATAGTTCATATCCAGGTCATCTCTACACATAACAGGGGCCCTGGGTCTTACACAGCTGTAACAGATGACTGTCACTGTACACGAAAAAACATTCAAGTTTGGATATGACATACATGTAATCGCAGTGGATATGTACATGGCCCACACACACACAACGCATATGTACATAGCATAGCTTTTTCTGTCCTCCGTGCAGACAAGTGGCTACAGCAATCACACGCATGCACATGGAAGGTAGGTCCATGGCTGTTGAATGCTAACAGTACATAAGGTAGCAATGTTGACTGAGGTAATATTCCCTCTGTACTAGGTAACATTCCCTCTGTACTAGTTACCTATGACAACCAACATATCATACAACAGTCCATGTGTCATGTATGTCATCACACATGTCCACCAATTGCAATGCATACAAACATGGCTACATGACAAGAATGTAGGACCAACACACATGTACATGTAGTGGTGTGCATGCAGCTACCATGCATGTGCAGTAGCTGATGTATGTCGTTCATCTGTGTCTAACTACAACATGCAGTTGCAATGCAGCCCCATCATTGACACCTGTATATGGTGAAATACTGACAGTACGGTAGGATGTACATCATGTATGGATGGATGTGTGTACATGAAGTGGTGGTCCACCTTTGCAGATGGATGTTTGCTAAAGACAGCTCACAGGTATGTCACAAGCCATCCTACCATTACATGTGCAAACAGTACGCTATGTTACAGTTATTTGAAGGTGAAGACATACAACCTAGACAGCGGTCAGTGTGTTACTGACTGTACATCACTTGACACCTGTAACACTTACGTCCTCCCATGTCCATATAGCAGCACAATTGCCGAAGGTAGCATTGGTACAGATAATGCGGCCAATACAGCTGCATGTCTGTCAGACGTATCATCATATAGCAGGTGTATGATTCACAGTACTGCCATGTGTGTTTGCTTGTGTGACCATATATGCCACGTATGGTGGGGAATACAGCCCAATTGTTACACACCGCTGTACACTGTTGTAGAGATCTGTACATACTGCAGTGTAGAAAGCAAGATGTAGGCAGGGGTGGTGTGTGTATCACACGCATGTCAGCTATCTGTATGTGAATGACATTTGTGGACTCCACAGTGTGTGCGTGTGTGTGTATATATGTATGGCTGTCTGGTGCATGGAGTGAGGGTGTATGCTACCATACAGAACAGACAGGATCCTTAACCCCTCATGGTGATGCAGTCTACTACCCTGTTGATGCCATTGGTCTCAGCCTTACTGACTACCTGTACATGTTCATTCTCTGTGTCGCGTCATGTGGGTGCACAGTACTCTGAAGGTGATTGACCGTATGGATGGTCTCTACACTGTG
>NC_056745.1:587600547-587659972 GCF_019279795.1 Protopterus annectens | reverse complement strand
TTCAATGAATGGAATTTTTGGGTCCTACAATGGACACCACTGTGCATATGTAAAGTGTACAGCTTGTCGGACTGTGTCCTTGTGGCCAGTGGGTTTGACTGCTGCTGTGTGTTCACCAATCGCGGATGTCTGTTTGACTACCCAATCTACATGGTGCTACGTAACCAGGTGATTTAGTACTGTGAACAAATGTCATACATCCAAAGATGCTGGTTAGCAACTACTTCATATAAACCTCAGACATCCCAATAGGACATATCCGTCACTGTATTTTCAACATAACACCACCGAAACATGTTGATCACCTATGTATTCATTTAACCATGTTGTCTTCATAGGTGGGAATGCCATAGTTTACATATCCTACTTGACGTTGTGGGTGTGCCATTAGTATGTGTTCCACAGGTCGCACATCTGTTCCGCTGTATGGTAGCGGGTGCTCCTCATTCTGTTGCTGGCAGATTGAGTGCTGTGTAAGCCGGTGTTGGCACGGCAGTCAAACTTTGTATGTGGAATGTCAAGTGTAGTCCCTATGTGTATTTCCTGTGTTATGCCTTACCGCTGTGTAATTTCCCCGGGTTTGCAGTTGTGGGTGCCATCTTGGCCGTACGGTTGACCATCCATGAGAATTGCCTACTGGACACTAGTATAGGGCTGTACACAGTTCACACCTGCATTTAGCATTCTCCGGTGGATGGTTTGCATTATTAGCGGAGAGTAAGGCAGGTGCTACGCACATCCCTCCCACGGGGCGGGACAAAGGATTGCCTGCGAAACAACACCGAGCCCAGAGTCTACATACCCAGAATCCCTTGACTGCAACAGTCGACAGTACCCATTACACATCCTTCATGTGTGCGGGACTGTGATGTCGACGCAGTTCTATGGACCCGGTACCCTGGGTATTTCGGTGCATATGTGCTGCTTTTCATGGACAGCTATCATCAACATTAAACACGCTTGCGGTGCATATGTGTACCTGTGACGTGGTGACGACAATGAGTTCACGTAGGTGATGAAATAAGCGGGCACGCTGTCCTTTAAGAAATTTTTGGGTCCTACAATGGACACCACTGTGCATATGTAAAGTGTAGAGCTTGTCGGACTGTGTCCTTGTGGCCAGTGGGTTTCACTGATGCTGTGTGTTCAACAATCGCGGATGTCTGCTTGACTACCCATACTGTGTAGTGCTACAGGAACCATGTTTTCCGACACCAGAACACAATGGTGTACATCCAATGTTGCAGGTTAACAACCACTTCAATTAATACCCAGAGGTCACGGTTGGGAGGTATTGCCACTTTATTGTCGGAACAACACCTCCACACTGTGTACATCACGGGAACTTTAGACCAGTCTTACCAGCCATTTGCAATTGTAATTAGCAGACACATGTCAATACATGTATGATAAGACATATTGTCATGCAGAAGTTAATCTATGTTATTTGGACATTGGCTTCTGCTATTGGCATCCGTTGCTGTGAGTGTTGCCAGTTACCATACACATTGCTTGCTCAGAGGCAGACTTCACAATTCTGCACACTACTGTGGTCTCCTTTAAGGACCCTGAGCCAGTGGTCGACAGTACTGCAGCCACTGCATCAATCACATTTGCCATCTACCAGTACCTACAGGACTGCATGAACCAGGCATTCACTTACACAACTGTGGTTAATTGTACCAATGCCAAGCATCCAGTGTGGTGTACCCCAGCCATACACAGGCTATACAACATGAGGAGGTGGCTACTACAAGGTGGAGCAGACACCTTGTGAGGTATGACACCCTTGGTCATCATATGTGTAGAGTTACACACTGTCATGCCATGGTCCAGGGCACATTCCACAGATATACCTACATGGACCTGGCTGACAATCATACCACCTTCAGTTGCTATGCTCGACACCTGGGAGGTCACTCCCACATATGCTCTGACTGGGTTCACAAAGAGGTGGAGTTTACTCAACATACACACATTGCCAACATACGGGCTGACAAGTCCGGTGAGGACATCTCCACACCCTCCCCACACATGAGGAGATGTGTGTACCAGCAGTTTGTGGTCACCAAATGTTCTGTGACACACGGGTGGGACATGCTCTCTCCAGGGTAGTGGACATAGCATCCATGAGACCAGCTGGTGACCCGACTGTGTACTCCACTATCTCATTGAGGAATTAGACCCACAGTTAGGACAGTTATTTCTTTGTAGCCTCACCTCAGGTAACGTACCCAGGTTGTGTCGCATGGCAACTGTAGTCCCACGTCACAGGGCCAATGCCTCCACTGAGCCTGGTTATTACTGTCCCATTACCATGAGGAGACCTATCTGCAAAGACATGGGGAGGGATCATAGTGCGGCTCGTACATGAACGCATAGGGGATATACATACTTTGCATCCAACACGGTTTGTCTTCTTCAGGGGACGTTCATGCCTTTAAAGCATGGTTGACATTTTCGGGACAGTCACCGAGGCCATTGATGGGGGTCTTGCAGTCCATACAGCCTACCTCGACCTGGCAAAGGCCTTCATCACATTACCCCCCTCAGGTATCGTTGATAAACCCATTGGATGGGATGTGAACACGTACATCACAGAATGTGTTGTAAACTGTCTATGTGACACAACCCACACGGTCATAGTTGCTGGCAGCATGTCAGACCTACTGCCTGTCGCAAGTGGTGTCCCATGGGGCCCTTCCCTGGGTCCACACCTGTCATACATCTACATTTCCATGGTACAGGCACACACAGGGGTGTTATGGGCAACATTGTTTGTAGATGACTGCAAAACAGGTGCCATAGTGGGATGGACATCTGACACAGATATCCTTCGAAGGGGCCTCCCAGATATGCATATCTGCTGTCAGGGACATGTCCCACAGCTAAATGCTAAGTAATGCAACATCATACCTGTCGAGAAGTACTAGGTCACCCCTGTCCAGCATATAGGTGGCTGTCCACTGAGCACAGGGGTGATTACCAGGGATCAGGGGACAGAGTTTGTCGGTCACCATTCGTTCAACACACACGTTGCTATCGTGGTTCTGTGGGACTTCTACATTGCCCACCTGTTTGTGCAGGGATTCACATCTACATCAGGCTAGGTCATTGTCTCCTTGTACCCATTACTTGTTACACCTATGATTTACTACATTGCCCCATTCAGACTGTATCTGACCATACACCTACAGCAGCTGGGAAGGCATCATAGGTTAATTGTCGTACAGATGCAGGATGACATCATTTTGTGTAATGCTGCCCCACTTGTAGGACCCCTGCCCCATTAAGTCACATACCTGTTGTTTAGTGTTGACCTGTGCCTGACATACGAGGCCATGTCAACCCATATGTCATGTGTATGCTTCACCTACTGTATCTGCATCCCTCAGAACCACAAGGGCAGGTGACATGAACCTTGTCACGGTCATTAATGGGATGTGTTTGAGTGACATATATCACCCAGACACTCACAATGCTGTGGATCTACATCACAGTACATGTGAGACAGAGATCCTTCCTAGCCTTGTTCAGGGGTATGTTGTCCATTGGATGGAGAATTGCAGGTATAGGCCAGGGATTACATCATTATCACTGCTTGACGGAGGTACAGCAATATCATGAGTATTTTATCTGAAGCACAGAAGGTTGGCAAAGTCATCCTAACTATGGTGTAGTGTTATGGCTGAACCTGGGACGATGGCCTACCCTGTACCTATGGACGTATGAACCTATATTCATAGTTTGTCACATTTACACTTGTCTATCCCCTATCCTCTTTCTCCAGTGTATATTTCTGTGGCACATGACTGTCCTCTGTATTACTTGCAGGTATGCTGTCTACAGTGCACATACGTCACAGTTGATGACAGTGTATCTGTGTCCCTAACACTGTGATACTGAGGACTACCACACATCCTTCACAACATTACATGCATATGTCCATTCTATTCTTCTTTGGCCTATGGGGGGGGTGTTAAGGCAAACATTACACAAGTCCCTGTTTGTGCATGCTTCATGTTGGTGTCTGACCAGGCTCCGTTGCAGTCGTGTGTTGGACGGTAGTGTTTCTGTGTGTTTGCCATGTGTTTTATTGCGGTACATCTGTGGGAGGTGTGGTTGGCACATGTTCCTCTTTGCAGGGACACCCATCCTGGGGTTTGTGTCATGCATCTGCACTTGGCATGTGCCATATGTCCTGTACTATTCCCACAGTCGTGTATGCCTTCATGCACTACTACTGCGTGTTACTGGCTGTTTGTATGTGGTACACATGGACATTGTGATGGTTGGCTTGACCTATTCCCATTCTAGAACATACACATCTGTCAATTACGTTGTTTAAATCAAACTGTAACACTCATTCGTCTTTTCAAAATGACAGTCAATAACAAAGGAAGCTGAGATTAACAACGTTTTACTACTGTGCAGCAGGAGGCAAATAACTATGCAGTACAAGTTTAGAGTTTTGTTTTACTCTATACATGTTACAGCTGTATGAGTATTGTGTTTACTATCATCTTTTGCACACATTGATGTGGTCAGTCACAGGGCATTTACATCACTATAGTCCACAATATTGTATTCCTACAACAGTGCTAAGGTAATGCTTATTAAATGTTTTCCCATGAGGATAGCACAGCCTTGCGAGCCACATAGTCAATTAGAATGTACTTCGGTAAATTCTGCTCTGTCACGGTTCCAACACTGTTCAGATCCCGTCGTCACTTAATTTCCTACTAGGTTCCTTTGTCTCTCTGGTAAGCAGCTGTACTCTGTGTTAGATAGAGCTCACAAGCCCATCCTCCTCAGTGGAAGGATGACAGATATACCTGTACATACATTTATTATTCTCTAACCGAGCAGATGACTAATGCTGAATGACATACACCTGCTGCACTGGTTACTGCCAGGGTCAGGGTTCAATCACACTGCAGCTACACTACAGGCAATTACATGCATGATAAGCTCTACTGCCATATTGTAAGATAGAATAATATGCATTATACACTATTTGCTTCTAAAGTAGCACGTCATATATATGTTTACATATGTATTTTGCTAACATTCTCCCTCCTTTGATTGCTTCTATTCTATCCAGAAACATATACAACATTATTTCATTCCCTAGCCTCTTCCTGTCTGGAACGTTTAACTAGGCAAGTAATTTGTTGTACATTTCAAGAAGGATTGCATTTTGTATTGACAAATACCACTACAGGTCTTGATACATAGTCTCGGGTACAGATACATCGACAGAGTCCCTGACTAATACTTACATGCAAAGTATCCCGCAACAGACACATGCTCCCAATATGAGCAGAACAACACAAATGGCAATCATGATATTCAGTATGACTGAACCCCATCCACCAAATGGTTTGTGGAAATGGTTCGTCAGTGGGTTTGGGCCTGGTTCCGCCATGGATGACACCTGCTGTATTACCTCTAGGTGGGCGTTGATATTGTTCATGTTATGTGGTACTGTGACTGGAGCCAGATAACCCAAAAAACAACTGCCGGACCAATTCTCAGGTAACCATTGATATGCTTTTTTCCCACAAACAAAATAACAATATTCTACTTTACTACTGATGCGGGTTAACTCTGCATGTAACATTTTCCTGTCTATAACAGAGGACTGTTTAAACAATTCAGGATGTTTCTGCACATCCTTCCACGTTATTCTCATGAAGCTTCAATACAGATAATGAATGGTGCTACAAGTAGTACTGTGATCTTTGGCTGTTATATGACATTTGTAAGACACAGTTATGTTACAAATACTCCCACCAACTTGAACTGTATCATGTTTATCACAACATACAATTACTTTTTGTGTAACAGGTAAGTACAGTGCCACGTTGTCCTGTGATCGCACAGAACCTGTATCAAAGTGTACATATTCACAAGTCTCAATCTATCCCCAAGGGGACAACATACATCGGAAGTCCTCCATATGATGTAGGTATGGCAGTACAAACACAGCAATTTAAAATGTTCATAGTCTGTACATGCACATGTGTCATGCCTAGGTATGTGTTGAAGTGTGGAAGCCACTCTGTGGCCAGTTCATCACGTATCACTATTTGTATCCATGTAGGTATATGCAGGTAAGGTCCCAGCAAATGTAAGGTTAACACAAACATGGTTAATAGGTGTATAATCATTAGGACAGTAAACAAAATGTCTTTGGGGTTGCTTTGTATTGTTATACAGTCTGGCCCGGGTGATTCAGGCTCTATGGTATATCAGCTACAAGATGTAAATCAGACTTGATATCCTTTACCGGTTTGAAAACTGTGAGGTGAACCCAGGACGACCTCTCTGCAAACTTTACTGCAGTAGGCATTGCCAACAGTAGCTGGTACAGACCTTCACACATTCCACTTGGCAATTATGTTCTTTGGATAACAGTGACATACACACAGGATACTGGTCTCAGCTATGTGTCCGGCTTCGCTTGCTCTTTATCTGTAAAAGACTTTAACTGCAAAACAGTGTTATTGGTTAACAATCCTCTCATGTCACCTGCTAATGAGCCATCGACCTCCGGCTCTGCAGGCATGACAGCTTTCCACTCTGGCACATAATATGCCATTCCACATACTACTTCGAAGTGGGTGCAACACTTTACATTTGGAACTGTTGCCATGCTCAGCAATGCTAGAGGTAGACAGCAAATGTAACTCGTCTGGGTGTCACCCACCAACCTCCTCTACTTATTTCTCGGGATCCCATTGTACCGCGCCAGCAGTCATGCTGACTGTGGGTTGTACATGCAATTTACATTCATGGAAATACAAGTTAATCCCCCAGGTTGCGTGATTGTCTGGTTCACTAAATGTGTTCTATTGTCACTGTAGCTTCTTTACAGTATGCCAGATCTAGGGATACTTTATTTTACTGGCACCTTTGCCACTGCTGCTGCATCCGGATTCATGGTTGGGAATGCTTCTACCCATTTTGATTATATATATGTGTGATCACTAAACAGTATTTCTTCCCTTCACATTTATTCAGATGTATGAACTCCATACAAATAGTATGGAACGGTTGTGGTGGTGTAGGTAAACTCACTCCCTTCGGTTTAAATGCTCCCTGTGCATGATGTCTACTGCAAATGTGACACACTGCTCATGATGTTTGTATGTGGTTCCTAATTCCGTATGTTAGGGGTATTCTGTTAACCAACTGTACCATCCCCCCTGTTGAGACATGGCTCTACCCATGGCTCCACAAAGCCACATATCTGAATACATTAGACATTAATATTGGCTTTCTCACTGTGGATATGTGCAGTCCGTCTTCAAGGATTGCTCCTCGTCATACCCACGTCGGCTTTTCTGCTTTCGTAGTTGATGTTTGCATTGTTTGTAACATTTCTACATCTAGAATGTCTGAGGATTGTCATTCCTCATTCAAACAGACACTTTCCAACTGTGAGGCTGCTTGTTTTGCAGCTGCATCAGCTCATGCCTTACCTTTCCTACTGTTATCCTGTTGCTTTCTATGACCTACACATTTACAATTAGCTACTTTAGTGGGTAACTGAATGGAATCTAATGCATTCAAGATCAATTGCATGATTACTCGGTTTACCGGTGGATGTTATCATTCCCCTATTCTTCCACTGCTGCTCATAAACATGCACTGTACAGACAACATACTGACTATCGGTATAAATGTCCACACATCAGTTTTTCGCTAGAGTACAAGCACGTGTTAAAGCTATCTATTCTGCTGCTTGAGCAGACACGTTATGCTGCAGGGGTTGGGCGTCTACAATTCCATTATCAATAACTACTGCATAACCTACTTGATTCGTTCCTGTAGGACTCTGTCTACATGATCCGTACACATAAACTGTCACCTCTGCATCATCTAAGGGTATATCAGTGATATCATGTCTGTGTGGAGCTATTTCATCCATTTCATATAGGCAACTGTGTGGTGTGCCATACACAGGTGTCGGACGTGACGTTGATAGGTTTAATGTTGTACAATGTTCAATCACCATATGAGGTTGACTCAGTGGTATGGTCAAACAAGACAAATGTCTAGCACGGGTCAGGAATGCTATCTTCTCTTGCAGCAGAATGATCGCAACTGCATGAGACATTCTCACAGTGAGAGGGTGGAATAATAACATTAAGGCCGGGGCCTGTACTGCCATGGGTGCTACAACAACTTCCTGTACACAATGTGGCACTGACCATGCCACAGTGTCCAACTGCAATGAGTAGTAAGCTATGGAGCGTTGCTTACTTCCATGCTGTTGCATCAAGACTGACGTCATATATCTCCGCTTACAATCTACAGTCTGACAACATGTGTTATGATTATTCGGGAGACCTAATACAGATGTTGCAGCTATCAATCGTTTTAGTCTGCAGAAAGCTGTTTCTGCTACTGTAATCCAGTGTAGTATATGTTGTGCTGCCATAGGTGTATTAAAGATTAAGGCAGACAATACAGCGGATTCCAAAGCATTGTTTGGTAACCAGCTTTGACAAATGTTAGTCAGCCCAATAAGTACTTCATTCCCTTCTTGGTAGTTGGCTTGGGTGATTGTGAAATTGCTACCTTCCTATCGTCATGTAATGCTCTACCCTCCTTGGATACCACATATCCCAGGTACTTGACCTGTATTCTCTGTAGTTGCAATTTATGCTTGCTTAATTTATGTCCCTGTTCTGCGGAATATCTCAATAATGCTATTGTATCTTCCATACATTGCTGCTGGGTAGGGGCCGCAAGCAGAATATCATCCACATAAAGTAGAACTTGACTGGCCCCGGGTGGAGTAAACACCGGAATGTAGCTATCCATCTCCTGTGGGAATATCGTTGTACTTTCACAGTATCCCTGCGATAGCCGGGTATGGCTGTATCTGTTACCCTGAATGTAAATGCAAAGCAATACGGACTATCTGGATGTATAGGTATTGCAAAGGAAGCATAGCTTATATGTACCACGGTAAGATACTTCTGTGGCGTGTTCATAGCATTCAATATTGTGTGTGGGTCTGGCACCATCAGTACCCTAGGTATTATTACATGATTTACAGCTTGTAAATCCTGTACCATCTGCCATTCCCCCTTTGTTTTCCGATCAGAAGATACAGGGGTATTGCATGGTGAATAGCGATTACTTTGTAGATGGGGAATTCCCTCTGTGACTTTACAGATATCTTCTGGTGTCCATGGGCTATACACTACGGGAGTTGGGTCCTGGCCTTCCTGTCCTGCATGAGGGTTAGGTACTTCAATTAATTGACAGATATCCTCACTCTGTTCTAGTGACTGTCTTCTTACTCGAGTGTCCCTAGGTATGTTATGAGTTCGGGATGTGGTTTCAATAGCTTCTGTTACATTTGGTCGTTGTGATACCTCTGTTGCCACAGGATAACATGTGGGGACTAGCCTGCCCTCCCGCTTCATATCCTGGATGTGGTATCGGAGGTGGTAGGGGGTGGGGGGGCTGTCGCTACTACTGTATTATGATCTTCTCTGTGTACGTATGATGCTTTCGCATTTGTAGTGTTCTGTTCCTTCGGTTCACTACCTCAATCCACCTATGTGCTTGACGGATACCCAATTGTCGCTGTTTTGTCGCCTGCACATCTTAGGGCTGCCACCTTTTCAAATGCACAATGTGGGACATTAGTGTTTGAACGTGTAATTTGCCAGGAAAAAACATACCCACGGCCAGTACATAGGACAGGAATTCACTTTTTGCCAGGAGAGCTACCAATTCTTGTAGCATTTCAGTTGCTTATTCTGTTTATTATGATATTTTGTTGTTCCAGATACAAAATTACTGTTTTATGCTACCATTTGAAAAGATATCTGGGAAATCTTTGTCCTGAGATAGCAGGACATTTGCCATTTGTTCGGTTTGTTTGCAGGACACAACTGGCCAAAGAGGGACTGTCCCTCACAGGGTGGGACAGGTGGTTACCCTAGAACATCTGCATCACATTTTCAGAGATTCCAATGTTTCAGTAACGATATTTTGTCTAATATACCATCAATGTCATATTTATTACCCCATTTTGCAGAATATCTCACATTATGTGCTCTCTGCGATTGCATATACTTCACGTCACCCGTCAAACGCGGATCACATGATCTGTTTGTTCACTAATCTCCCATATCCTCTACACGACTGTTACATACCCTTCTCTCGCACCACGTGGTATCTCCTTCCCTGTATCCACTGTAGTGTCTACAATGACTATTTACTCTACTCTGTGTTCCCCTGATCTATGTCCAGATTTAACACTATTTGGATTGGTCTTGACCTGCTATCACAACTGTTAACAGAAATACAATGTAGTCTGGTCCCTGATCTACAATAGACACAAAGAGGCAAACCCTCCTTACCTGAGCCTCCTGTTTATGAGTGCACGTTTTCTTCTTGGGATCCAGTTTTCCGCTTTTCAGCCACAGATCAGACAGTGGACAGCCTCTTTACACACAACAATTCAGTGGGAGGTCTTTTCATTCAAGAAGAACCATTTAGGCAAATTCTCCTGCACAGATGTCTAACCACCCATGCACTCTGACCTGTAGCTTACCAAGGGAATTCCGGCTAAGAAGGATCACAATGTCAAATAAGTTGTTAAAACCAGACTGTAGTGATCAGTAGGCTTTTCTAAGTGACAGTCAATAACACAGGAGGCTCGGGTTCACAACGTTTTAGTAGTGTACACAGGCAGGCAAAATAATATACAGTCCAAGTATGAGAGTTTTGTCTGACTCTATACAGTAAGCAATTTCTTTATATAGTGTTTACAATCAGCTTTTGCCCACCTTACTGACGTGGTCGGTCACAGGGCATTTCCATCACTATGGTCCGCAATAGTCTATACATACGTGGGTGCTGAGGTCGTGCTTTTAAAATGTTTTCCCATGAGAATAACACAGCCTTGCAAGGCACCTGGTCAATTACAGTGTCCTTCTGTGATTGTAGCTATTTCAAGGACCCTGGACTGTTCTGATACAGTAGTCAGTTCATTTCTTACTACGTTCCTTTGTCTCTCTGGTAAGGAGTTGTACTCTTATCTTCGATAGTGCTCACAAGGCCATCCTCCTCAGGGGAAGGGGTGATGTTATGCATGTACATACATTTATTTTTCTGTAACCCAGCAGATAATTAATGCTGAGAGACATAAGCCTGCTGTACTGGTTACTGCCGGGGTCAGAATTCGATCACACTACAGCTTAGCTTCACCAATTACACGCATGATCATTTCTACTGCCATATTGTACGGTACAATTCAATGCATTATATAGTATTTTGATTCTAAAGTGGCACTTCATATGTGTTTCTATATATATTTTTCTAACAACATCCATCCGGCCATATGCATGTTGTTCCGTCCTTTACCTTGACCGTGTGTATTTGGCCATCCGGCAACGCTACTCTCCACATGTGATGTCCCACCTTCCCCTTCTTTGCCTGTAGCACCCTGTTAGGACGTCCTGTTTGGTAGGCACATGTTCCGCTATATGTGTTTGACTTCTCTGCATAGCTAATCATCGATGCGGTGGTTCAACAACCCGACTTGTCCACATGTGTACAGTTATGTGCACCGTGGCGTGTGCAAACCTATATGGTTTGGACGGCTACATACCACATGCGGGATGTACACATTCTGCACACACATTCACATGCAGCCATTTCCATATCTGTACCTGGGGTGGGTTGGTGACATGTGGTGCGATTTGCCCACGTGGCACTGCCTAACACATACTTCTTACCACATTTCAGGTATGCACATTGTGTGTAGGTGTATAGCTGCACAAGGATGCTAGCTGGTTTGGGTGCACAGGTGTACATGGGTGGGACTTACATGCTACAATGAGGCTATTGTGTATTACATCTGCATGCATGGGTTCTGCTTCTGGATATTACACTTAAACATACGCCATCCTGTGTATGCGACAGACACGTTGCTTGGTGTGGGATATGTTGCTATGCACATGTTTGCCTGTGTTTAGGGTATCTTGGTTCCTTCCTGTTGTTGTGTCGACACAGCTACCTGGCTATGTACTCTCACTACTGCTTGTGACCATTATGGTTGACACCTTTTCCAATGCCCATAGTGGGACATGTTTTGTGGAAACTTCGGATTTTGCAGGACAACACATACCCACGGCAAGTGGAGTTGACAGAACTTCACTTGTTTGCCATACTATATGCTTATTCTGTTAGCATTTGGGTTCCTTATTCAGTTTCTTATGCCATGTATGTGTTTCATATACAAAATATATGTTTTATGCTACTATTACAGGTATATTGCGGGTATATTTTTGGCAGGGAATCTCAGGTCATTTGCCAGTTTTTTGATTTTTGCCGGGACACAACTGTCCAATGAGGGACTGTCCATGGCAAATTGGGACAGCTGGTAACCCTGGTGACCATGCCCATGTCGCTACTGGGGTTGCCACCTTTTCCAGTTGCCAGGGTGGGATATTTTCGGGACTCACATCTGATTTTACAGGCCGACACATACACGGTCACTATATAGCATAGAACTTCACTTGTTTGCCTAAATAAAAGCTTATTGTTGTGGCAGTTTGGTTGCTTATTCTGTTTCTTGTGACATTGAGATATTTCAGTTACAGAAATAACCAATTCATGCAACCATTACATTAAATACTGGATATCATTATGTCCTACGATCTTAGCACATTTGCCATTTTTAATATTTTTTATCGGGACACAACTGCCCGTAGAGGGACTGCCCCTCGCAAAGTGGGACAGGTGGTAACCTTAGTCGCTACTCCTATGTCGGTGCGGCACGCTGACATGCTGCGGTACACCTTCTCTGGGTATGACCACTGACGGTGCATTGCGGGACAAACGCGGTCTTAAGCGTATCCTTTGCTCCTTGGACGGGTACACTTAAGCCTTTGTGGGTTGTATTTGCTTCTCCGTTTAGTTGGGACAGGTACTATGTTGCATACTCTACGTGCGTTTCATTCTGCACGGGCCCTGGCTGCTGCCATTACTATTATGGGCGGACCGTGGCAGTCAGCACATTAGGTTGCTCACCGCCTGCCGGCTTAGCCACGCCTCCGGACGCATCCTACTTGGGCTCGCTCACGTACACTATGCATGTGTCTGTGGTTGCGGCGCACTCTCATTACTATGCATATGGCGCTACTACGCCAGCTATTCACTGCACCGCCGGCGCAGCCCTTACGCCGGCCTTGCGCCGAGCTTCATGAATCCCGGGGATACTCTCTATCACTTCTTTCCAGATTAGAAAACACCTCCTTACTTTTTTAAAACATTTTTCTGAGTTTCTCTTCTTGTTTCTTTCTCCCATTGCATATAACATCTCTTATTTTTTTTCCTGTTTAAATGCCCTCTACAATTCTGACCATTTATGATAAACATTTGTCATACCAATATGATCCCTCCAAAAGTCCATCACTATTAAATTTACTTTCTCATCCCATTTTGTTTCGTTTATACTTTTTATTCCTTTTCCTATATTTATATAGCCCCTCATAGATTTTAATTCTATCCAAATAGCCAAATGATCTCAGAATCCTGTTTTAATATACCTACTTTAATTATTTCTATTCCTTGGGATACCAAAGAATAATTTATTTCTGTTCTGTAATACCCTCTTTTATAAGTCCATCCATTAAATTTCCATAAATGCAATTTGCCATATCTTATTATTTCTAGTATTTTATTTATGTCACTACCATTTCTTTTTTTTTTCTTAAATCACAAATAAAGTCTCCTACTATTATAATATGCATGTTTATAGTTACGTAATCTAGAATTTTCTTGAAAATATTTTCTCTTTTCTTTCTATGAGTGTAAACATAAAGTGCTATTATTTTGCATACATTACATGCTCGCCGTGGTGGTACGGTGGTAGCATTGTTACCTCACAGCAAGAGGTTCTCCCATTTGATTTTCGGCGTGGCTTGGGAGCGCCTTCTGTGTGGAGTCTGCATGTCCTCCCCGTGGTTGGGTAGAATTTGAAAGACATGTGTGCATAAATGGGCGTGCCTTCGTTGAAGGTTGGGCGTCGAGCTGGCACCTTGGCATTTCATAAAAATCTACTGCCAATCATTAGCGGACCGGAGTTCCGCTGTGGTGACCCATTACTGGGAAAAAGCAGAAAGACAAACAACAACAACATGCTCTTTCCAACTTACATCCAGAATTGTTGTTCTTCCCATCTCTATTAACATCACATCTAATATTTTTACTGTTTTTCAATAATATTCCAACTCCTCAACATGCTTGTTTTCCTAAATTCCAGACAATACCCCCCCCCCCCCATAATGGTTCCATCTGTATTCTTTCTGCTATCCTCAAGCCTCTTATATCTTTTAAAACAATTAAGCCTGTATCATGACTTTTACAGCATTCTAAAATACCAATCCTCTGTGTTAAACTTTTTAAACTATTTACATTAACTGATACTGTTCTACAGTTGTCCATTTTCTTCTAATTAAATTGCCTATAATGAACATTCATCTTTTGTACATTTTCTGGTTATCCTTTTCCTTTTCCTTTTACATTATTTCCTATAAATTTCTATTTCCTTTCTCTTACTCTTTCACCTAACAAATTCCTTTTTTTTCTTTCACTGTGCTCCAATTAATATCATCTTCATCACCTATTTATGATCCCTCTATTCCTGTCTTTTTTTACTTCTATGCTTCCTTCTGTCTGTTTTCTGTCTTTTTCTTTTGTAGCTTTTAGTGATGCTTCCTCCTTATGGACCATTTCTTGTGCATCACACATTTACTCTTATCCTTCATCGTGTCCCTCTTTACAATCCATCCACAAATCACCTGCTTTCTTACATCTATAACATTTCAATTCACATTTTTTGCATCATGCCCAATATCACACAGATATAAAATTTTCATTGTTGCAAACACTTATTAAATGATCTGACTTTTCACAATAAAAACATGCCTTAGCTTGACCCCAGTACTCTACAATACTTTTTTCCATTCGATATTTATAACATTTGGAATATGGACAATAGCATCATTTTGCATTTTCAATACTACATTATAATCCTAACCCCCAGGCTATTAACCTCTATTATCATAAACTTTAGTGATGTCTATAACATCCTGGCATATTTTGAGTAAATGTCTCTTTAAAGTCTCTGTTCCTGCATCAGTTCTGAATTGAATATGAACCTTCTTCTTAGTCTCTCCATTAAATGTTTTCAAAACATAAGAATTATAGGGATAGAAGTAGTTTTGCTTTTCATACTCTCCCAGCCATTTCTCCATTCCAGTCCCACTTTCAAAAATAATAGCACAGAATGTTGCTTTGCTTATGTGAATAAATGCCCTTACTTCCTCTGACTTTACACCTAAAGGAAAAATAACACTGTCTCATAACTTGCATCTGTCCATCTCTTCCTCTGCCTCACTGAATAGTCTTACTGTAAAAGTGTTTTTTTTTCTTTCTTACCTCCATATGCACTCTTTTATTTCTGTTTCTTGGCTTTTTATTTCTTATCATCTCTGGGTATGTTTTCTTTATGTTTGTAGATTCTTACTTCTTCTTACTTTCTAAATCCTCTTCATGAATTCTCTCCTTCACCTCTCCCCATTTTATATCTCTCCCAGTTTCCAGATCAACCTGTGAGAGATGCACTTAAATAGCCAAAATGGAAGCAAAGCTCTCTACACCCAAGATTGTGCTAGACAGTCAAGAAGACAGTCAAGAGCCATGGCCTGAAGTTAAACACCAAAAAATGTATAGTCATACCCTTCGGGAAAAACAAGGTAACCCCAAGCTACCATATAGGTGGCAATCCACTAAGCACAGAAGAGGTTATCAGGGACCTGGGGACCCAGGTTGACAGTGGCCTTTCTTTTGACACTCACGTTGCTAAAGTGGTTAGAAAGACCTTCTACATTGCCCACCTGATCATGAAGGGATTCACATCCAGATCTAGTGAGGTCATTGTTCCCCTGTACTCTTCACTTATCAGACCAATGATCGAGTACAATGCCCCATTCGGGATGTATCTCGCCCGACATCTGCAGCAATTGGAGAGACCCCAAAAGTTCCTCACTAAAAGGATAAAGGGACTCCAAAATATGTCATATGCAGCCAGATTGAAGAAACTCCAGCTCTATTCAGTCACATACCGTCTGCTCAGAGGTGACATGTGCCTGACATACAAGGCCATGTCCAACCCGGAATTAATGGACATGCTCCACCTCAAAAAATCCAAATCCACCAAAACCACTAGAGTAAGTGACTTAAACCTTAGCACGGATATAAATAGGACATGCTGGAGGGATAGATTTATCACTCAGAGACTCCCTGTGCTGTGGAATAGAGTCCCGGTCCATGTGAGGCAGAGCACCTCGCTGGCTCTGTTCAAGAGAAATCTTGACCTGTGGATGGGAGATCGTAGGTTTACCCCGGGAATCATCTCTGTGTCACTGCTGGACAGAGGCACAACAAACTAATGGGCACAGTATTTTTTCATATAAGGGGTGGCATAAGCCACAAAAATTTGGGCTAGGTTTAGAAATGCCTTAGGGCAGATAGCCTAGTATAAACCTATGAACCTATGAACCTATGAGAAGGTTAACACCCACACTACACCTCAAGCAACACATAGCCCTTCTAAACCCACACCACCAACAACCACATATAGCAACACCAAATCCACATATGCAGAGGCCCTTAACTGTAACCTACCCAAGCAACAAGGACCTCTGAAGCTGAAACACAAACAAACACCAGTCACAAAGTGTCACATAGTTCATAACGCCAGTGTGCCACCCAGCAACAGCCCCTAAGGCAAGACAATGTACCTAACACTTTAGTCATAGGTGACTCTATAGTCCGGCACACTGATGTCCCACTCACCAGGTTGAACAAGGAGAAAATTACAGTCAGCTGTCTGTCGGGTGCCAGGATCTGCCACATAATGCATGCACTCAAGTCACTCCATAACAAGTACAAATATGACTCTGTCATTGTCCATGTTGGAGTGAATGACTTGAGACGTACCTCTCTGGAGTATATGAAAAGAGACATGGAAGAGCTCTCGGATCATGTGGCCCAGGTAGGTATGACCCCAGCCCTGAGTAGCATCCTGACTTCGCCGAGAATGATACCACAATATAAGGACAAGATGATTGACTTCAACAATTGACTAAGCTTCTGGTGTCATTCAAAGGGGATCCAGTGTCTATCTGCCTGGGGTGACATAATCGACAGACCACGATGCTTTGCCAGAGATGGTCTGCACCTGTTGCCCCTGGGAATCAGGTTACTGGCTAAGGCTCTTGCCACCCCTATAGTGCCTTTTTTAGGCAAAGTTCAAAGGACAAAACCACCACCGTAACAGGTACAAGCATGCAAAATCTGAAGGTAATGCTACTCAATGCTAGAAGTCTAAACCTCAAAATGCACTCTGTCGAGGCACTCCTAAAAATGGAGAACATCGATATCTGTGCAGTAACTGAGACCTGGTTCAAGGCTCCAGAGAGCACCCCTGCAATAAAAGGCTACAACTCTTACCACACTTTTCAGCCAACAAATCAGGACCGAAACACTAAAGGTGAAGGAGTGTCAATATTCACCAAGGATATTCACACCACCAGGCTAGTTTCCCAACACAATGTGTCTGAAATTCTTCAGGTGCAACTAACACTAGGTAAGACTGCAATCCAAATTGTAGCTTGCTACAGATCCCCCAACATACCCAAAGATTCTCACTACTCCTTCCTAAACATACTGGAAAATATTAAGATAGAACCAAACACCCTAATACTGGGTGATTTTAACTACCCTGCCATTAACTGGGAAAATTACTCATGTACCAACACCTTTGCCCAACGGTTCTTGGAATTCATAAATTCCAACGCCCTGATCAACTAATCCATAGTCTCACCAGGGGCTCCAATATCCTAGACCTGCTCATTACCAACATGGGAAATTGATGCTCCACACCTATGGTCACCCCCTCGTTAGTCAGGTCTGACCATAAGCTAATCACTCTTAACATCCACATCCCACCCCCACCCCCCCAGTAAGGAAACCTCCATAAAAAACTTCTCCAAAGCCAACTTCATGCTACTCAAGTCAGAAGTGACAAACTTCATGACACCCATGCAGATGGGAACTGAAAGTTCAACTGCTGAATCCTGCACTAAGGCACTGTACGAGCACATCCACTCATACATGAATCGTGCCTTCCCAAATAGAACCAAGATGCTCTCATCCAAAAAAAGGAAGCCAATCTGGTGGTCCCTTGCTATAAACAAACTTTACAACAAAAGGAAGAAACTGTTGCAGAAAAGAGGAAAATCCCAGGATGCAAAAAACTCCCTTACCAGCCTCAGTAAGAAACTGAGATCCCTCATAAAATCCTCCAAAGCTAGTTACAAAAATAAAATTGCCAAAGATTCCAAAGACAACCACAAGGCATTCTATAACTATGTCAAGAATCTAAATGGCAATGCTCAGATCTGCTCTGAGCTAAAACAGAATGGCATTAAATATACTGATCGCAAGGATACTGCCAATATCCTGGCAGATCGATTCAGTGCCAACTTCACCCCCCCCTCTCACCCCCTAAATGGCCCATCTCAATACCGGAAGATTGCCAAATCCCAGTAATAATGGCCACACAGGTAAAAAAACACACTCTCCAAAGCTAAGAATACAACATCCATGGGACCAGATGACATCCCGGGCTGTGTACTACATGAACTGCAATATGAACTGGCACCTCACCTAAGTGTCATGTTTAATCATAGCCTCACCTCAGGTTTTGTGCCCACTGAGTGGCGCAGAGCTATAGTTATCCCACTCCACAAGGGGGGATCCACCTTGGTTCCCAGAAACTACTGTCTCATCAGTCTGATGAGCCTTATCTGCAAGGCCATGGAGCGTATTATCATGGAACTTATAAACAAAGACATTGGCAACCTTCAAACACTGGACCCCACTCAGTTTGGGTTTGTGAAGGGTCGATCTTGCCTCCTGAACCTGATTGACTTCTTTGAATCAGTCTCCAGAGCCATGGACAAGGGTAAGGTGGTCCACACAGCCTATCTAGACCTTGCCAACACCTTTGACACCATCCCCCACTCTGGAATCAGAGATAAACTTACTAAGCTTGGCATTAATCCCTACGTCACCCAATGGGTTGCTAACTGGCTTACTGATAGAACCCACACTGTAAAAGTAGCTGACTCCAAATCCAGCTCCATTCAAGTGACAAGTGGAGTACCTCAGGGTTCCATCCTGGGACCGCTCTTGTTTGGCATCTACTTCTCTGAAGTACAGGCCAACACTAAGGGACTCTGGCTAACAAAGTTCGCAGATGACAGCAAATTGGGAGCCATTATTGAATCCCCAGATTATGTGGATACTCTACAAAAGGGCCTTACAGAAACAGATGCTTGGTGCCAGAGCCATGGGCTTAAGCTCAATGCCAAGAAATGTATAGTTATCCCCTTTGGGAAAAAACATGTACCCATGAATTACCATATAGATGGCAGTACACTAAACACCGAAAGTGTGATAAGAGACTTAGGGACACAGGTGGACAGTGGTCTCATCTTCGATAACCACATCGCCACAACAGTCAGAAAATCCTTTTATGTGGCACACCTCATCACTAAGGGCTTTTCATCCAGAAAAAAGGAGGTCATTGTCCCACTGTACTCATCCCTCATTAGACCCATTGTAGAATACAATGCCCCATTTGGTATGTACCTCTCAAGACATCTGCAATAACTGGAAAGGCCACAGAAATACCTCACTAAAAGAATCACAGGCCTAAAGCAGATGCCCTACGCTGACCACCTTAAAAAAACTCCAGCTATACTCTGTCACATATCGTCTACTCAGAGGTGATCTCTGCTTAACATACAAGGCCATGTCAAACCCAGAGCTGTTGGACATGCTACACTTAAAGAAATTCCAATCCCTCAGAGCCACATGTTCCAGGGATCTAAACCTTGTCATCACAATAAAGAAAACATGCTGAAGGGATAGGTTCCTGACCCAGAGACTCCCCAGACTCTGGAATAGATTGCCCATACATGTCAAGTAGAGTGCCTCTTTGGCCCTCTTCAAAAGGAACCTTGGTGATTGGATGGGAGAAAGCAAATTCACCCCAAGGATTACGTCCGTTGCCCTGCTAGACAGGGGTCCAGGGAAGTAAATAGTGTGGGAAGAAATAGCCAGGGAATTGTTATGGCTAGGCTTGTACAGGCCCTAGGGCTGGTAGCACAGTACCAACCTATGAACCTATGAATCACTTTTGAATATTAATCCTTTAAGTATATCATCCTGCAACCCTTCCAACTGAAGGGTTGTAACAATACACTCCTCTCTTGTTGACACATCCTTGTCAAACAAGTGCTGTTGAAACATCACTTCTGAATCCTGGGAAGGCTCAACTGCCTTCCTTTTGTCAACTGCTTCACCTTCCATACTCTACGTACCATTTCTTCTCAAAGCTGTGCTTCCCTCCATGATCATTACTTTAACTCTCTCCATTAGCTTCCAGACTGGGCTGTCTCCATATTCCACATATTTTCAAACTAAGTATAAATACCACCTCTTGTTTCCACTGAAAAGAGGCTACTAGCGTAATGGGACTAAAGCACTGAATAAAGAATAAAATAAAATGAATAAATAAAATATTATCAAAGAGGTATATTTCAGAATGAATTGGGTAATGATCCCTTGCTAAATAGCTTTTGGGCATGCTATGCTTTGAGCATTGTACAATTCTGGAGGAAATATGGACAGGGGACATGAGGTTGTTGAAATTATTCCACTGACATCTACCAAAAATGAGGAGCAATGATAACCAGAGACAAATGGAGTTGGAGGTGTTTTTAGTGAAAGCCGAAATACAAGAGAGGTTGAGAATGGGAGACTTGGTATGGGACCAAATAGATCATGTCAGTGAGATGTGAAGGGACCATCCAGATCCAGAAAGATGGCAGAGGAGTTCAAAGAGGCACAAACACCAGATTATAATGAATAAGAAAGCCATGAATCTCTGAAAGTATTTTACATAGCGAGAAAGAGAGATGTGGTTGTTAGAAATATGTGTATGTATACATACCTACATTCATACACATACAAGCATGCATATAAATATTTCTTGTACAGACACTAATGTCCTTCTAGCCTGCCAATATACCAAAACAGTTATTTCTATAATGTGTCCAAGTTGTTCTTAAAATATTGAAACTAGTGTTTGCTTTAATGTAATTTGTTAGTCTGTCCCATTTATCAGCTAATCTCACAGGGAACCAACTAGTACAGCTCTCATTCCAATAGTATCTTCTACATAGGATGCCTAATGGTTCTCTACTACTTTTCTTTAACCCCAAGCACTCCCAGAGGCAGTTGTCTCTAAATGCACTATATACCTGAATAAGGTCTTCCAAGTATTTATATGAGACACTGTACAAGTTCAGATATGTTAGTCTTTCATAATAACTTACATTTTCACATCCATGGATGCCCTTGGCATATTATTTACTCATGTTTGTTTTCTTATAGTGCTTCTATATTTTTATTTCATACCCAAGTTTTGGTCTAATATAACTAGCAAATAATCATTTAATCATTTCTAATTTCTTAGACTTTATAAATCTGTTTACACAACCTAGAATTCTACAGCTATCAGTAACCAATGTGTTGATATGATTACAAAAACTTAAACCTGGAACTTCCCCTATACTCAGTCCTTAAATGAATCTGCAGTTTCAATCACTATGTGCTGTATTAAATATTCACCTTTCAGTCTATGTCTCTCAAATTTTATATGCTTTGTTTTTGATGTATTATCAGCATATCATTCACCTGTGCTCAAATGGTCAATTTAGTCAAGTTATTTTGCAGTCATGCCCTATCTGTAACTAGATATGGGCTACTGGAATATATGCTGGAAGAGGAATCCACTGCTGTATTCAGTTAGCGACAGGTTAAGAAAGAGTGAGAGGGAAATGAGATAGAAAAGAAAGCCAATATTGGTTTGTTCCAGGTCTGTGAGCCATGGCAACTCAAAAGGCACAGAAATAAAACAACAATGTTGATTCATAAAATGTTTGCAATATTAGCTATGAAACAGAAAAGAGTTACTGTTAGTGTGAAATCCTGGCTTATATACATAACGCCATAATACAAAATGAAATATTACGACATTCAACTCCTGCATAGAGGTGCAAACTTCTTAATCATTCTCAAACCAAGGTCATTTAGATTTTATTTTGAAATTAGAATCCTTAGTTCTCTTAGGTTGAAATGAAGATACAGCTTACTATCTAGCTTATATAATCTTTGTCTTGCTGTAGTAGTTTCAAAGGAAACATGTCAGATTCAGTTGCACTATTGAGAAAATAACTCAAAAGAGAAAATTCCAGGCTACCATCACTGATGAAATAAAAATGTATCAACAAAAATGGTAAGCACTTTCATGGTAAACCAAGACCGCTTCTTTAGACAACTTAAACACATGAAAAGATTTATTTAAAATAAAAACAAACCAATCAAAATTAACAACAGAATCACATGTTGAAAGATAAAATAAATAAAATTAATATTCATGTATGGAAACGGAGTTCAGTTAGGCACCAATGAGAATAGTAATACTGACCACACCTCCTAAGGTAACAAATTATATGTACAATCATCTGCCTATCATGGCTAATAACAAGCACTGTAAAATACTTACTCTTTTGAAGGGGAGACCACTCAACCAATCACTGCCTTATATAGGACAAGCTCCTTAAATCTATATAAGATTGGTTAGCCAAATACATCCCTATCCAATCAAGAGTTGCCCCTCAACTCCAGTAAGGGATTGGTTAAATAAATAAAACTCTGTCCAATCAAAAAATGCCAAAAATCACCTCTCAAGATTTTTCTCTGTCATGTTTGAGTCTGTATGCATATAAAATACAAACTAAACTGGATCCATGCTATAATAATATAAAATGGCCCATAGGTCTTATCAACTAATAAGTTCATAAACCCACAATCAAAGATGATCGTGTCATCTAGGCACACAGAAAATATCAGACATATAGACTTAACGAAACCTAAGATAATATTATCTTAAAAGGTGTTTCTATAGAACAGCTGTATGTCAGCATCCCATGAACAAAAGAATGAACACAGCAATTAGATAATAGCTTAAAGATGGCAGACTATGAATAAATATTTATTTTCAGATGCTGTATCAGTTTTTGATATGACTTGAGTTTTTAGTCCATGGTTGATTTTATTTGTTTGGAATATGTATCTTTCACAATTGCTTTTTTGTTCAAGAGATGCTGATGTACAGCTGTTGTATAGAAATGCCTTTTAAGATAAGGTTCTGTTAAGTCTATATATCTGATATTTTCTGGATGCCTAGATGACACGATCATTTTTGATCATGGGTTGATGAACTGATTAGTTTATAAGGTCTAGGGGTCATTTTATATTACTGTAGCCATACATCCAGTTTAATCTGTATTTTTTATGGATACAGGTTCAAACATGACAAAGACAAATATTGAGAGGTGATTTTGACATTTTGTAACTGGACAGGGTTTTATTTATTTAACCAATCCCTTAATGGAGTTTAGGAACAGCTCTTGATTGGATAGGGATGTATTTGGTTAACCAATCTTCTATTCAATTTGAGGGGCTTGTCCTATGTAAGATAGTGACTGGTAGAGCATTCTTCCCTTTAAAAGAGTAAGTATTTTACAGCACTTGATGTTAGTCATGATAGGTGGAGTACATTATTTAATGACTGGATAGATAACCAATTACCTTAGGAGGTCTGGTCGGTATTACAATTCTCATTGGTGCCTAACTGAACTCTGTTTTCCATACATGAATGCTAATTTATTTTATTTCATCTTTCAACATGTGATTCTGCTGTTAATTTTGATTGCTTTTTTATTTTAAATATACATTTTTATGTGTTTAAGTGGTCTGAAGGAAGCGGTCTTGGTTTACCATGAAAGTGCTTACCATTTTGTTCAATATATTTTAATTTCATCAGTTGTGGTAGCCTGTAGTTTTCTCTTTTGAGTTCTGAACTGGTTTTTACTCCACACTTTTATTCAGCAGTCTTTGTTTTGCTTTTGACTATTGAGAAAATGCAATTTTAGTCTGGTTCCACTTTAGAATGGGAAGTATAAAATAAATTAAAATAATGTGTGCAATGTGGTTTACATCTTTGCTAGGATTGTTTTATTTCCTAGTGGGAGGTGGCAGGGGGTAGGTTTTGGCTCTCCAAGCAGAGTACCTATGACATTCACTCTGGGGAAGCCTTGTGGTTGAAGTCAACAGGAGCAAGTGAGACTTGAGCTGCTTTGCAGTATAAAAGTTGAGATGTCTTTGTTTTTTATGCAATTTATGCAGACATTGCATTGTACATCTGTCATATCTGTATGCATGCATAGTTTCACAGCATTTTCCACCTCCAGATTTATATGCTATACATTGTCATATACAGTCCATGATTTGCACAGTGTCTGCAGCCTTGAAGAACCAAGCAGTTTGCTCTGTATGCTGCATATTCTGTGTATGTTGTGAGCTACACATCTCTCTGTAGCACAGCTGTACTGTTCTTTGATGTGTGATTCAAAGGTTTTTGATCATTGCACAGGGACAATACATATTCTACATATTCATGTAAGGAACAATGTTTGTATCTTTCACCTGTGATTGTTTAGTTGTGACGTATGATGTGCTACAGTACTGTGCTGTACTTCATGAGTACATGGGTTGGCCTACATATTCACTATATTAAGGACAAATATGTTATACAGAATGACTCATTGTTATATTGTGAAGCATGCACACACACATGGGCATATATAAAGCTGTGTGAATGCTGGATCTGTCTCAAGGTGCATCACAATACTATGTTAAGCAGCATGGGCACACATGTTGGCATGTCTTCTTCTTTAATGTTGTAGGTGGCAGATGATGCATCACAATGTTATGTTGCATATCATCTGCACTAATGTATATATGTCTGGCCTCTGTAGTAGGCTTATTGTGCAGCAATGTGTTCTACAACTTTGTGTAACACATTGTAGATGCACACTAGTAGTATGTATCTTTCCCATGCCATAGGGTAACTGTGTAGTTGAACATGCCACATTGCTGTTTTGCACACCATGAGTGTTCACATGTCTGCATCTAACTCCTACACTATGCTATATAGCATCTTACATATACAACAGTGCTGAATAGCAGGTCATGGGTGCACATGCATATGCATCTGTCCCCTGGCTTAGGCTGATTGTGCAGGAAAATTCATATTGTAGAGTGATTCTGTATCACACTGTACCACAACAGATGTGTGCATACAGACAGTGTACCATATGTACTATGTAGCACAGTATGATACAAACTACTATCATACATTGTGCACACATACATACATATATAAACACAAGACCATTCTAAATGTACAGGAGGACACTACAGTACATTGTGGTGTATCTTTCTGTTGCAATTCTATGATAAATTTAAACATGCTTGAGTATGTGGGTATTCAAATTTAGGGTAGTGCAACAAAATAACATGAGAAGAATGTATAACATGCAAGGGAGAGTGCATAAACAGGACAAACAAAGATTATGTTTTGTGACTAAATATACATTGTTCACAGATGTTTTAGTAAATCTGGTTAAATATCATTAAAGTATTTTAGAAAAAAATACATTTCTTAATATAAAGCAAATGAGTATCCTATGTTCTCCTATTCGAAAGGTAGAAGTATAAGACACTTTTTAGTGCATGGGAAATTTCAGCTGCCTGCAAGTAATAGGAGTATGGCGGTAGATGCAACAGGCACGTTCCCTTGTGGAAAGTGTAGTTGTTACCAGTATATTGTAAAAAGTTTTGAAAAAAATTAATGGAAAAAATTTTATATGCAAAGGAAGGTTTTCCTGTGAAAGTATAGGCATAGTTTCTCATTTGAAATGTCCCTGTGGTACGGTATATATAGGGGAAAGTAAGAGAAGTTTCAAACAAAGATTGATGGAACACGTTAGGGATGTTAAGAAGGGTAAAGAAGAAAGTCCTGTTGCATTACATTTTAAGGAATGTCATCATGGAAATATACAGGGTTTACAAGCTACAATTTTAGGGTAAGTACAACAAATGTATGAGTTTGATATTAAAAAAACAACTTTGGAAGTTGGAATCTATTTTAATTTTGAAATTTAGCACTTTAATTCCAAATGGAATGAATCAAGAATGTCATTGGAAATTTTTTTTTTAATTAACTTAAAGTTTGTGATTGGTTAATTGTTTGTGATTATACTATTTAAAAATGGGATGTGTGAAGTAAGGATATGCTCTGTAAAGGCTGAAGAGCCAAGGCGCTAGGGAAATTTGCATTCTATGCTTTGTGTTTGCTGCTAACGAGATTTTATTGGATCCAAGTATGTGTTTATTTTACCTGTGCTGTGGGACTGCATTCTGGATCAACTACTGGACTGGAATTTTAATAAAATATAAAGATAATCACTGGCTTCTTTCCTTGTGTGATGGTGAACTATTTAATTTCCATTTCATGGCGAAGTAAACTACTATCATACATTCTGCACACATACATACATATATAAACACAAAACCATTCTAAAGGCACAAGAGAACATTAGGGTCCATTGTGCTGCATCTTTCTGCTGCAATTTGATGAGCCATTTAAACATTCTTGAGTGTGTGGGCACTCAAATTTTTTATATTTAGTTGCAGTAACCTATGATCATTAAGCTGTGTCTTATTATGCCACTATATCTGCATTGTGTTGCACAGCATATTTCCTTAATGTGTGAGCAAGATAACCACAGGGGTCACTGCATAAATTCTTTTTACTAGTCTTTGGTGTGCAGATTATGCAACAGATTGGGAACGCCATAATGTGACATGTCTTGTACATGTCAATCTCTATGTACACAGACATATTTTATGACAGACATATCTATCCATTAGAGCAATGTCATACGTTGCTGTATGTTATCCTTACATGTTGAACATATAACACCCATGTTGTTACATGCCATCATTGTATGTGTGCTACATTCTGCTTTGTTTACTGCATGCTGTGTGATAATCATTTATTCTTACAAGAAAATGTTCACATACATTTAACCAAAATTATGTAATATGTGTATACATCAAGTGATATGTGCACCCCAGGGAATTATGTACATGGATATTACAAATGCACAGGACTATATATTTTGTGACAATATGGTCTCACATTTTGATAAATCTCATGGTGCAAATATTACTGTACAATTTTGGGCATGCATTACAGTTGTCTGGCCACTTTTAGTTGCCATGCACTTAGTATATATGATGAATGGCACTCTTGATAGACCAGATTTGTACTTATACACATGTATGTGTGCTTCACACTTAGTGTTGCCTTATAGAATGGTATTGTGGCTTACCATAGCATGCTATATTTGTGTGATTTGTCATGTCACATTGGAGTGTGCCTATATTTATTATGGTGGCACATTTACACATAGTTTGTTCATATAGTGTATAAATTAACATTTGGGAAAGTGCAAGACAGAGCGGTACGGTTAATCTTGCAGTTAAACATAAGTTTTGTATGTGGACACATGTGATTTTATATTTGTAAATGTCTCTGAAATTTCATGCATATTTGCTGAGCATCACCAGATGTACTTTGGCTGCACAAGTTTGCTTTTGGTCAACATGCATGTGCATTAGAGTATCAAAAAAAACACATACAATCAATCACCCAGCTGTTTTGCACTATTGTCTCTGCATGGATAACAATGTTGTACTCAGACTTTACCTGATGTGAATCGTCATGTCGTATGATGACACATATTCATGATATGCAATGTCATGTTGTAAAATGCAACAAAGCTACTATGTGTACATCTATAGGCATGTGCCTTATGCTGCTTAGAGTATGGGGTCACATAGTATGTATCCCTGACTGTATACCTTATAGGTTCATTGGTTCATAAGTGTGTACTAGGCTAATGGCCCTGGAGCTTTTACAAGCCTAGCCCATAGGATTACCCTGGCGTCGTGCTACCCGACCTTAGTTCTCAATGTCTCTGTCAAGTAGAGCCACTGGAGTGATCCCTGAGGTGAATTTTCTATTTCCCATCCAGTCATCAAGATTTTTCTTGAAGAGGGCCAGTGAGGTGCTCTGTTTGACATGTATGGGAAGTTTATTCCATACTATGGGCAGTCTCTGGATTATGAACCTGTCCCTCCACCTTGTTCTGTTGATTGTGGTAATGAGGTTGAGGTCTCTGGAGCATGTGGTGCGGAGAGATTGGGATTTCTTTAGATGTAGCATTTCTAAAAGAGCTGGGTCAGACATGCCTTTATAAGTCAAGCAGAGATCGCCTCTAAGTAGATGATATGAGATAGAGAATAGATTTTTGAGTTTGTCCATATAGGACACGTATTTAAGGCCTAGGATCCTCTTTGTGAGGTTCTTTTGTGGCCTCTCCAGTTGTTGCAGGTGTCTAGTGAGGTGCATGGCAAATGGGGCATTGCACTCGATGACTGGCCTAATGAGAGAAGAGTAGAGGGAGACAAAACCTTTTGTAATGAGATGTGCCACAAAGAAGGACTTTCTGACCACAATGGCAATGTGGTGGTTAAAAGAGAGGTTGCTGTCAACCTGTGTTCCCAGATCTCTTATAATGCCTTCTGTGTTCAGTGGACTACCATTGATGTGGTAATTCATGGGAACTGGGTTTTTCCCAAAGGGCATGACAACACATTTTTTGGCATTGACCTTAAGGCCATGGTTCTTACACCAGTTGTTGGTCATAGTGAGGCCTTTCTGTAGGATGTCAACATCACTTGGGGAGTTAATAATAGCTCCCCAACTTGCAATCGTCTGAGAACTTTGTCAGCCAGTCTCTTTGTGTTGTACTGGACTTCAGAGAAGTATATACCAAACAGGAGAGGACCCAAGACTGAACCCTGTGGGACTCCACTCATGACTGGTCAGCAGTATGACTTGGAGTCAGCTACGTTCACACTGTGGGTTCTATCTGGGAGCCAGTTTGCAACCCATCTAGTGATATAGGGGTTGATGCTTAGCTTAGTGAGTTTTTCTATGATTCCTGAGTGGGGAATAGTTTTGAAGGCCTTGGCCAGATCATGGCATGCTGTATGAATCACCTTACCTTCATTCACAGCTCTGGTGACTGACTCAAAGAAGTTGACCAGGTTGAGCAGGCATGATCTACCTACACAAAAACCAAACTGTATGGGATCCAGAGTTTGGAGATTCCCTATATCCTTGTTTATTAGGTCCAAAAGGTCCAACCTTGGGAATGTTGATGTTCTTTCTTCTGCATTTTTCATAGTGGTAGGGCATTGTACAGGATGATGTGCCACTGGCATTTGGCGATGAAGTGCCATATGTCTCAATTGTCAACATGTTTGTGAACCTCATATGGTTAGAATATATGTATATATGCATATATGTGTACTGCTGTTGAGCGGGTTTAAATATTCTCAGGTGTATAGTGTGCACCACAAATGAAATACACAAATTAAATTTGAACCTCTTTGACCACATCCTGGCCATCTGCAGACAATGTGTATATGATGCCCACAATGTATGTGGCATATACTATGCTTATGTCTGCCAATGTGCATGCCTTGTCTTCGCATCCTGTACTGTTCTAGACTGATGGCACATTATGTGTGTATACGTGTTTCTGTGATATTTTGTATGGAGTGTGCATGCTTTTAAATCTTATTACTGTTTTCATCAAAATTGTTTCATAGATGCTTTTGTAAGTATAGTGTGACTGTGACACTACACTGACACATATGTGTACAGTTGTCTGGGGCATATAGCTACCATAGTGCCTGTGTTAGCTACTCCTCCAGATACCACTGTCATGTGGCACAGATCACATCCCTAAAGTAATGTATATTTACCTTTTTTGGCATCTGTATACCAGCACATGTGTTTGAATGGCATGTGCTCCGTGTGCTAGGTGGGATGTGTGCAAATATGCACATATGTTCAATACAGTATTGGTGTTATTACTGCATGTTTGAACCCACTGCAGTACTGGCATGGTGACAATATATATGCAGGAATACGTGAGCTGCATGTTCACTATGCATGCAGCTTTTAGATGTGATATACCTGCAGTGTTACCTGTGGTGTTAGTTCACTTCATATACATGCATTACTGTTGGATGTACATGCCACACCTGTGAGATATATGGATGCCCTCCAGAGCCATGACATACATATGCTGTTTACACTGTGGTAACATTGTTCCTGCAACATATCTTCATAGACTGCACATGCTGGTGTGTGCTGTCATCATACCCACAGTATGACATATGCTTGTACATATATGTACCAACATGTCCTACATGCTCAGTACACAGGTGTCAAATCTTAGAATGCCCTATAAATTTTTTGGACAATCCTAGTGGATAGTGTATTATGTGTTTGTAGTAGATAGTGTGTAGTTATGGTCTCTATAATGTGCAACATTAGTGTTATGAATGCCCTGAATATTGTTGTGAGTATTTATTTTTAGTTCTGCATGATATATACTTTTTCCTGTGAGAGGGTATTTGTTATTTTATTTTCCCACTCCTATTCCAGAAATGAGCTTAATTATTGGAATGTTATACAGCAAGGTTTATAAAACCAATGGTTCCACTCATGGATTTGCAGAAATCTTACAAACAGAAATTTCCTGTTACATTTTCCTAGTCAACAACCTTTCCATCGAAGAACATGTTTCATCAGAGGAGAAATGAGTATAATTTCTAAGCTTACCTCTGATGACACTGTTTTCAGGACTGAATTAAACAAATTCCAGAAAATGAGGATACCCATCCTATTTGGTGGAATGTTATGGCCATGATACTTTGGAAAGAGAGGTGACGTATGCACCTCCTACACATCAGGTATTAGTTACGACTTCTAGAGTTGACATATACCCCAGGATCAGCTTTAAGTTTCATGAGAGAGCTATGATCTTTATCTACAGATTACATTCTGAAACCATCAAGTGTGTTATAAGCAAACATTGGTGTAATCTTTCTCACTTGGGAATACCTCAAAATGCTATTAACAACGAACCAGTGTTTGTACACAAAAACAAAACAAATATGAAGACAATTTGTTAGAGGACTAGTGGTGAGGCAAACACATTTATCAGCAACTACAAGTTACATACAGGTGTGGCAGGTCTAATTAATTTAAGTACGTAGATTGCAAGGTGCAGGGTGATATAGAACAACATTTTGTAATGGACTGTTGCTCAGGAGATTCAACTGCAACATTGTATGGGTGATAGACTTGGCTTGCTGCAAAGGATGCCAGGCATTTTATACCGGCAAAACAGAGAAAAGCATTAGAACAAGAATAGCCACAAACAGTACCATGCGCTGGGTCCAATGGTTGGTTCTAAACGATGTAGATACGACTTTCACACTGATGGAAAATCCACAAAGAGAAACAGTTCAAAAGCACGTACTTCGTATAAAGAAAAACTGCAGAATAGTAAAAAATCAAGCAGTTTATTTGACAAACTGTTAGCGCTTTCACCCGTAGGCTTCTTCAGACATTTACAAAAATACAAACTCATTCAAGATTTTAAATACTAAAACACCTCTGTCTATTGGTTGAAAAATAAATCATGTGCACATACAAAAATCATTACTTAAAGACATAAAGCGCTAAACTTCCTAACCATCAAAAACATATTGTAGATGAAAACTACAACATATACATGAACTCATTTCTATATATAAAAACATGTATTAAAATATGTGTTAAAAATACCTAATAAAATTCCTAATAAAATTGTATGGCAGATTCCATAAAACCTAATCCCAGCTTTATTGAAATAACAACTATCTTCAACATCTAAACCATAAAATGGGTGCGGTAACCGTACTGATGTCAATACAAATATTATATTTAAGGTCTATAGCATCTCTTCTTTCTCAAGAAGGGAGCTATATGTGCCTTTTCATTCAAGCCAGGCGGTTTATCACCCCTGCACCTAATAATCCAACTCATCTCCCTTTCTAATGTCCAATTAATAAGATCCCCACCCCTGGCTATAGGGGAGACTACCTGCATGACAAGAAACTGAAATGTATGTTGTGGACCTGTAGACTTGACATGTCTGGCCAGTGCATTGGTATCATTGCCCAACCTTATCTGGTACATATGCTCTCTAATTCTCTCTTTTAATGTTCTATTCGTTTTACCTATGTAGAACGAAGTGCAAGCAGAGCACCTAGCCAGATAAACAACATTAGAACTCATACAAGTAGTATTTGTACGAAACTTAAATTCAAATCTAGTAACCGGATGGACAAATGACATGCTAGTGTCAATGAATGCACACTGGTTACAATTTCCACATGGTTTCGTGTTAATCCCTAATGTATGGCTAACACCTAAGAATGGGGTAATTGTCCTATTACAAAGCTTACTTCTTATATTAGACTTATTTTTATAACTGACCATAAGCTTAGGACCCACCACTTCCCTGATAGCTGGATCAAGGGTTAAAATCTCCCAACGTTCCTCTAAAATACTTCTAATGGCCCCTGCATCCTGTGTATAGAACAAAGGGGCTCTTACCACTTGAGGGGTGATAATATTTCTAGAATCTTCCATACCATCTTCCATAACAGGTTCAGAATAATAAGGTTTTGCAACAGACGAACGGAGCATGCTCACTTTTAACACCATCCTATTAAAAACTTGTTCATCATAACCTCTATTTACAAACATACCTCTCATTCTATCTAATTCCTCCCTATAACCTATCTCACTGGGATTCAACCTGGCCGCCCTCATGATTTGTGACTTCAGAACATTATTGAACACATAGAAAGGATGCATGCTCTCTCTATGGAGCAAAGCATTCCTATAACATGGTTTCCGATGTATACATGTATTAATAAGGCCACTAGGAAGTCTATATAAAAGAACATCTAGAAAAGAAATGGTCTCTTCAGAATAATTCAAAGTAAACGTTAAAAAACCTGTAGACTGATTAATATCATGAACAAACAACAACAATTCTTCCCTGGTCCCAAACCAAAGGAAGAAAAGGTCGTCTACAAACCTTTTATAAAAACTTATGTGCTCCTTGAAGGAGCCAAACTGAAAAAGATACTGTTCCTCCCAATGGGCCATCACAATGTTGGCGTAGCTATTGGCACATGAGGTGCCCATAGCTACGCCATCATTCTGTAAAAATACATTGTCGGCAAACATAAAGACATTATTAGTAAGAATAGTTTCCAAAAAAAGGGCTAACAAATCAATAAACTTGCTGGTGTAATTGGAATGCCTCCGTAAATAGCTTTGAAAGTATATAACCCCTAATTCATTAGATATAATGGTGAACAAACTCACCACATCTAAAGTGACTAATAAAAACTTCCGTGAGGGATCTATGCCCTTCATATATTCATAAAGTTCTAACAAGAACTGTTTACTGTCTTTCAAAATGTGGGGACTCCTGTCAACCAAAGGTCGTGCAAAGTGCTCAAGATAAATAGACATTGGTTCCGTTAGCCAACCTTGCCCTGAGACTATAGGTCTCAAAGGAGGGTGGTGCAAAGACTTATGTACTTTGGGAAGGCCCTTTATAATAGGTATCCTAGGATTTTTTACTTTCATGTACTGATATAGCTCCTCAGTAATATCATTATTTATACTTAACTCATCCAGCATGTCAAACACCTCAAACACCTTCTCTGAGACAACATGCATATCAATCAAACTATAAAATGAGCCTTAACTCAACATAAGCCTCATACTTTCCATATAATCAACTGTGTCCATTAAAACAATAGGACCGCCTTTGTCGGCTGGTCTAATGACAATGTTAGGGTCCATACTCAATGCTTCCAGTGCCTGCCGTTGTGAAAAGTTCAAATTCTGCTTATATCTAATATGCCTATTATTGCTAAAATGTTCATGTATATCATTCTCCACTAACCGTGAGTAAGTGTCTAATAGAGGGTGTAGCTGTGGAATATATACACTATTAGGTCTAAACCTCACCTCTGAATTACTAACGTTTGAAGTACCAAAGTCTAATTTAAGTTGTATACTTCTCACAAAATACTTCAGACCTACAATTGAATCAACTAGATCCCCACGGCTAGTGGGGATAAAACTCAGGCCCTTATTCAAAACATTAACTTCAAACTGACTTAGCGTCCTACTAGTTAAATTAATCACTAACGAGCTGCGGTCCTCTCCCACATTTTCTTGAGAGTAGGACCCACAACTTCGTTGCCTGACACTTTCTTCTTGTGTCGTCCCCTGCTCATCGACCTCCCTCTCCCTAACCGCTGATTCTGCGCTATAGGGAAAGGGTTAAAGACAGTCTCAATTCTGTCAGAAGTATTATTAACTGCTACAGTCTTTTTCCTAACCACCATATCAGTTACTCGAACAGATCCCACTTCACTGGGGGGCTGTATCACTGTATTCTCAACATGGTTCGTCACAGAACCAACTGCAGCTATAGTCTGATCCTTAGACAAAACAGACAACTCCATATCACCATTCAAAACATTAACAGCTGTAGAAACAGTAGCAACAGCATCATTACTAATATTTTCAGTATGTGGAATATGTCCACCTAAATGTATATTCGTAGCATTCACTGTTCTACCAAAAGAAGGAGTGGTACTAACTCCACCTGCTACTTGCCCTTGACCATTTGGTCTCGGCCAAGTGAACACATGGTTGTTGCTGAAATCTCTTAAATCCCTTAGGATTTTCCCCTTCTTTTGTTCCAATATACGCTTTTCAAACAAAGTTACATTATCTATAACATTGTCCAACAACATATCAACGGTTGCATCCACATTTCTAGTCTTAATGTCATTATAGAGTTCATTAACAGTTTTCTGTAAAGTTTCTTCTTCTGGTTTGTGAAATTCAATTAACAGTCTCATATAGTTGTTACTCAGCTCTAAATTGAGCTGTTGCCACTTGTATAACAACTCAGGAAATGCATTACCTGAGGTGGGCATTTTCAAGATACGTAGCCCACGTGGAATAATCTTTTTCGCCAAGCACGCTTCAAAGTGCTGGCGTTGTAACTGTAACCTTTTCAGTTTAATAAATTCTTTCTCCAGCTTCTGCAAATCCTCGGAAACGGAAAACAAAGTTCTAGCGTTCGTATTTTCATTCTCATCTCCCAAACGCGGCTCATACAGCAGCAACATATTGGTGTTTCCTCTCACACAAGCGTGAAAGCGATCAGCTTTCTGATTGGTCTGCTCACCCATCCTCGGTACATACGGTAGTTCAATGTTATTGTCAATCAACTCAGCCATTCTCCTCACTTGGTGTGCAAAACCAAAGTAAATATATAGAAAACAAGCAAAGCACACACCAAGGTAATGGAGCTGGGACCCAGCTAATGCAATGGATATAAAAATAACGATAATAGCCACAAACAGTACCATGCGCTGGGTCCAATGGTTGGTTCTAAACGATGTAGATACGACTTTCACACTGATGGAAAATCCACAAAGAGAAACAGTTCAAAAGCACGTACTTCGTATAAAGAAAAACTGCAGAATAGTAAAAAATCAAGCAGTTTATTTGACAAACTGTTAGCGCTTTCACCCGTAGGCTTCTTCAGACATTTACAAAAATACAAACTCATTCAAGATTTTAAATACTAAAACACCTCTGTCTATTGGTTGAAAAATAAATCATGTGCACATACAAAAATCATTACTTAAAGACATAAAGCGCTAAACTTCCTAACCATCAAAAACATATTGTAGATGAAAACTACAACATATACATGAACTCATTTCTATATATAAAAACATGTATTAAAATATGTGTTAAAAATACCTAATAAAATTCCTAATAAAATTGTATGGCAGATTCCATAAAACCTAATCCCAGCTTTATTGAAATAACAACTATCTTCAACATCCAAACCATAAAATGGGTACGGTAACCGTACTGATGTCAATACAAATATTATATTTAAGGTCTATAGCATCTCTTCTTTCTCAAGAAGGGAGCTATATGTGCCTTTTCATTCAAGCCAGGCGGTTTATCACCCCTGCACCTAATAATCCAACTCATCTCCCTTTCTAATGTGGTGTTTGACATGCTGGATGAGTTAAGTATAAATAATGATATTACTGATATTACTGAGGAGCTATATCAGTACATGAAAGTAAAAAATCCTAGGATACCTATTATAAAGGGCCTTCCCAAAGTACATAAGTCTTTGCACCACCCTCCTTTGAGACCTATAGTCTCAGGGCAAGGTTGGCTAACGGAACCAATGTCTATTTATCTTGAGCACTTTGCACGACCTTTGGTTGACAGGAGTCCCCACATTTTGAAAGACAGTAAACAGTTCTTGTTAGAACTTTATGAATATATGAAGGGCATAGATCCCTCATGGAAGTTTTTATTAGTCACTTTAGATGTGGTGAGTTTGTTCACCATTATACCTAATGAATTAGGGGTTATATACTTTCAAAGCTATTTACGGAGGCATTCCAATTACACCAGCAAGTTTATTGATTTGTTAGCCCTTTTTTTGGAAACTATTCTTACTAATAATGTCTTTATGTTTGCCGACAATGTATTTTTACAGAATGATGGCGTAGCTATGGGCACCTCATGTGCCAATAGCTACGCCAACATTGTTATGGCCCATTGGGAGGAACAGTATCTTTTTCAGTTTGGCTCCTTCAAGGAGCACATAAGTTTTTATAAAAGGTTTGTAGACGACCTTTTCTTCCTTTGGTTTGGGACCAGGGAAGAATTGTTGTTGTTTGTTCATGATATTAATCAGTCTACAGGTTTTTTAACGTTTACTTTGAATTATTCTGAAGAGACCATTTCTTTTCTAGATGTTCTTTTATATAGACTTCCTAGTGGCCTTATTAATACATGTATACATCGGAAACCATGTTATAGGAATGCTTTGCTCCATAGAGAGAGCATGCATCCTTTCTATGTGTTCAATAATGTTCTGAAGTCACAAATCATGAGGCGGCCAGGTTGAATCCCAGTGAGATAGGTTATAGGGAGGAATTAGATAGAATGAGAGGTATGTTTGTAAATAGAGGTTATGATGAACAAGTTTTTAATAGGATGGTGTTAAAAGTGAGCATGCTCCGTTCGTCTGTTGCAAAACCTTATTATTCTGAACCTGTTATGGAAGATGGTATGGAAGATTCTAGAAATATTATCACCCCTCAAGTGGTAAGAGCCCCTTTGTTCTATACACAGGATGCAGGGGCCATTAGAAGTATTTTAGAGGAACGTTGGGAGATTTTAACCCTTGATCCAGCTATCAGGGAAGTGGTGGGTCCTAAGCTTATGGTCAGTTATAAAAATAAGTCTAATATAAGAAGTAAGCTTTGTAATAGGACAATTACCCCATTCTTAGGTGTTAGCCATACATTAGGGATTAACACAAAACCATGTGGAAATTGTAACCAGTGTGCATTCATTGACACTAGCATGTCATTTGTCCATCCGGTTACTAGATTTGAATTTAAGTTTCGTACAAATACTACTTGTATGAGTTCTAATGTTGTTTATCTGGCTAGGTGCTCTGCTTGCACTTCGTTCTACATAGGTAAAACGAATAGAACATTAAAAGAGAGAATTAGAGAGCATATGTACCAGATAAGGTTGGGCAATGATACCAATGCACTGGCCAGACATGTCAAGTCTACAGGTCCACAACATACATTTCAGTTTCTTGTCATGCAGGTAGTCTCCCTATAGCCAGGGGTGGGGATCTTATTAATTGGACATTAGAAAGGGAGATGAGTTGGATTATTAGGTGCAGGGGTGATAAACCGCCTGGCTTGAATGAAAAGGCACATATAGCTCCCTTCTTGAGAAAGAAGAGATGCTATAGACCTTAAATATAATATTTGTATTGACATCAGTACGGTTACCGCACCCATTTTATGGTTTGGATGTTGAAGATAGTTGTTATTTCAATAAAGCTGGGATTAGGTTTTATGGAATCTGCCATACAATTTTATTAGGAATTTTATTAGGTATTTTTAACACATATTTTAATACATGTTTTTATATATAGAAATGAGTTCATGTATATGTTGTAGTTTTCATCTACAATATGTTTTTGATGGTTAGGAAGTTTAGCGCTTTATGTCTTTAAGTAATGATTTTTGTATGTGCACATGATTTATTTTTCAACCAATAGACAGAGGTGTTTTAGTATTTAAAATCTTGAATGAGTTTGTATTTTTGTAAATGTCTGAAGAAGCCTACGGGTGAAAGCGCTAACAGTTTGTCAAATAAACTGCTTGATTTTTTACTATTCTGCAGTTTTTCTTTATACGAAGTACGTGCTTTTGAACTGTTTCTCTTTGTGGATTTTCCATCAGTGTGAAAGTCGTATCTACATCGTTTAGAACCAACCATTGGACCCAGCGCATGGTACTGTTTGTGGCTATTATCATTATTTTTATATCCATTGCATTAGCTGGGTCCCAGCTCCGTTACCTTGGTGTGTGCTTTGCTTGTTTTCTATATATTAGAACAAGAATATATAAACACACCTACTGCATATTGAAGGCTGATGTGAAAAATCCCCTTACTAAACATTTTAATGTTTGCTCCAACATGTTCATATCAGTTTACTGAACTTGAGAAGGTACAATCTTGCCCCAGAAGGGTGACTGGAAAAATACATTGGAATTTCATGAACTATTGTGGACACTCAGAACTGACACAACAGGTTTTCTAGGACTCAGTGCAAATGCCACTACAGCAAGTTTGTTAAGAATAAAATCTTCTACCCATTAAAAGTTAAATAGATTAAAGGTATTTTCATTTGTTTTTGTTTTGGTTCCTTACACTTTGTCACTTTGTTTTATATGTGGTTTTTTTTGTACTTCTACATGCAATGATGATACTGATGAAACATTTTATGGTAATTTGCAACTCATTTTTTTATCTTTCTATTCTGGCAATTTATAGCATTGTAGTAAATAGTGATTACAGAAAGGACGTTGGAAGACTAAGGGTGGTAGAGTCTATATCTTCATTAAGGACAGGCACAGCTCCAGACTGGTTTGCCTGCATGATGCCCTGGAACTACTTCAGGTGGAACTGACAGCTGGCAAGACACGCATCCAAGATATAGCTAGCTATAGACCCCCTTCCATGATTCAGGACACCCACTCCTCTTACCTGGATCTACTTGACTCCATCAAGGTACCGCCTAACACCCTGATCCTTGGAGACTTCAACTACCCCACCATAGTCTGGGTGAACTATTCTTGCACTAATGCACTCTGTCGATGATTCCTTGACTTCATCATTTCTAATGCACTAGACCAGCTTGTCTCATCCCCCACAAGGGGAGATAACATTTCAGACTTGGTTCTCACAAACATGGATGACTGCTGCACCACTCCCATAGTATGTTCTTCCCTGGTGAGATAAGATCATCGGACTGTCTCATTCGAAGTTTCTATCCCACCCAACCTCACCTCAGCCATAATCACGCTAAAAAAAATCTCAAAAGCTAACCACAACTTTGTAAGGGAGGGTATCTTTACCTTCACACCACCGCTCCCCCATCAGAGGATGCAGACAACTATGCTGAACAGTGCACCAATGCAGTATACAAGCACTTGTACAACTGCATGGACTTAGCCATGCCCAATAGAACTAAAGCCTGCTCCTCAAGGCAACACAAACCTGTTTGGTGGACATCCTCTATCAACAGGCTTTGCAACAAAAGGAAGAAACTGCTGTCTAAGGGTAAAATGGAACAAATTCCAAATTGGAAAAACTCCACCCTTAGCCTCATCAAGCAAATTAGATCACTAGTGAAAATCTCCAAGGCCAATTATGATATGAAACTAGCTTCCAAAACAAAGGAAAACCATAAAGTCTTGTTCAGTTACGTCAGGAACCTCCATGGCAAAGCCCAGGTTTGTTCCAAATTAGTACTTAACAGTATCACTTACACTGATCCTGTTGACTTAGCCAATCTGCTAGCAGATAGGTTCAGCACAAACGTCATCCCCTCTGTCCCCCAAAGGCTCTTTTGACATTCCCAATACTTGTTCCGCACCTCATATCTCCATAGATCAAGTGTTACAGACCCTATCCAAGGCAAAGAATACAGCTTCCATGGGACCTGATAGTATCCCAGGATGTATTCTGCATCATCTCTAGCAAGAACTGGCTTCACCATTGAGCACCCTATTCAACCACAGCCTCAGTACAGGCTTCCTTCCAGCAGAGTGGAGAACTGCCATTGCCATCTCTTTGCATAAAAGTGGTGCCACTACTAACCCTGGAAATTATCGCCCCATTAGCTTGATAAGTCTGATATGTAAAGCCATGGAGCATATTAATATGGATCTTAAAGACATAGGTAATCTCCAAGCACCTGACCCCACCCAGTTCAGATTCATCAAGGGCAGATCTTGCCTGTTGAACCTGATTGATGTCTTTGAGACTGCCAACAAGACTCTGGATGAGGGAAAGTCAGTGCATACACCTTTACTTGGCCAAGGCCATTGACACAATCCTCCACTCAGGCATGATTGAAATGCTAACACAACTTGGTGTAAATCCCTATCTCATCAGATGGGTGTCCAACTGGCACACCGACAGGACCCTCAAAGTCGAAATAGGCACCTCCATCTCCGATAGCAGATCTGTCACTAGTAGAGTTCCCCAGGGATCTGTCCTGGGACCCCTACTGTTTGTCATCTATTTCTCAGAGGTCCAGGCAAAGGCAAAAGGCCTGTGGCTGACCAAGTTTGCAGATGACTGTAAGTTGGGTGCTGTCATTTACTCCTTAAATGATGTTAACACACTGCAAGAGGGTATCATAGCAACTAATGACTGGTACCAAAGTGATGGCCTCAAGCTAAATGCAAAAAAAGTATCATCTTACCATTTGGCAAAAGCATGATTCCTACTGATTATCACATCACCGGCTACCACCTAAGCACACCAGCCGTGATGAGAGACCTGGGCACTCAGGTTGATAACAACCTCACATTTGACCATCATGTAGTGGTAGTGGTCAGAAAAGCCTTTTACTTGTTTCATCTCATAAGTAAAGGGATTGCATCCACAAAAAAGGAGGTTATTACTTCTCTATACTCCTCCCCCCTCATTAGACCAATAATTGATTATAACACCCCAGTTGGGATGTACCTCTCCAAACATCTGCACCAGCTGGAAAGGCCACTGAAATACCTCACAAAGAGAATCCATGGCCTCCAACCCCTGTGCTATGCAGACAGGCTCAAATCACTATCACTCTACTTAGTATCACACAGATTGCTCAGGAGTAATCTGTGTTTCACCTATAAGGCAATCTTGGACCCTGCCTTGCTACAGATGCTTCAAATCTGTAAGTCTAACTCCTCAAGCACTACCTGCTCAAGAGGCCTGAATCTAATATGCAACGTCAACAAAACCTGCTGGAGAGACAGGTTTGTCTCCCAGTGGATACCCTGTCTCTGGAATAGACTTCCCATGCACATCAAACAGAGAATCTCGCTGACCCTCTTCAAGCACAACCTTGATGAGTGGATGGGAAATCACAAACTTGTCCCAGGGGTTCTATCTGTGTCCCTCATTGACAGGGGCGACAAGTGCTGACTGAGGTTTCTTTTTGGGTAAAAACTCTTGGCTAGGCTTGTAAAGGCCCCAGTATCCTAGTGACCTCCAATGATCCTATAATCCTACATGTTGTCATTTTACTTCTTAGCCACATTATGGGTTTTTAAAGTTAAAATATCTAGGGCTGCTCATTGTTTTTGTACTGTTGAATTCTGAAACTTAAGTTAAAAGCACTCACCCATTTTACTTTGTTATTGAACTTTTTTAAAAAGGCTTTTGTATACTTTTACTGGGCATTTTATAGCTCTACTAAATCATATTAATGCTGGCATATTTGCTGGGGGTTTTGATTTGTTTGTAGGTCTACACACATGCCTGACAGATAGGCAATGCACTTAGGTACCAGACAAAGAGAAAGCAGGCCACATATAATATGTCTTCTGTTGTGTATTTCTGCTGATGCTGGCTAAGCCTTAGAGTCGTGGTTGATAACCATGATACACAACCCACAGCCCATGAAGAAAATGGGTTATAACACAGTTTATGAGGAAAACAAAATCTAGCAGATCATGCATTCAAGCTGCTGGAAGGCCAGTTCCAATGTACAGAAACATATGGAGGATCAATGAAGTACAGTCCAGATATATGTAGGAAGATCTATGTTTCACAGGCCATGCTAATCAAAGTTGATTTGTGCAAACAAGGAGAAGACCAGGTGAACAGCATAGCATGGCATTCTATACCAGTCATTCAAGCAGCAGAAGGGCAGGGTGAAGAATCAGGGAAATTACACTAAAATCCCCAAACAATCTTTAGCAGCAATCAATAAGCTTATATAGTATTTTAAAAAAATCACAACTCTGCACTTTCACAGATAAAAGAAATTATAGCATAGCCCATAAGTCTGTTTCATGCTAGATAACTGCTGCTATCTTCCTTAATAAACCCAGTGCACCCAACTTATAAGTAATGACACAGACAGTGTCACTAACACCTTCCACTTAGCAAAATTCCCACTCCCACTATATAAAAAAACTTAAACCTACCTCTCTTGCAGCAGGCAGCCAAAGAGTAGAATAGAACAGAATACCTCAAAATAGCGGTAGAAGCCATTTACATACCCAGTATTTATACTTATAAATAGTTTTCTCAAAGAAAACATAGCCCCAAAAACTCTGTAAATAATCCTGCATTATTTGTTTGCATACAGGTGGCAAATGTCTCAACAAAAACAAACTACAAACCTATAGCCATCCTTTCCCATCTATATAAAATACCTGAAAATGTGCTTACCTTTAAATGATCGAGTACTTAGCATCAAACAAATTACTTTTCACAGCACAGAAAGGATTTAGGCCAAACAGCAGCAAAGAAAATGTATTACCAACTTTTGGAAACTTTATCCATCAATGATGAAATTAAGTTGAAATAGTTGCATCCCCATTTTTATACTTATCCAAAGCCTTTGATACAGTTTTACACCCCATACTATTAGACTCAAGGAAATGGGCCTCACAAGCAGCACAATCATTACATACCAAGTATTTATACTTATAAATAGTTTGCTTAAAGAAACTATAGTCCCAAAAACTTTGGAAATAATCCTACATTATTTGATTGTGTACAGGCAGCAAATGTCTCCAAATAGCAAATTACAAACCTATAGCCATCCTTTTCCAGCTATAAAAAATACTTGAAAATGTGCTTAACTATAATTGATCACGTATCTAGCATCGAACAAATTACTTTATATATATATATATATATATATATATATATATATATATATATATATATATATATAGATATATACACATCAGAAGAATTTTTTGAACAGAGCCTGGTTTTGTTTCTCCTCACTAATTCTTGTTGGACTATATAAATTAAATCACTTAAAAGCATAACTTAATTATATGTGACAATACTACAATCAAAGAAACAGTGCTCAATAGTTCAAATAGTTAACCCAAGCACAAATAGGCTATATATTAGAGTAATTATTACTGGTTCACACAACGTAAACACTCAGGCTGCTTAAAAAACAACAAAAAACAAATATAGAAAAATATAAACCCTCAATTTAGATATAAAAAAGTAAATGTTTCAAATAAACACTATCTAAATCCTAACGTTACACCTTATTAAACTCCACCCTACAGTAACAGAAATATCACCAAATTGGTCAGTCCCAATAGTATATCTGTACATGTATAATCAGAAATGTATAAAGATCCCTTGATAGAAACTTACTATAATACAAAGCCCACAATAATTACCAGTGGTCATTTAACCCCGGTTTAAACATAGCCCCCAAATTAGTAATCCAGCGGCGCTCCTTGTTTGTTAACATTTGATGTTTTTGACTATCCCCTACATTAGATACTACAACTTTATCCAAACCTATGAATATAAAGTGTGATGTAGGATGAACTAATTTATGTTTATATAGCGCACTTCTTGTGCGTTGACATTTGATATCACTAATGTGTAAGCAAATCCTTTGCTTCAACGCACAAGAAGTTTGCCCTACATAAAAAGCACCACACTGGCAAACAGCCATGTAAATTACCCAAGTGCTGTTACATGTAATAAGGCTACGTATATCAAATACCTTTTTTGTATTCACCGAAGTGAAGGATGTAGTTTTAGCCATGAATTTGCATTGTCTACATGTACCACAAAAAGTACTTCCCTTTACTCCCAGTGTATCAGTGTTAAATTGATGGTCTTTTTTAAATTTAGAATTGTATCCAAAATGACAAACACTGTCAGTATATTTACTGAAAAACACATCGGATTCCAATATATGCCAATGCTTCATTAATACATTTCTGATAGAAAATGTATTAGTTCCATAAGTTGTAATAAATCTAATATGGGGACCATCACTTCTACGTACCCTATCTGTTAATAGGGAATCCCTATTTATGGAACAAGCTTTATGATTGGCCCTACTAATAATATTTCTTTGGTAACCTCTGTGTAAAAATCTAGACTCTAAATCCAAAGCATTATTATGATACCGTTCATCAGATGAACAAATCTTTCTCACTCGTTGAAACTGTGAACCTGGAATGTTAAGGATAGTGTGGGAAATAAATCACTTGCAGCTTCACAGTAGTGCCCTTTATAAAACCAAAAGTTGTAACTGAGATGTAGTAGTCAAGGTAGGAAACGGTTCACTTGCAGTTTCACACCACTTTATTAAACAAAAGTAAGCGCTTTCGTGATCTAAGTCAGCTGATCGCTTCTTCAGACTCATAAAAACAGTTAAAACATTGGTATTTAAAATATGGTTCAACCAATGAAAACACATATAGAACTATGACATAGACTAATTAAAATTGCATACATCAGTACATTAATTTGCCTTATATTCTGCATAAGATTAAATAAAATATACATATAACAGACACATTTTATGTAATAATCCATATTACTTAATGTTTTAGTGGTCTGGATTTTAAAAAAGGGTTCAAGGAAACAGCATTGTTCAATCCAGGAGACCTATCTGCCTGAAGTAGTAAAATCCATCTTTGTTCTGCTTCCTCTACCTTATTCCTTATATCACCTCCCCTCTTACTTTTATTTATTATTTCTAAAACCATGAAATAAAAAATATGTTTCCTATCTTCTTCTTCCACATGTTTTGCTAAAGCACTTGTGTCTTTTTTATTTCTTATATCTCTAAGGTGTTCAAGGATACGTTCCTTTAGACACCTATTGGTTTTGCCTATATAAAAGACATGACAGACAGTGCAGAAGCTGAAATAAACCAAATTTTGTGTTCTGCAGTCAGCATAAAAATCTATATCAATTATAAATCCTAATGTAGGATGTAGATCACGAAAGCACTTACTTTTGTTTAATAAAGTGGTGTGAAACTGCAAGTGAACCGTTTCCTACCTTGACTACTACATCTCAGTTACAACTTTTGGTTTTATAAAGGGCACTACTGTGAAGCTGCAAGTGATTTATTTCCTGATGTGGATTATTCCATTTTTATCTTCAGCTGTGGTCTAACCATTGGTCTTTTCATTTTTTTTATTGTCACATATAATTAAGTTATGCTTTTAAGTGATTTAATTTATGTTATTGACAGATATAGTGATGTGATTTGCTACACTTTTAGTGCTCTATAACATGATGAGTGTTTAAATTTTTATTTCTGTTTCTAGTTATATTTAGAGTATCAATGCTGATAAAAATTGTGAAGGGTGCCAGCCCAGCTATCTGGAATGTTGCAAATAATCATATGTCATTTGTGAATATTAATGTGATCCATAGGCTTATCTTACAATGTAAGGGAACTATATGTTATGTGTGTATTAAACTGCTGGTGCAAAAGTGTGTGTTAAACTGTATGTTACATGCTGAGCTTCAAGAATGTAACCACAGTCTACCCTATTGGAAAATAACAGAGTTAACTTGCAAACTCTAAGAAAATAAGTGAATTGTTTATGATGGTGTTTATCTCAGCCAGGAGACAGAATGGCAGCTAGAAATTCTTTCCATTGTCTGGAAATAGAAATAATTACAGGTTTCAAAAGTAAAAGTGTTTAACTGTTTTATGACTTCCAGTTCTAGGCAAACTTCTGAAAAATAAGTATTTTTAACACAGAGGTGACAAAGAATGATGTAATCTGAGATAACCCAGCAGAAATGTTTGATAGTAACTTAAGAACTATCTCAGAGAGTGAATCTGTGTATGTTGTATTTGTCTTTGGATCTGACAACATACTCTCATCGGAACTTGTCTGGCTCTGTAAGTAAGACTTAGATTACAGTGATTTCTGTTAGAGATAGATAGGAACTTAGTAAGATTATTTTAGATGCTTTCTGTATTTATGTGAAACTGTCCTGCAATGTTGTTTTAAAATATTTCCTGTGATTCTGAACTCTGTTGTCACTGTGTTGAGTTATTTAGTATTGTCTTTTACTTTTATTATTTATTATTAAATATATTTAAACCTTTTAATTGTGGCTGGTTTGTTTAGAGATATTTAAGCTCTTAGATGACTTGCACGTGTATTTGGTGACACTGTATAGGCCACTCCTCTTGTCTTGGACACACTTGCCATTTGGATAATAGTAACATTATACAGTAGAACTGGTCACCCTTTGGGAAGGGACTTATAGTATCTGATAAGAGTGGTTGGTGGCAGCTGGTACTACCTTATAATCTGGGCAGAAGGGGGCATAGCTAGTGAATCTGTGCCAGCCTTCCCCAGGAGTGTCTGTGTGTTTGTATATAAATCAAATCTCAAAGTGTGTGTGTGTGTGTGTGTGTGTGTGTGTGTGTGTGTGTGTGTGTGTGTGTGTGTGTGTGTGTGTGTGTGTGTGTGTGTGTGTGTGAGCTACTTGGGCAGGGACATAAAGCACTGTTTGGACAGAGTAAGTGCTGGAGGTTTTGGCTTGACCACTCAGCAGACATCTGAGCCCTATAGCTTTGCCAGTGGGGAGTCTTATTTGGGATCTGGATAAAGAGAGATAAACCAGCCCCAGACTGACTGCGATCTCTGTGTGCTCTTAAGGGAAACTGTACTTTACTGTGTGTTTACTTGTTATCCTCCCAATGTACACATCCCTCGCTGGTGTTAGTGGTGAGGATTGAGGCTCCTTGATTACTGGGGCCAGTGCAGGGGCATCACATATTAATTGCTTGGCAGTGGTGAGATAGCCACATCACATATTAATTGGCTTGTAGTGGTGTGGATATTGAATCCCTGCAGCTTGTGTACAGTGATCACTGAAAGTACTTGTACTCTTAATAAGCCATGCAGTGAACATTCAGAGTTCATATCACAATTGTTTTATTTTTTTTTTTGTTAGCTTAGTTAGTCAGGGAGAGCAGGCAAGCATGTCAGCAGAAGAGTATGGCAAACTGACAAAGAACCAGTTAGCTGAGATGTGCCAGACTAAAGGACTGGTGCATGCCAACCTGACTAAGGCAGGCATGATTGCAGCTTTGGTCACAGCTTCATCAGAGAATAGCAACCAGGGGGACAATCAGACTGGCTGTGGAGCTGTTCAACTCAGAAAATGAACAGATCAACCTTTACACAGAGGACTTAAAAATCCATCTGGAGTTAGAGAGACTTGAGCTAGAGGCCAAATGTTTGGAAATAGAAGCAGCAGAGAGCGTGAGGCAACTAGATACTGAGGAAAATGAGAAACTGCTACACCTGGAAGCTGAGGAGAAGGAGTGGCAGAGGTAACATGAAAAGGAGATGCTGACTCTTTGCCAGAGTCATGGAAGTAATGGGGAAAGGAAGAACCAAACCCCAGAAGCAACAAAGGTCAGTAAACTTCTTCTACAATTTACAGAGAGGGATCATTTTGATAGTTTCATCCATATGTGCGAGAGGGTATGTAAACAGTATGATGTTGACCAAGGGATCTGGGTATGGTTCCTGACACCCTTAATCTATGGTAAAGCTGTAACTGTTCTTTCCAAACTGTCTGATAATGACTGTTTAAATTATAACATTGTAAAGTATTGTTTGCTAGAATTTTTTTAAGTTAACACCTGAAGCTTATAAAAAAAATGTTTTGTGAGCATAAAAGCAATGCAGATGAAAGTGTGTATGAATATGTTACTGAACTAAACACTTATTTTCATAGGTGGGTGAGTGGATGTCAGGTCACCACTTTTGAAGGGCTGGCAGAACTTTCGGTGTGGGAACAAGCCCTTAGCACTTTGCCTGAGGACATGATAATCTGGTTAGCTGATAGACAATGCCTTACTGTAGATGAGTTGGGGAAGAAGGGAGACCTATACCTAGCAATCAGGGTATTTCTGCACAAGAAAGGGACACCCAGTGCTGCTCATGGATCTAAGGGAACCCATGGTGGTCAGTCCAGACTGCCCCAACAGAATCTGCCAGTAGCAGTGGAAGCCACTAGTCCAGGTACACATCTAGAACCTAGGGTTAAATATTTTAAATGCAACCAGTGGGGCCATATAGCATATGGATGTCCACAGAGGCAAGGTGTGGAACACAGGGTGGGAGAGCCAGTAAGTGGGAATGACAAAATGCCAACAGTAGGTTGTCATGAGACAACAAGTGTACCAAACAACCACAAGAGGTTATATCCTATCTTAGTGAATGGGAAAGAGGCCATGGCTAAGAGAGACACAGCCTCTGACCTAACCATTGTGAACCTTGCAATGGTTACAGAGGAGCAGTACTTGCTTGGGCATTGTACTACAGTCAGAGCATTAGGAGGGACCCCATTCCAAATAACTTTGGCTAGGGTTCACCTTGACTGTGAGGGTGGAAAAGGAAGCCATAAAGTAGGTGTTTTTGAGGATATCCCTGCACATGTCCTGCCTGATAGGGAATGATTTTAATAATGCAGTACCATGTGCTCATGCAGTTACATGCAGTCAGCTTTGGAGACAAGCATGTGTGTCTGGTACCCTGGGGAATCCAGGAAGACCACACCCTTACAGCCAGGACTGGTGAGGTACTTACTTCAGGGAGGGAGCTGCCCTGTAGCAGTGAAACTGAAGGTGAGCCACAGCTGTTTGTGGGTACTGATGTTCCCTTGGACAGAGTGACTGCAAAGGAAGACATGAGTAGTAATACTCAGGCTGAAAGTGAGGCACCGCTGTCATAGGATACCAGACTTCCTGCAGAAGGGGAGCTGGAAAGGGTTACAAAGAATGAGTTGAGACAGGCTGAGCTCTCAGATCTGACATTACAAGGCCTGAGGGAGGTAGCTAGTGAGGCACCTGATTCTCAAGGGAAAGAGGGTTCTGTATACAGGGACAAAGGGTTACTGTACAGAGAGTAGACCCCTGAGGGTGGGCTACAGTGTGAGAGAATACAGCAGTTGGTAGTGCCTAGACCCTACCATCTGGCACTTCTAGGCATAGCCCACAATACTCCCTTTGAAGGTCATATGGGCATAAAACACACATAAAGATGTATTATGCAGAACTCATATTGGCCTGGAATTTCCAGAGATGTAACAGGGTACTGCAAGACCTGTGAGCAGTGCCAAAAGGTAGACAAGCCAAGAGACAAGGTGAAAGCTCCTTTGATGTCTTTGCCTGTGAATGAGGAGCCATTTCAGAAGGTAGCTATGGATATTGTGGGGCCTCTGAGTACCCCAAGTTCCACAGGGAAAAAGTATATCCTAGTGGTAGACGATCATGCTGCCAGATACCCTGAGGCAGTGGCTCTGTCCTCCATTGAGGCAGAAAAGGTGGCAAATACTTTGTTAGAGATTTTCAGCAGGGTAGGTTTCCCAAAAGAAAGACTGATTGATAGAGGTGCCAATTTCATGTCAGATCTGCTGGCTTGTCTGTGGAAGTACTGTGGAGTGAAGCACATAAAGACCACCCCTACCATCCCCAGACTAATGATCTTGTTGATAGGTTAAACTCTACACTCAAGACCATGCTACAGGCATTTGCAGACCAGTTCAAGAGTGATTAGGACAAATATTTGCCCCATCTGTTGTTTGCTTGTGGAAATTTGGAGGCTAGGAGGGAAGAAAGTGATAAGGCTCTGGAAGGTTTTATTTAACAGTATTTTAAAAGGTGGGGAAGCACCAATATTGTGAAAGAAAGCTGTTGTGGCTGTAATAACTAAAGATAACAAAGACCCATCAGACCAGGCTTCATGTAGGCCCATTTCAATTTTAACCATGATTATAAAAGTGCTTATGTCTGTAATAGTTAAAAGAATGGCAAATGGTTTACCAAAATTGATAGAAATGTATCAATGTGATTTTGTGGAAGGGAGGCAAACATTTGGCAACATTAATAGAATAATGATGATCCAGAGGGAAGCAGAATACAAGAAAATACCACCGTTGGTGGGTCTTGATGCAGAGAAAGCATTTAACAGAGAAAGCTGGGATTTTATGAATAGAGAAATGGAGGCATTTGCGTTCCCTAATACAATAATATGGCTAATTAGGAGGGTATATGAGGCATCAGAGTCAAAAATTAAAGTGGAAGACTCTGACAAGTTGTCTCTGAACAGAGAGATCAGGCAAAGGTGCCCTCTTTTCCCTTTATTTGTTTTATATTTAGAGCCACTGCCAAGGAAAATCAGGGACTCAGAAATGCAAGCATTTACTTGGTATGGTAATCAAGAAAAGTTGGCTTTATTCGCAGGCAATAATGTTTTGTAACTGATAAGAGAAAAAGCAAACATCTCAGTGCTGTGGAATATCTTGATGCAAATCAAAAAGAACTGTAGATACTCCATCAAAGGTTGCATGCCCACAAAGATTCCAAGGGAAAAAAGAAAAAAGCAGGTACTGGCCACCATGTTGAACAGCTTCAAAAGTTTTATTTTAAAACACAATTAAAAACACTGGAATTAGTGCTTTCGGGACCAAGCCCTTCTTCAGATACAAAACTCAAATGCAACTGCAGTTTTTATATAGCTCTTCAGTTAACATTCAATACCGCACCCTCCTTTTCCTTAATGCAGGTCTTAAAGGTATAACCCATTTAAACCTTGGGTTTTGTATGCTGCTAGCTCAATGATCCATTTTGTTTCATTCAACTCTGTCTCATTAATCAAATCACCTCCCCTTTTATTTTTATTTACAAATTGTATAACCATAAACTTAAACTTATGATTTTCATTCTTAGAAATGTGCTGGAAAAGTGCATTATGTTCGTATTTTAATCTTACAGAGGACACATTCTTCAAAATTCTGTTTTTCAGCATGCAGTTAGTTTTTCCTACATAGAATGAGCTGCAGTCCTGACAGACAGCCAGATAAACAACAATCTTTGTTCTACAATCTGCATACAAATCAAAACAATATTGTTTTCCTGACACAGGGTGTACATAGGATTCTGCCTCCACAATATACTCACATGCTTTGCAATTTCTGCACTTTTGTGTACCTGCATGTTGTGTAAAATTGTTCCTACTTTTTTCTATCTTCCCTTCATGACATAATAGATCCTTCAGATTTTTATTTCTTCTAAAGCCAAAAACTATTTTTTCTCCCACTACCTTGGCTGTTTTTTTTCATCTGTCAGCAAAACATTCCAGTTCTGTTTTATTATATCACATATAATAAAATATATATCCCCTATGTTTTTGCTTTGCTATATGCTAACATTAGCCTCACATTATCCATCTGTGAGGATCTACACTGAACAGGTGTTCCATCGTATTGTCTATGGGAGAACCAAGGACTAGACCTATTACTTCTGTATTGTTTACTCTTAGTAATAGCATCTTTAACTCTATTTTCATTGTATCCCCTTTGACATAGGTTACTATCTAACTTGTCTATTTCTTGTTCAAAATGTGCATCCTGCATACATATACGTGAAATTCTATCAACCTTCCCTTTTATTATACCATTGAATGCATATCTTGGAGTAGAGCTTTGGATTTTTTGGATGTAAAATTGCTGAGGGATGAGAATGGAGTTTTGGACATAACCTTATTCAGAAAAAACTGTTGGAAGAATAGCATGCTATCTTATGACAGCATGTTCCGAGATATACATTTTTATAAAACTGTTAACAGAAATGTGTGTGCTATAACTGTGTTTTTATTCATTTAGCAATTATTTTTATCTAAAAAGTCTTATAAGCATATGTTATAGTGTAAATAGTGATGTATTTAATCTGAATTACATTTATATTTAAATAAGAATTACAAATATGTTTCTGACACTGACAGTTTTAAATGCATCTCTCGTTCCTGTCTGCTTTAATGACATCACACAATCCTGTATTTAGTCATAGCAACAAACAATTATTAGAATTAATCAATTTATCTTAGTCTGTTTAGATAAAAAGAATTTTAAGAAACTGTATACAGCTTCATGTTCTTAGTTCATGCATACATAGTATATTGAATTGAAATTTTCCTTTTGTATGTTTTTAATGTACATGCAGTTTCCCTTCTGCTTGCTATTAACCTGCAGTAGCTAGGAATTCTCAGTAGATGTCACAGAAGGGTTAATTTATGGCTTCTATGATTGACATAGTAAGCCTGGATATATTCTATCCATGCAGAAGGTTATTAAAATATACAGTTTTATTTTCAAATTTAGAGTTTTTACATTGTCCATAACAGTTTTAAAAAATATATATATATATATATATATATATATTTGTCATAATGAATCAAGGAAAGCACTTTTCAATTTTACTTATAATAGCAGCCTACATCAAATGATAATATTTAACATTATATCTATTAATGTCAATGGGTTGAACAACCCCATGAAAAGGAGTAGTGTCAACAAATATTTAATGCTACATAAAACTGATTCATTCAGGAATCCCACTTAGTAACAGAAGATCTAAACAAATTATAAGATTCTGGTAAGTTCAAACTACAACCACAAAAGAAGAGGTGTCCTACGTTTACACAGAAAATCAATGAGAATTCCAGAAACAGTTGACTCATACTCAAGCAGTAATGGTATGCTTGCTTTAGTCATATTAAAACTAGATAAAAAGATATACACTTTTGCAAAAACCTACTGGATACCGGGTATTGGGACTAAAACTGTGAAAAAATATTTAGACACCATAAGATTAAAGTCTACTGTGAGTTAATATCAGCAGGTGATTTTAATTGTGTCTTGTCCTCCACTGATACCACAAGCTCTAAGCTCTTCAAGATGTCCCGTTGCCAAACACTTGAAGAACTATATAAAAGACAGAAACCTAATTGACATTGACAGTATACATAATCCTCCCTGAAGTATTCTCACTACTCTTACAAATTTCACACACAGACCAACATAGACAAAGCCTTTGTAACCAGTTCTTTACTGGCCAAATCTGATAATGTAATGCTGACATCATGCCCTATGTCTGACTACAATGCTATCACCTTCAAAGTAACACTTAATATTGACCCCTTAAACTTCTGCCAAAGACTACCTGCTTATCTAGTAACAGTACAAGGATTTAAAGAATAGTTTCTTGATGAAATAAAGGTTTACTTACATGCCAATAATAATGGAGAGGTTTTAGATATTATCCTATGGGACACTTTAAATGTAGTCTTACATGGTAAAGTCAAAAGTTGTTATATAAATAAAAGGAAAGAGTGGGATAAAAAACTAATAGACATACAACAATAAATTGATGAACTAAATCTAAAACTTACATCAAATGACAAATCTGCATTAGCTGACATATGTAAACTGAACAAGGAATATCAAGATATCTTGCAGCATAAAATATCAACAAATCTGGAAAAAATCAGATTACAATTCTGCTAAATTAATCCCAAGAGTATGCAGAGGATTGCGATTAGATCTAAATATTTAAATGAAAAAAAATCATATAAAAAATAATATATACTAGAAATAATCAGACTATCAAAGTTACAGATCTAAAAAATCTCTTATTATGTTTTAAAAGCCATTACAATAATATTAATAATAATAACTCATCTACAAGTGATAAAAGTATGTTCAACTTTCTTGCTAATAATATTCAAAAGAAGCTATCCAAAAACAATATTAATAACACAGACAGACTATTTTCCTATTCCTTTTTTAATTAAAGGAACAAATAAAAACTCTTAAGACAAAAAAAGGCACCAGGGCTGGATGGTCTAATTCTGGAATTTACAAACTCTTACCTAACATCTTGAAAATCTTGCATTTCAAGAAGTTAAAACTACAGCAAACATCCTTCCCTCATGGAAACATTCTATCATCTCTCCCATTCTAAAATGAAATAAAGAGCCCAACCATTGCACACCATACAGGCCAATTTCTTTGCTTAACATTGATTACAAGGTATTTATATCTATCTTAGCAGACAGATTAAATAATATTCTTTCAATATTAATTCATGAAGACCAAACCGGGTTTATCAAAAACAGAAAGGTGCAAGACAATGTAATTAGATTACTGCCCTTAATAGACTTATCAAACAAGACAAAAATTATACAGTAAGACCACACAGGCAGAGCAACTGTTAACTTAAAATAAAAAATAAAAAAATCCAGACTATCAGTCGCTTCACTTTATTATTAAAAGAAAATATGAAATGACTAAGTGCTTTCGCCAAACCACACTATGGCTTCATCGGTGTCATTTGGAGTAATATTAAAGCTGTTTAAGTAATGTTCTATGCATATCTTGCAACCAATCAAGAAAACATATATGCATTAGTCATTAATATGTCATTTCCTTCATTTCAATAAAACTAATAAAACCTTTTAAAGTAAAAAAAAAACTGAATTAGTGTCAATCCATCACCAAACATTATTTTAAACCTTACACATAAAAACACTATTAACCACAATAAGAAGAAACTTTGAAATTATAAAACATTTTGATATTCCATGTAAAAAGAATAACACCAGAATCATGTACTAGATGAACACAAATTATATCACATTTGCCCTTTACTTTAATATTGGCATTAGAGATATGTTGTCATTTAGTCTGGAGGGACACATTGCTTTAAGCCTAAGTTGCAACTTTAATTATTTGGCTTCCACTTCCAATTTGCTGTCACGCCTCTCTCTTTCATATAAACTCTGTCTACAACAGAAAAAATACATTTTTTAAAACTGATGCATTAAGTACTGTGCAAGTAAAGGGCATTGTGCACATTCCTGATTTTAATTGCCCTCAAGTGCTCTGCTATCCTATCTTGAAGTCTACATATGGTTTTACCCACGTAAAAACCATAGCAGGCTGTGCAGGTGGCTATATATACTAAAATTGAGATGTTACAAATGCATTTCCCTGGACAAGCTAGGGCATAATTGTAGTTCTAAACCCACACATATGGTCCATCATTGATACATCTGCAGTATCTGCATGCACCCCACTTATACATTAAAGAATTGTGGTGTTTTGTATGACCACTGTGCCCTTCTGGGATGTTCTTAATATTCTTCCCCCTACTGTAAACAACTCTGGGTTTATTTCCCAGCTTTAATTTTGTATTCAAATCAAAACAATTATCTCAACTTCTGTTCATAGAAGAGATCAGCTGGGGGGGCCAAATTATTATATCTCAATATATAAAAAATCTGGTGTCTTTGATGTTCTTTCTACATGTGTAAATTGGTAAATTCTCCACAGTCTGAGAATGAAAGAGATGAAGAAGAAACAGGCTGCAAAAGAGACTGATTCAGCAGTTCAACAATCTCAGCCCTGGGTAAAACCCTGGAGGTGTGGGTTGTACAGGATACTGTTGCATTTGACCTACATAAGATGTCCGATACTGTCATTGGATGTAATAAGATGGTTGTGAACCATATGTAAGCTGCTGTGGAATCATGGTGAAAACCGGTGTCACAGCTCGGGCTTGTGGATTATTCTGAACTCTGGAAGTGCTGCTAGGGGGTTGTGGCTGGTATGGGAAGAACTGTTGAAGTCTAGCTAGTTCTCTAAATAGGAATAAAGTAGGTATTCATTTTTTTCATGATTTCCTTCCTGATACTCAATAACAAATTAAGTGGGTATCCCCTATCTAGAAACATTCCAATCAACTTGTATATCTCATTTTTGAAGGTATCATTGTCGCTAACTAACCGGGATACTCTAACCATTTGTCCTTTTATAGTGCTCTTCCTTTGGTGCAATGGGTGACAACTTTTGTAATGTAACAAAGAATTATAGTATGTATCTTTCCTATAGATGTTGCTATTTAGACCTTCGACTGTCTTGGTCAGATGTATATCTAAAAAATTAATCTCACATGCATGCCAAGAACTAATGAATCTAAGGAAAGAAGTTGTGCTGTTCAAATAATTAACAAAGTCAATAGCTTCAGTATCATTACCTTTCAATAGGATGAGTATATCATCCAAGTACCTGTTATACAATTTTATATTAGTCATAAATCCTGAGTTGAACACATGTTGTTCTTCCCAGTGAAGGAGAACCAAATTAGCGAATACCGGGGCACATTTGGACCCCTTCGCTAACCCTGTCTTCTGATGGAAATGTTCTTCTTCAAAACTTAGAAAGTTGTTTTTAAGTATTATCTCCATAAGTTCTACTAGGAGATTAATTTTAGTTCTGACAATCTTGCTACTTTTAAGAAGGCTTTCATGAAACATAACCAAACCTTCTTCATGGGGTATACCTGAAAATAAGTTTACTACATCAGTCGTAAGAAATGTAAAAACTTCATCTTCACCCATTTTTTTCAAACGTTCCAGGCAGTGCCAGGAGTCATTAAGAATGTGGCTGGCACCCTCTAAAGCTGGACTAGCCCATTTGTCCACAAATGCTGCAAGAGGTTCTGTTTTCGAACCCCTTGCTGCCACTATGGGTCTAAAAGGTGGATTATGTATATTCTTGTGGACTTTAGGGATGCCAAAAATAACCAGAATGACATGGTTAGCTACACTCAGAAAGTTAAACTCTACTTGGTCCAGTGCACCCTGGAACAATGCATCTGTAAGAAACAGGTCAATGTTGGTATAGGCTCTATTGAGCTAAATTCTAGAAACTCTATGATAAGTATGTGAAGCATTCAAAGTCTCATACATTTTAGAAATATAATCAGTGGTAGCCATAATTATAACCCCCTCCTTTGTCTGGTTTCATTGTTCTATATTCTTTATTCCTAATCAATTCGGCTAATACCGTACTTTCATCAGGGGTCATGTTATCAATCACAGTTCTATTCTCAGATATCATTTTTCTAAACTCTTTCTCACACAATTTTTCAAAAGCCAGAATGTCTGGGTGGTTGGGGGGAACAAATGTACTTCTTCTCTGTAATGGATGTACCCTATTCAAATCCAGACCAGACTGATCACAAAAAACAGTTTCAAATTTAGCTGTCTGGTGTAAAGTTTAAGGTTTATTAGGACATCCGCTATATCCAAGCAGAAATTAGGCACAAAGGTTGTACCCTTCCTTAACAATTCAAAATGTGCATCCTGTATAACCATATTGCTATAGTTGTAAATGGTAAACCCTTGATTTTTACATACATAACAAATCATCTCACCATTATTGCAGTCTCTGTTCATAGTGTCACTAAATAGCATGCCCACTAAAGAAAAATAATTTTTTATTATCTCCTCCTCCCCACTCGTGATCCCCTGTTGTAATGTACATTCGATTGATAATTCCAGGGACCTCTGTTCCCTTTGTTCTTCAATATTTCCAACCTCCTCGCCTGAGGACTTTGTTCCAAAAAATGTTCATCATTATGAAAATGGTCATCACTGTTAACACTGTCCCCCGAAGATTCCTGATTGTCCCAGTCTCTCCTATTATTAACATTGTGCATATCATTGTTATCAGACCAGCGGGTGGAACCCACAGGATATGCCAGATTCTTTTTATAGTCATTTGAATCTCCACTGAGCATTTTTTATTTCACATTAACATTCTTTTTGACAAATTCCTCATTGTTTAAAACGTTTAAATATTTTTTTCTATACTGAGAAAAAAGAAGGTCATTAACTATACTTTGATTCAACATAGTCATTTCCTCTTGTAAACTAGCCAAATTACTTTGTTTCTGATAATTATTTCCATCATCTCAAGTCCTGCTTTGTCAAAACGTTTATCGAGTTCGTGGTACACTGTTGAACCAATATCAACTCCCATAGGTTGTTTCCAAAGTCTAAGTCCCTTTGGGACTTGTTTGAGAGCCAAGGATTTAGCTAAAAAGACATTGTCTAATTGTAAGGCTCTGTATTTTTTTACATACTTTTTCCGAGTTGTCCAATTGATTTTTTAATGATGGCATACTGCTCTTCACCTCATTCAGACCTGAGAAGTCAACTTCCGATAAACAGAACCATCCCACAATGTCACATCATTTCAATTGGTTATCATTGGTAACAGGATTTCAGTTCGAATTAGCACTGAGTGTACACTCTGTTAACAGGGTATGCAATGTAAATAGCTCAGCTTGGGTACTAGTAAAGGTGCTCTCACCTAAACCATTAGCTCCCTCTCACATCACAAAAGCTGTTAGTCTTTGCACTGAACTCATGAGTTCTTTTATAACTGCTTCCATTCCAAGTTGTTCAGCAAAGCAAACCAAAAACAATGCTGGATGTAATAACCATAAAAAACACACTAAGACCACATGGGCTGACCAACTGTTAACTTAAAATAAAAAATAAAAAAATCCAGACTAGGAAAATCAGTCGCTTCACTTTATTGTTAAAAGAAAATACTAAACGACTAAGCGCTTTCGCCAAACCACACTATGGCTTCATTAGAGTCATTTGGAGTAATTTTAAAGCTGTTTAAGTAATGTTCTATGCATATCTTGCAACCAGTCAAGAAAGCATATATGCATTAGTCATTAATATGTCATTTCCTTCATTTCAATAAAACTAATAAAACCTTTTAAAGTCCAAAAAACTGAATTAGTGTCAATCCATCACCAAACATTATTTTAAACCTTACACATAAAAACACTATTAACCACAATAAGAAGAAACTTTGAAATTATAAAACATTTTGATATTCCATGTAAAAAGAATAACACCACAATCATTCCCTGGGGAAAAAAAAAAAAGTATTCCGTGTCTTCGCTCTTTAGGGGTTTCAACCTTTTCAGATTGATGAAAATGAAAGAGCATTTGCTCTTTTCATCGTTTCGATAAGGTAATATAGATCCTTAGAAGACTAATCTTGAAAAGAGCCCTGACATCTAGGAACAAAGTCCAAGCTATAAACCAATTTTCTCTTCCTGTTTTAACTTACAGCTTTGGTGTGATTGACTGGACCCAAAATATACTGGATCAGTTAGACAGAAAAACAAGCAAAATCCTTCAC